>NC_058091.1:232103333-232408500 GCF_020171115.1 Neogale vison | reverse complement strand
GGGCAAAAGTCCAAAAATCTGTAAAACTCTGTGACCCTTTCACTTATTCCTATGATTATAGACAAGTTGCTCACCTGTGAGCCTCACTGCTTGTAAAATGGGGTGAAATATCAGACTGGACTATTGTATAAAGTAGCTAGGACATTCCAAGGAGGTAAAAAGCACACAGAGGGGGAGTGCCTGGGTGGCTCAGTCAGTTAAGCATTCAGTTCTTAATCTCAGTTCAGGTCTTGATCTCAGGGTCATGAGTTCAAGCCTTACACTGGGCTTCATGCTGGGCATGGAGTCTATTTTAAAAAAAAAGTGTGCAGAGCTTTTAAAATTACAAAGTTTGCCCCACCTGTAAGATGATCTTTTTATTTTATTGAAATATGGAGTAAAGTGAATTCTGTGACAAAACACCAATATTAAATTTTTTAAATTTTTTCCATTAATATTACACTATAGTACCATTAGCCTTAAGAGATGTAAAGTGAACAGTACAGTTAAAAGCTTTAGCTATGAAACAAAGCAAAGAGTCAAAGAAAGAAAATAATTGTTGTCAGTCAAGATTCTAAGGTGAAAAAAATTCTAAGATGTTTTGAAGGATTAATTAATGCTCAGTGTATTTTCATATTCTCTTCTGAAAGCTTTAGTGGGATGGCTTTCCTAATGCTTCCTTTGTGGTATTATCTTTGAGAACAGGAAATAGAACTCAACTTATAATTTTAGAAGCCTCAATTTTAAGGCCAAGGAAATGGTCCCACAGGCTCTGGTTATTTAAGAAATAAGATACTCCAATCTCTGTGTGTATATGTATGCATATGGTAACAGTAAACTTATCTCAAGTTCGTTGATTTTTTTTTTTTTAAGATTTTATTCATTTATTTGACAGAGATCATAAGTAGGTGGAGAGGCAGGCAGAGAGAGAGAGGAGGAAGCAGGCTCCCCGCTGAGCAGAGAGCCCTATGCGGGGCTCGATCCCAGGACCTTGGGATCATGACCTGAGCCGAAGGCAGAGGCTTTAACCCACTGAGCCACCCAGGAGCCCCTCGTTGATTTTTTAAAATTTATTTTTGCCTTTAAAATTTCAGTATACTTGGGGTGCCTGACTGGCTCAGTCATTTACGTGTCTACCGTTAGCTCTGGTCATGATCTCAGAGTCCTGGGATCTGAGCCCTGTGTCTGACTCCCTGCTCAGTGAGGAGTCTGCTTCTCCTACTCTCTCTGCCCCTTCCCCTACTCATGCTCTCTCTTTCAAATGAACAGGTAAAATCTTTTAAAAAGTAAGTAAATAAAATTTCAGTATATTTAACACACAGTGTTTTATTAGTTTCAGGTGTACAATACAGTGATTCAACAATTCTATACATTACTCAGTGCTCATCATGGTAAGTCAAGTCACTGATTCTTACTGTTTAACATCAGGTTCTTTTGTTAAATTCAAGTATAATTATTTACAGGTATTTAAGAATAGGATCTATGATAGGACTCCATTACCCTAAAAGTAGCCTCAACCTTTACCCATACACAGAAAATATACACAGAAAGATGTAAATATACACAGAAAGATGTCTAGGATAATGTTTATGTATTAATGATGATGATAATTTCTATGTGGTACAATTAGGGGTTAAATTTTACTTCATTTTTCTATTTTTCTATATTGTTTGAGAGGTTTTCCCCAACTTAAATTATAAATTTGAAGTTGGAAAATTGGCACAGAGTCCCATGTAGCTTCTCTCTATAGTAACAAATTTTTTTAAAGTTTTTATTTTTTAATTTGAGGACAAGAGAGTGAGCAAGAGAGAGAGAGAGAGGGAGAGCATGAGGGAGGAGGATTAGAGAGAGGAGCTGCACCCTGTTGAGCAGGGAGACTGATGTGGGACTCGATCCTGGAATTCTAGGATCATGACCTGAGCCGGAGGCAGTCGCTTAACCGACTGAGCCACTCAGGCGCCCAATAGCAACATTTTTTAAAAAAAATATTTATTTATTTGCTTATTTGAGAGAGAGAGAGAGAAAGATAGAGAGAGAGAAAGAGAGAACATGAGCAGGAGTAGGGGCAGAAGAAAAGGGCAAGAGAGAATCCTCAAGTAGACTTCCCACTGAGCATGGAGCCCAGTGTGGGGCTTGATTCCAGGACCCTGAGATCATGAACTGAGCCAAAACCAAGAGCTGGCCACCCAACCCGCTGAGCCATCCAGGCATTCCTATGGTAACAACTTCTATAACTATAGTACAATGGTGAAACCAGGAAATTATTGGTATAGCACAAACTACAGAGTTGGTTCAGAGGTCTCCGGTTTTTACATGTACTGATTTGTGGCAACTGTCTCTCTTAACTCTGTTTATTCCTCAGTGAGCACTGCTATTATAGGGCGGGGTGGAGTACAGAGCACACTGCACTTTCTAAGGATAAACACATACCTGCTTTGAAAAATCACATTACTTATCACTCATATGGTAACAAATTGGTAGGAAGTTATCTCATCCTTCCAAAATTACTGGTAATGATGAGCTTGAGTTGGCTTGTACCAACTCTGAGGGCCAATTGTTAAATATTCTAGAATTTTGTCATTGGTAGTTTGAAATCAGCCACGGTAAAAATGTTTATCTTCGAGACATCTGCCAAGAGTATAAATCAAGACTTCCCCTCTCTTCTGACAGTCTGCTTACCAGCATACGGCTGTTCACACGGCATTTAGCGTTGGTCTTGGCTAATCCTAGCTGTCCATACAATTCTTCTCATCTGGGTCTCACTGTAAAACCTTACTCCTGGTAAGACATCCCCTTATCATTCATGATGTTTTTTTCCCTCAGGTTCGTAAAACAGGGCAGCTAGATAATCCAACAAAAAGGTTTTCTGTTAATGGCTTCTAATACCTTAATATATGGCCTTTCTGGGTAACTCACTTCCATTTTGCCCAGAGACGTTCTCAAATATATATTTATTTTTAACTCCAGGAGAACGTTTGAGGTCATGTGAAAGATAAGCAGCAGAAAAGTTGTTTGAGGGTGGAAGGAGCAATGTGGCAGGCAGCTGTGGGTTTCAGGCAAAAGCAAGAACAGCACTGCCTTCACTGCCTCAGTCCCGTCCTTCTTTCTGTGGAGCTACAGGGAGTCACGGGGCCCTCTCTGTTAAGGAAGGTGACGGGAATGGGGAAGAGAACTGAGTTTTATACTTCAAAAGAGGTAGAAAGCCAAAGAGATTCTTTGCAGGTAGTAGTGGGAATATATAAACTTTTATTTAGTGAAGGGCCATATCCTTCCATCTTTAGTTAACATGTTAGCTATGTTTCTTCTTAACTGTTAATATTGTTGAAGAAGAATTCAAGTAAGTAAATTTGAAGCTCTAATTGGCTTTATAAGGTGATTCATGAATTGGACACCATGCCATCTTGCAAGTAGAAGGGGGTAACAAAAAGTTACACAAAATGGAAGGTTTTTACAGGAGAGCAGGTGGGGCAAGGAAGTTATTGGCAAAAAGAAAGGAAGGAGTGTTTCAAGCAAAGTCATTTTCCTTAGGGAGACAAGCAGGGAGTCTTATCATGCAGATGACCTCATCTTCCTTTGAGGGGTGGAGGTGGGGATGGAGAAGGCCCACATGACAGATTACCTCATTGGCGCTGACCAGAAAATTCCTGACTGACATGTTAAGGCTACACTTCTGGGGGTGCGGGGGAGTTGAAACTGTAGTTAGGGTAGGTATTAAGCCCCTGTTTGGTGACCTAGACTAGCATAAGTGACTCCATCTTAGTCTCTGGTTTTCTTTTTAATAGTACATTAATTGGGGGCACCTGGGTGGCTCAGTGGGTTAAGCCGCTGCCTCCGGCTCAGGTCATGATCTCGGGGTCCTGGGATCGAGTCCCGCATCGGGCTCTCTGCTCAGCAGGGAGCCTGCTTCCCTCTCTCTGCCTGCCTCTCTGTCTACCTGTGATCTCTCTCTGTCAAATAAATAAATAAAATCTTAAAAAAAAATAGTACATTAATTGCAGGGGCGCCTGGGTGGCTCAGTGGGCTAAAGCCTCTGCCTTCGGCTCAGGTTATGATCTCAGGGTCCTGGGATTGAGCCCCATATCAGGTTCTCTGCTCAGCAGGGAGTCTGCTTCCCCTACCCTCTGCCTGCCTCTCTGCCTACTTGTGATCTCTTTCTCTCTGTTAAATAAATAAATAAAATCTTCAAAAAATAAAAAAGTACATTAATTGTAGACAAATAAATAAATAAATAAAAAACAGAAATGTAACTTTTCTATTCTGTATTCTCCCCCTTGTCTCTCTATGTTGTTCATTTAACAGACATTTGCAGACTAACTGTTGGAGGGGAGCAAAATTTGCCACCTCAAATATGTTTCTTTGGCATGTGGATTTCTTGGGTCTGAAGATTTTTTAAGAACAAGAAGACTCAGCAAGAAACTTTAATTTTCTCCTAATTACCTAAAAGACTTTAGATAGAGTTCCTGTTCCAATAAGGGAACTAACACCATAGACAAGTCCTGTACAATATGAACTAGGTGTGGTAGACAGGGAGGAACGTGGCAAAGGACGTTTGTTAACACTTCTTTCCATGCCCCCACTCTTTTTATATGGCCAAGGAAACATTTGCTTACTGAACCTTTACTCTTTTTCATCTTTCTATGAATTGTCTTCCTTCCCTGTGAAGTCCCAGACCTCTACCCTCTTCTCCTTAATCATGGATGGCAAATAAGCCTCAACTGCCTGTCTATGGGCCTCCTATTCTTATGATGCTCCTGTGAGTTCTTAAATTTGATTTTCTCCTGTTAATCTGTCTCATGTCAATTTAACTCTTAGACCAGTCAGAAGAATCTTGAAGGGTAGAGGAATGGTTTTCCTCCCCAACATGTTTTATGGATAGACTAAGCCAGGTACTATGGGGGAATAGTAAATATTCTCTCAGCTCAAAGCCCACTGGTAGTACAGTATAGTGCAATGAGCACAAACGTGAGAGTTAGATCTGGATTCAAATTCTGACTCAGCCAATTGCTAGCTGAATAAACTTGGACAAACTACCAAGTTTTACTGTGTTAGTTTCTTCATTAGTAAATGCAAAGTTGTTAAGAGCATGAATGATAATAATAAGCCCCAACTCTATAGGGATCATTTTTTTTTAAGATTTAATTTTTTCAAGTAATATCTATACCCAGTGTGGGGCTCACAACTTACAACCCTGAGATCAAGTGTTGCAGGCTCTAAGTATGGAGCCCACCAGGTACCAATGTATGGGGTATTTTATGTAGCTTAATAATGTTTTATTTTATCTCACTTTAACTTAATCCTTATCATAACTTTGCCAGTTGTAGGTTGTATTATTTCCATCTTATAAATGAGAGATTTGAGCCAGAGACATTCATTAACTTGGTCAAGGACATAGAGCTAATGGGGAACAATGTTGGGATTCATAAGATCACTCTAGAGGCCATATGGCATATGAAAAAGCTTATAAAAATTCCTAGATGAATAGTAGGGGCTCAGCCGTTGTATATTGTTATTCACTTTATTTATAATTAATTAAATGTTAGTTATATTGATGATTATATTAATATAATTACATATTACACAAGATTCTATAATGTATCATACAATGCCTTAATTATATGAATTAATTACATATATATGTGTGTGTGTGTGTGTGTGTGTGTATGTATATATTTGAGGGGAAAGTGGAATCAGGTTATCTGAGCCATATCTTGGCTCTGCTATTTGTGACTTCTGCCAATAGGGAAATCATGCAAATATTCTCGTTTACACACAGGCATGCTTGCCACATGGTAGCTGTTCAATAAATGTGCAAAAATAAAGGAATAAAAAAATGAATAAGCAAATGAATAAATGTTTAAGATCAATTCGGATCTTAAAAAAACAACTCTCCTTGTAACATACACAAAGGAAAACTGACAGGGACATCCGGGCTCACGGAACAGCGGACCACAGAGGGTCCCCACAGTGCCTCGCTGTGGTACCAAGAGGTACTGCAAGAGCATCGCATAGGCTTCCCAGTCGCGCCTAATCCTTGGTATGTTGCCAGGGATTTGCCCAGCTACTTGTTTGCTCCCCGTCTACACCCAATTAATTCTTGCCCAAGCAGGAAGACTCTTGCTTGGTCCTACACATAAATCACTGCTTATTCACTGAACATTGCGATATTCTGGTCGCATATGTTTTTCTTGGTTTTGTCAGAGCGGCAGGAGTCAGGGCTGTGAAAGCAGGTATGTTTTAGTAATGTTCTTTCATACATTATGCTCTTGTATTATCCTTTGCACTTTTCCCTTTCACACTCACAAAGTTCTTCAAACCTCACAAATAATCAAAATGTGAGTTCTGGAGCCTGTCAGTGACTGTGCCCTTGCACACTGGTCACGCATTAAAACTTCTGGTACTCATCTTGCTACATGTCTCATGTAATTCTGACAACAGCCCAACAAGGAAAAGGATTTTATTCTCTTCCTTTTACAGAAAAGGGAGGCTTGGAATGAGTCAGTAACATACCTAGCAGCAGAGGTGCGACTGGGGCCGAGTCTGCTGGTCTTCCAGACACATAATGTCTGTCATAGCAGAAAAAAAAAAAAAAGATAAATAGGTCATAAAGAGAAAAGACCAACATGATTGTGTCTCTGCTTTACTTTCATCAGTAATTATAAGAAAATGGGAGAACCTGGCTTATTTTGAACCGTGCTTTCCCATAGCAACCCCTATATAACCAAGGGGACCCAGTCCTAAGAAGCAGGGATGCTTTGACAATTACACAGTGACTTACAAAATGCTGTTTATGGTTAAGAATGGCAGCCTGGTGAAATGAAAGCATATTTAGATCATGCTTTGTGCAAACAAGAATTGTTGCTGTTTTTCAGGCTTCTTGGGAGGTAAATGTGTTTTAAGGACAAATCCCCTATTTTTTTTTTCTTGAAGAATTCCTTTATGAAACATAATATGCTTTGGCAAAGATATTTAAAACATAATACTGTTATTTTAAAAAATGCAAGTGCATTCACATAGAGAAACTCTAGACACAATAACATACCTTCCCTCGACTGTTCCCTGGGGAGAGCTTGCTTCAGAGGTGGAGAATTAGGGAGTGAATCTGATGAACTGCCTTGACCCCTTTTGTCTGGTGTCTGAGAGAATTTGGAATATTTGGAGACTGTGTAATTGGTCGCCAAGTTTCTCTGAGCCTTTGTGCTTGCAAATGAATTTGCTGCCTGGGTAAAGACAAAAACTCAGCCTCCCTGAAGTGAAGGACAGGCTGCAAAAACCAGAATGGTGAGAAAACATAGTAGGAGAGTGGGAGAGGCGGTGCCTCTGTTCAGATGATTACTTTCACATTGGCGTGTGGAAGAGAAACACATAACCAAGGCATACAAAATACCGCATAACATCAGCTTCAGATTTTCCTTGAGCCAACACTCTTTCCTAGACTTTTGGATAAATGCTTCCCTCTTGTGGTCAGATGGTAAAATGCAGGGGGATGGAGAACTTGAACCAGGAAAAGGTGAAGGGAGCTGGGAATTTTTTTTTTTTTTTTGCATATATTTTCTGAAGAGTTTTTGGTTTAAGGAATAAAACTCTCCTTCCAAAAGAAAGAGAGGGAAAAGAAAAAAAAGAAAAAAAAGGAAGGAAACAAGAAAACGTACAAAACCTCAGAAAAAAACAACAAAATAACTTTCCCCAAAAATGGCTCAGTTTACCTATTTCCACCTCCATGGAGACTTCTTTTATCAGCTAAACAAGAAGTGATTCCTCCCTCCACAGCCCCATATATGAACAACAGAACCAGAATAAATGAGTGAGACATGGCTGGGTAGTCGGGACAATGTGACACACTCAAGTTCTTTAGTTTTGTGTTTCTCTGCCCTCAAATAGCTCAGACTTCATTGGGGGGATGGTGGGATCAAACAGAGTGAGTGATTTTAATATACACGGCAAATGACAAGCGAGGTACACACAAATGCTTTGGGAGAACAAAGGGTATTTTGTTCAACTCTTGAAGATGGTGATGCCTAAGCTGAATCTATAAAGATAAGAGTTATTCAGGACATCAATGGCCATGCTAAGGAAAGTGTGAGCTTTGTTTTCTGGAGTTCCTTTAGATCAAATAGCGGCCTTATATTGGCCACAGTGTACCCCAGTTCCCACTCCCCTATTTATGTTACATATTAGTCCAATAAGCATTTGAGAATTAACCCCAGGTAGGCATGGGAAACCAAGAAGAGATTTTAATGATGAGAACAACCTGGCCCGATCTGTACATTAAATCAAGCTGGAAACAACAGGTAGGGTATATTCATTATTTTTCTATTCAATTTTTTTTTTTTTTTTTTTTTTTTTTTTTTTAGCTCTTCACCCAACGTAAGGTTTGAACTCATGACCCTGAGATCAAGAGTTCCACGCTTCCCCACTGATTGAGCCAGTCAGGTGGCCCTGCAGGGCATATTCAAAGAGGGCACAGCTGGAAGCAGTTATTTTACCAGGAAGCTGCTGCAAGGATTCAGGTGAGAAACTCTTAGTAGATGCGATGAAGAAGAGAAGACCGACAGGTGGGGGAGGGCTGAAGTCACTGGAACGTGTAAAGGATTGAATGTGGAGGGTGAGGGAAATGCCGAGAGAATGAGGGCTATGGATCCATGAAAATCCATCTCTCACTAAGTTAGGGAACAGGGAAGGAGCAGGTCTGGAATGAAAAAAATTAACTCAGAATACTTAGTGGTTTTGATTTCATCATGGCCTTTAGTCATCCTGGGTTGACCCCCCCCCCCGCCTTTTTAAAGATTCTATTTATTTATTTAAGAAAGAGAGAGCATGAGTGAGGGAGGGACAGAGAGAGAGAAGGAGAAACAGACTCCCTGATGCAGAGTTTGATCCCAGAACCTTGAGATCATGACCTGAGCCAAAGTCAGCCTCCTAACCCCTGAGCCACCCAAGCGCCACCTGGATTAAGCTCTATTTCATTGTTTCCAGGCCTGATCTGTCTTACTTTAAGTTCATCAGGAGCAAGGACTGTATCTTGTCTCAAGATTCCTTAAATGCCTTTTGAAAAAGTACTCTTATCAAATTATTTAAAATGTCATTTTTACACAAATAAGTAAATATGCATCAAAGTGTTATGTACGTCATTAATTAAAGAAACCAGGTGAACACCTAAGCTGGTTCAAGAAAGATTTGAAGAACGGGATAAGATAGGCTGAATTCAAGGCAATATGTGGGAAACCAGGTGGGTGAATTTGTACACAAGACAAAATCCTAATCTTTGGGCTTGTCTTTTTCTATCAAGCTGAAAAAAACAAAAAAGGTCACACCTTACCAACTTTCTGCAAGTTGGTCTTTAACTGTACCAGGTTGTGAAACATCGAGTCTCTCATGATTGTGGCATTTTCCCTGGAGCAGATAACTTTACAGCTGAATGTGTTAGAAATCCCCTCTGAAATAAAATTGTAAAGATACACACTCATAACTTTGTATTGTGCTTACTTGGGGTATTTTTCTACATACTTTCCTATAGTAGTTCTAAGAATACTTCCTGTGCATTTTTAAAAAGATTTTATTTATTTATTTGACAGAGATCACAAGTAAGCAGAGGTAGGCAGAGAGAGGGAGGGGAAGCAGACTCCCCACTGAGCAGAGAGCCCGATGCGGGGCTAGATCCCAGGACCCTGAGATCATGACCTGAGCCAAGGCAGAGGCTTAATCCACTGAGCCACCCAGGTGCCCCCCTCCTGTGCATTTTTACAATTTTCAGTTTATTTCCCATGCTGTATAAACATAGATTTGAGGTGGTATAAATTACAGGCAAAATTAAATTAAAAGCCAAACAATAAAATCAATGAAGTAAAGAGAAAATAGAAAGACTTGATAGTATGCCATAATTAAATTTTAGATTCGTTCGTGCATTTCTAGGTAGTAAGGGCAAAATAATTTATACAGTAAGTTATCTCGTATTATAACAGAATAAAAATCCTGTTTCTGAGGTGGTTCTTATTTAGTTTTGTGTTTCCTCCTCCTCCAAAATTCTTAAAAAAAAAAAAAAAAGTGTCTTATGGAACTTCACATAGATGACCCAGAGGTAGTGGCCCCTGTCGTCAACATTTTGTAGTAACTGCAGGCACAGATTACCAGTGATTATTTGTTATAGACCCTTTTGGTCAAAACCAATAACTTCATCCTTTTAAGTGCATCTGCATGCAAAAAAAAAAAAAAAGTATTCAAAACAGATTTTTATGTGGATCATTTTCAGTGAGAAAAAACCCTACAACCTCACATTCCATGTGTAACTGCTAAATTGCTTAAATAAAAGAAGCATGATTCGTCAGCCATTTGGCACAAACATTTACCATGAGGTAGGTACGCATTCGACCGCATATCTGTCCCTCTGCCACCGACTGTGCTGGCTCACCGGGAGGTAAGAGGTAGGGCTGCATCTGGAGAGGGCAGGCTCCTCTCCAGGGGAATTGTGGGAGGAAGTGTCTCCCATCCCCCGCACTCTTTCGGGGAGACAGGGGCGCACAGCTAGGAGAAGTCATTTGAATTGCTGACATGATGGCCTATTGGGGTTATGTATCAGAATTAAGGTCATCAAAACAGAGCTTTTCATTTATAAAATTAGACTCCATAATAGTAGTTGCCTATTTCATGGCATGTTGCTACGCTTGGTACCTTTTTCAGAGACGCTGGGTCAGTTGGCAATCTTCGTTGGATAATGTCGATAGTGATGTTTTGAGGGCTGCAGCTGTTTCATTCTTCTCTGTTTTGAGGGTTTGACTTGGCACACAAGGGGTCCTATAAACGAGTAACAGAAGGTTGTAATGAACTGATGAGCAATGCTTTTTGCTAAAGCACTTAAGTTACCGAAAGAGCACAAGTTAAAGATAAATGGGTACAACTGAAAGAAGAAACTTAGTGTGGGTTTTTTAAGCCCACCCACAAATACCAATATTATTTTTAGAAGCTTTTTTTTTTTTAAGATTTTATTTATTTGCAAGAGAGAGTGAGAGAGAGAAAGAGAGCACAAGCAGGGGGAGTGGCAGAGAGAGAAGCAGACTCCCCATGGAGCAAGGAGCCAGATGCAGAGCTGGATCCCAAGACTCTGGGATCATGACCTGAGCCGAAGGGAGGTGCTTAACCGACTGAGCCACTCAAGCGCCCCTTTTTTTAGTAGTTCTTAACAATGACCTACAATACTGTACCTCATATTGTGCCATCTTGGTTCTTTGTTTCATGCATACATGGACTGTTTCCCACATTCATCTGTAAGCTCTTTGAGGTATGCCAGTCTGTAAGGACTGGTCCATAATGGATGCTCACCTGATACATACTTGTTAACTTGCTACCTCTAGTGGTTCTCTATGGTAGGGGAAAAAGGTAGGTGGATACAGGAAAAGAAGTAATATCTAGAATAAGGATGGCAAATACCTGGCAAGGTTCTCTCCCAAATTATACTCAGAGCGGGAATGCTAAACGATCATGGGTCTCTCCTCGAATATGTAAATTCTGCCTTGGACTCTTCCCCATAGTGCTCCTGGCAGGTACAATAAAAATTCAGAGTGAATAGATGAGGAGAAATCCATTTACTCTTCTTGATGTAGAGTTTGATCACTGACATTATGCTGATGGCTCTGATTCTGCTTTACCTTATTTGTCAAAAGTAGGTAAGAGGACAGTTAAACAAAACAAAAGCAAAAACCTATGAACCATGCAAGATAAAGTTTTAAAAAATGCAGCTTGTTTTATTTTTATATAAACTAAAACACCAGAGCTCATTGATTCCTATATTAAATACATAAATTATAAAATGACCATTCATAAAACTTTACATACAATAAATTGATTCCAGTCTCTACGGTAATACATACAGTGCATGTACATGGTCAGTGTACAGGAGATCATTCTGGTGAAACTCAGTCAATTGATATTTTTCTCTCATTAATAAACAAGCACTGAACCAATAGATGGAGTCATGCTAATGAGATGGAGAGAAAGAACCCCAAATGAGGCAGTTGATCAGATGAAAGCTCTGAGAAATTGGTCCCCTGGCTACATTAGCACAGTAGGCATCTGGGAATCAAGTATTCAAATACATCGGGTCTCTTCTTGAGTCCCCATAGAGTTGGATCTCAAAGGCTAAAACATGCATGAACCCTTGTTGGAATGAGATTTCTAGCTGATAAAATTATGGGAATTTTGGGTAATATTAATACTGTAGGTTGTACTAGACTTTCTGTTGCTCTTCCTAGAAAACCACTGGCATCACTACCAGGCTGGTTTATGGGGCTGGGTAATTGGAAAGCCAATGAGTAGTTCCTTGCCTCAGTCAACAATAGGGAATCGTGGTAGTGAACAGAAGGTAGAGGAGGACAGAGAAGAGGCAGGGAAGGAGGAGAAGAGCACAGACACCAGATGCTAACAAAAAATATGAGTTACTTAGCAGCATAGAAAAACCCCTTCCTTAAGTCCTCAATCCTAGGACAGAAGTACACATTAAGTAAGCACTCACACCATCACCTATGTACAGAATATATATGTTTTTATATGTACATTACATATCTATAAAAGTGTTTGAATTTTGATCTGTCTCATAGGAAGTTACCATAGTGAATTGGGGGGGAAATAGGCACATTTTGTGAGATGTCAATCAAATCTAAGTGATTGCTCTTATTGATGGATGCTGGGGATGTGCTTTTTGGAAACTGCATTACCCACACTCGAGCGAGTTTGTAGAGTCTCGACTTTAGGCAAAATTGGACTCAAAGTTGTTTACACCATTTCCATCCTACAGAACTTTGCTATAACAAGGATGGAAATAAAAGCAGGGTGCAAAGACCTTAATGCAAAAACACAAATGCAAACACAGGGAACTTCACCCAATCAGTCCCTGCCACCTCTGAGCATGATACATTAGGTTGAATATAGCAAATTATAACCTATTTTTGACACATTACTCCTTGGAATAGATCTTTAGTAACTTGATTAAACACTGGACTTGAACTTTCAACAGCAGAAGGTTTATTTAAGAAGAACCAAATTAAATGGCAGCAAAGGAATGTGAATCTTCCTTGCCCAGTACTGAAATGGAGTTAGAGGATCAACTCCAACCTTCTCTTATGTATGAAGCTTCTCACCAATACACCTGAAATTCAGTCTCAAGGTAATATAAAGAAGTGACAATGCAGTTGAACGGGAAGAAAACTTTAGTCCTTTAAGACCTTGTGACCTACTTTTTTCCCTTTAAAAAAGTATCAACTTAAGGAGAAGCCAGGGCCCATCCTGGAAGTATTAACTCATGACATAAAGTCATCTAAGATTTGCTTTGATTATTGATCTCCCAGAAGTAATATTGAACTTTTTCAACACAGTAGATAAATGTATATATACACACACACACATATACTATGTATACATGTATATATATACATACATACATAGTGCCACTCTTTGACAGATCAAAAAATGCAATTAAGTATTTAAAAATGTCTATGCTGTCCATCTACTTTGATGTAACATAACACACACGATCCAATTATTTAAACATCAACACAAAAATATCATTTTTATAGTTCCCATGAAAACCTAGGTAGTTTTTCAAACACTTCCTTTTTAAACAATGAAGATAAGAATTACATTGAAGACATTAAACATGTGAATTACACAATGGGTTTACAGAAAAAGTTGACAATAAATAGGCAAAAGGAACAAGTTTATCAAAGATTTATTATGAACAAAAATTTAGTTGAAATTAAATACTGTAGCAAAAATTATTTGGCAAAACTTTATTTCTCCCATACTAGTAGAGAACAAATGTCCCCTTTCAGCTCCAGTGATGACCCATGAACCCTCTACATCATGTCTATCCTACTGAAGAACCAGGCCACCTATGTGACCATTTATTTGTGAGTGGAAGAAAAATCAAAGCAAAATTTATTCTTCCACCCCTAAAACCTTACTACTAGCAGGTTTGATACGGGTTAAAAGCACATTCAAATGTGTTTCCTAAAATAAAATTTGGGTGGCATTAAGGAAAAATGGTTAGACAGTCAATTTAATAATAGAGACTTTTTCTAGTATGATAGCCAAATATAGTTTTCGATTTTGTTTTTCTTTCCTTGTGAAAATTTTCCTGTCCTGAATAACTATCCAAATTGGGGCTTTCCTTTTTTGTCAAACTATTCTTTAATATCATTAGTTACATTTATTTTCCAAGAGATGAATACTTTGATAAGAAAAATTAACTAAAGGAACCCTGAAGAAGGTCATCCTGACCACTACTAATTTATTGGCCAAGTATGTCAGGGTAGTTCAGATACAGAAATTAAACATCAGAGTGGGGATTATGTACTCTCTGTAAGAAGTGGGCCCACATTCAGCCTCTCCATTACTCATGAGATACCCTTTACTATTGCTGGACATAATATGCAAGGGAAACATTCATTTAAATAGGATTCATTTCTGTGGCTCCATGAGTGAAACATACCTTTATAATTTTGTTGATGTTCTTATAATTGTTGAAGTGAATAACAGAGATGCATTTATCAAAATATTTAGCCTAATCCAATGGTATGTAAACTTTGAGGATCAGGACTAAGACTTGGTAAAAACATACCCTTTTAGCCTAAAATCTAGAGAACTTTGCTCATTTCCTGAAGGTTAAACAAAAAGTATGAATCCCTCCCTTTTGCATTTGTCCTAAATGCATCTAAAGCTGCTTAGATGGTCATCCTACCTGTATTGCTTGTGTGTGATCTTCTATGTTTGTGATACAATCAGATTTATAGCAGATAAGGTACACAATCAAGCCACACTATTTTTACAGATGTTTCTTATCATTTAAATCAAAGTCAGTGCTTGGATATAAAATTTAGCATACAAGTTTCTTGGTGGAAAAAGCAAGATGAAGAGAAGGAAAGCAGGTTTGACATAGCAGATGGAGTATGGATTTGCACAGACAGACCCTGGATTGTCCACTAAAGAACAGAAGAGAAAAGTTGAAGAGGGAAGAGTAATTGATTCTCTTCCACATACTCTGAGATCAGAAAGGGTTGGGTCACAGACTGTGGCGTAGTGCCACATTCTTTAACATTGCCTGCACAACGAATGTGCTCTTCATACCGAGTAAAGAAACTACCCAGTTGAATAAAGAATCCAGCAGGATGATTATTTTGTATATTCCCAGTAGGACCCATTACTGTACATCTCCCCAAAATGAAAGGGATGATCAGACTAATTATGTGATACTATTAGTAGATTCCACACCTTAATTTCAGAGTTGGCTCTCCTGCGACTAAAGTGTTTCTTCCTTATCATCGCATGCATACACAATAAGGAGAGCTAGGAGATACTTCTCAGGGAAATGACGTTCTTCGGTCTTGTTCAAAAACACGAGATGATCTGTTTACTATAGGTTATCAGAGATCCCAGCTCTGGATCTCCCAACCTTTATTGCTAGCGATATCCCAGGTAGCTCAGTGGGAAAGCTTCAGTGCTGCGGTGCTTAGATTTAACAAAACTGAAGCACTATTTTATTATGTGGGGGACTCTTTCTCAACAATACAAGAAAGTCAAATAATATAGCAGTCATAATTTTACAAAGCACTTTGTGCTACTTTAAGCACCTCTTGTTCCAGAATTGAAAAAACAAAACAAAACAAAACCTTTATGAAAAAGCATTTAACCTCATTTTGCAGATGAGGAGACTGAGGCACAGAGAGGTTAAGTGACTGGGCCAAAGACACCTGGGTCAGCAGAAAAGAGGACAGAACATGGAACCCTCAGAATTCTAGCCTTTCTTGGCCTATTCTTCAGTTCCTGTTCTGGTTTGGAAAATGCCAGCGTTAAAAACCAAAGAATAAGATACGGAACTCACGTATGGAAGGATTTGTGTAGCATTTCATAGAAAGAGTTTCTGGCTCCCTACACACATTCTTTATGCATGGGAAATCTAGCCCTGTAAATAAAACCTTGACAATTTGAAAAATTGAGGCTGTTTTGTTATCTACAGTAAATGAGGTGTTAAATTTGTTTTTCAGGAACATTTACTGGCTCTCAGAGATGAATCCAAGACTCAGTATTATATAACTTAGGAAAAGTACCAGTCTTCTACTCTTCTCTGGTAGAAAACGACCTTATTGGTAATTTATGTTACTTCTATTAAAAAAAAAAAAAAGTAGAGCTGTCTTGTTGCTGTCAGCTCTCTGGGGAAAAAAAAATGTTATCAGTCTAAACGACAAGAGGTCAGAATGCTCTAGGCATATCAGGATACTTTAAAAAAAATTATAATTTTGTTGAACTTTTGCATCTCTGTGGCAAACTCAGCTGTTGGTATAAGTTTACTTTTCACCTCTACTGTGTTTTTATTCAAACAGTATAACATATTTATTTGCAGGCAATTTTAAGCAGCCATTTGAAAACCAGTATTTTGGACATGGATTCAGAGATGCTCTCGGGCCTGTGTGCCCTAGAGATAGATGGTAGCATTGTTAACAGAACCGAGTCAGGGAACTTGTGATTTAGGGCATCATCTTCTTAATTTTCAATATGAATGAGATCAGTCTGTTCGTGGAGGAAGACAGATGTGACAGAAGGCCAAGGCAGCATCAAATCTGCTTTTATTTCTTATGTTACATTCGCCTAGGTCCTCCGCCTTGTTGCCAGTTGAGTGGGGGTCATTGTGGTCCGCTCTCATCTGTCCTCTGTGGAATGCATTCCACAAGCTCCACCTCTTGCAGAGAAACAAATGGGAAAATGCTTTCCTTCCCATTCACATTGCAGACGGCTCTGTTCCTGAGTTTTAAACAACAATAAAGACAAAAAGCAAATCCCTGTAGTAAGAAACCAGACTTTTCAAATGAAACATTTTATTGTAAATAGCTCCTCATAGGTATTCCTCGTGCTTCATTTCCCACCCGCCCTTGTTTATTCCTTTGTTTTGATTTTTGAAAATGTTTATTTCAGGACTAGTGTTTCCATGGGGTGTGGTGTTACATTAAAATGATCCCCCTGCACAGCAGGGGGAGAGTGTTTCTTTGTAACTTTGGTTCCATGCCCAAGACACATCTTTCCTTGATCTGCTGAAACTGTTTCCATTGCTGAACTTTTTCTTTACACAATATACTTTTATAGTTCTTTTCTTCTGGTTTGACATATACATGTTTCATTAAATGCAGCATATATTGTAGATTTTCAACAGGGTCATGTGGGAACTGTCAAGTAAGAAACCTTGAATAATGGCTTTAAAATACACAGTTGTAGTCCTGGCTACAGGGTAGTTCTTAGCTTTTGATCTCCCTCTCACTGTTGTAAACATTTCTGCCATCTTTGAAGGTCTAGAAGCATTTGCCTTTCTGGGGTCTTATCCGTGTTTTCGGTTACTCTGAAAAACAGAGGGAAAATTCTTAAATCACCATTTCTGTCATTAACTGAAGCAGGAATAAAATTATTTTTTTAAGGAAAAAAAAATATTCTTTACCACCTCTTTGAGCTCTACTATCTAATCCAAGTTACATAAACGAAGTCTCTAAGCTCAATCCCTTTAATTTTAAGTGAGAAAAGAGAACAATCTATTTCAAGGGTTAAATATGCATGGAAAGTGACGAACAGGTCTTATTTCATAGTAAGTGGCCTGACATATAAGCAATTGTCATAGTAGCCTTTACTTCTGGGGCCTTCCAAGACAACACCTTAGAAGCTCAAATGAATAATCATACCCCCAAAATTAAATATAAAATTACAAAACATAAAATTATTTTAAAAGCAGATCTTGTCTATCTATGCCTTTCAGTGACTTACTTTTATGTCACATTTCCTCCTCAACAATTGTATCCAGTGGCAGGTAGACTCCACTCTGAGGTCTTGACCTGGGGATTCCCTGGGAAGTATGCCATATGGGTTTCTTAACTGGCTCCAGAGATGTTCCTGAAAAGGTACTTTCCTGGACTATACCAGTTAGAACTCCTAGCCCTATTTCTCTTTAAGTCTCTGTGTCTGAGTTTTAAACTTGGTTAGATGTTAAGGATATACTACTCTCTTCCCCCCAAAAGCCAGAGATGGCACAAAGGACGTGCTATCATGCACTGCTCAAAGACTTGGCCTTTAGAGCCTCAATAACATGGATGGAGAAAACTGGGATTTCCAGTTTCGGACACTGTATGTCCAATGACAAGTTATTTCAATTCTCTAAGCCTTCATTTCTCCATCTGTAAAACAAAAATACTAATTCTCTAGCAGGACTTTACTGGTGCTGCAGAAATAGTGATCAATATCCAAAGTGGTGGGAAGCAATGCAATTAGTACCCCAGGAGATTTCCAGTCCACCAACTAGAGGCAAATGAAAGATTCAAAAGAATTCCTGCCATTAGCACCAGTCAGAAATATCTGGAATTCATATTTGCAGAGGCATGTTGCTCCTAAAGACTAGATTAGACGTGAGTGAAAGAGTCCAGTGGGAGGACTCTGAGGAGGGAGGAAAGGAAAGTGGGAGGAAAGTGGGAGGAAAGAGTCCAGAGGAGGACCAGTGGGAAGGAAGTACAGTGGGTTAGATGTAGGAGGGAGAGACTGCTGGTACTTGCACAAATGAGACTCACATTCCAGTATTCAAATACAGAGCAATGCTCACCTATTGCACATCTTTCTTTGTCTATCTGGGCAGAGAACTGGAGAGGGGTGGCGGGGCAGAGATGAGGCAGGAGATTTGTTCCCAACAAGATGCTGTGGCTGGGAGCACCAGTGCTGAGATCCAGAGTAGCAATGGAAGGGCTTGGGTCTCAGCCAGTCAGGGAATACTGCTGTGGGCACACCCTGCACAGCTTCTGAAGAACTCACACATATGTTCCCCCAAATGGCCAGTCTTTCATCACCTCTCATAGAAAGGACATCAAGCACTGGTAACTGCCAGAGAAAAGCATCAACCACCAGGGAGAGAGTCACAAGCACTGTTAATGCAGTTGAGAGACATGTACTCTTTTCCCTCTGCCTCTTCCCTGCCCTCCACGAGAACCAAGCTTTGAACAGGGAAGAGGGAGAGATCTCTTAGAGCCAGATCATGAATCTATCCTACACCTGGAATAGGGAAGAAACGAGATTAGATAGACTCGGAGGTTGAATTTTAAACTGAGCCAGACTTTAAAGAACTGAAAAACTGGGGAGCCAGCTTGAGATTTATTAAAGAATAAGAGGAAAATTAGAACCCGAGTGAAAGCCATGTTTTGAGAAAAATAGATTATGTTCATATTTATATCCCACTGAGATAAGAGCCCCAAACAACTGGCTACAACTGTAATACTCCTATATTCCCTGGTAGAGAAGAAAACTGATCTTAACGTACATAAAAGATGCTTTAAGGTGTGTGTTTGTGTATAATATATGTACATATAAAAATATATATAGTGTATGTGTATTTGTATGGATAGAATAAATATGTAAACACAGAAGGGCAGTCTCCCAGAATATTAAATTTGTGTACAGTGAGTATCTGTAAAGGAACTAGGAACAGAGCCACATTTATTCAGATGGGCATTGTGAATAACTGAAGTCCCATCCAATGGGCCACCATCAATGACCAATTTTCAGTGAACCAAAGGCACACTGTAACAAAAATTGTAGAGAACATACATTTGCTTTTGATTGACAAGGTCCTTGGGATATGACAGAACCTCAGGAATTCCTATGAGTGGGTTGCTTTAACATCACCGAGCTTTAGTTTCCTCCTCTGCCACACAGCAATTGCAGCTACCATTTCTGAGAGTTTACTACATGCCAGCAGACCGTAAGTGAAGGAGCACAGTGATGTAATGTCTGACTTGTGATTCCAGTATCCAAGTACCTATGACACTGCCTGGTTCACAGATGACACTTGGCAAATATGAGTTGGGTTTAATGGACAGGCTACTTATGTTCACTGTTCTTTAGGGTTTTCTAACTGCTAGAAGTTATAGTTTTGATCCTTTATGGGCCACATATTTAGAGGTATATTGAGTCACAAACTGTATTTACCTCCTGATCCCTAGTTATCATAAAGAACCCCAAATCCTGGACAGCAGTCACTCCCTCTTCCTGCTTCTGAGGTCTCTGTAAAGGGCACCATCACCCAACAAACTGTACCATCCAGACCTTCCTGGGTCTGATGGGGTCTTCCTGACACCTTTCATTTCGTAACCCTCATATACAATTTATCATATGGTAAAATAGTCAATAAAGGGTAGCTCTTATTATTACCTCCATCTTACAGATGAGGAACCCGACCTATAAGGTAGTTGGGTTAAGAGAATCCTAGTGGGAAAGACATAATGATAAATTAAACAAAACTGAAGTCAGAGGATCAGAGCAGGCTTCCCTGAGTCGCTGCTTTTACACTGACATGGGTAGGACAAATGGATGTTAACTAGTTGATGGTTGTGTGGGAAAGACATTCCAAGTGGACAGAAGCACATCTCATAATGCATGATCCAAGACAGAATGCTTACTGTGTCCTAGGAACTTGGCTTTTAATGAGTCTTTCTATATGCCATGTACTATACTGGTTGCTTTACTTATATAATGTCATTTAATCCCTAGAGAAGTAGTAGAGGCTATCACTTGCTAATCTTTTATATTAAGAAATTAATATTTATAGAGGCATAATAGTATCTATTTTGTAGGATCTCTCTATTAAATAATAGATATGAAATGCACTTGTCAACCACAAAAGAGATGTCTTCTTTCTCTTCTTTACCATAATATCATAACCATCATTAAGAAGTATTTATGGATTGTCAATACAAGCTAGGCGCTATGTGGGCATTAGGGTTACAGGATGAATAAAAAATGTATGGTCCTGGCCCTCACGAACCTGGACAGAATGAGAAATACAGGCATTAATTGAGAAAAATGACAACAAGAAGAACCAAAACAACCCAAATGCATGTAAAATTTGTCTGGGAGTACAATCAAGGAAGACTTGCCTGCGGGAGTCACAAGTGAGCTGGGATCTGAAGGATAAGTGAGTAGGTGTTTACTAGATAAATCAGGGCTGAAAGTACTGTGTGCACAAGGACTGTGTGGGCAAACCCCTGCAGTAGGCAGAAGGGACTAAGGCTCATCAAAGAAGCTTCTACAGCAAGAGAAAGCCTGAGAGGCTGTTTGCAGTTAGACCATTCTGGGCTCTGTTTGGCCACATTAAGGGAATGAGATTTCACTCTGATGATGATGCTTTCCCAGACAGGGGGTATGGTTAGATTTGTGTTTCCCAAAATTCACTCAGCTGCCATGTGGAGTGCAAATTATAAGAGCGTCTAGAGAAGAAGCACTGAGCCAGGTGAGTAGGACATCACCACCATGGAGATGGGGGAGAATGTATTTATTCATGTATTCTTTCCTTTGTTCACTCATTTTTTTTAAGATTTTATTTATTTGTTTGTTTATTTAACAGAGAGATACACAGCAAGAAAAGGAACTCAAGCAGTGGAAGTGGGAGAGGGAGAAGCAGGCTTCCTGCACAGCAGGGAGTCTGATACCGGGCTCCATCCCAGGATCCTGGGATCACTACCAGAGCTGAAGGCAGACGCTTAACAACTGAGCCACCCTGGCTCCCCTGTTCACTCATTCTTCAAGTTATTCTCCAATGACACATAAAGAACAAATCAGATAGCCATCTTGTTATTATAGTCCCATCCTATCCAGGGCTCTGACCTAACATGTCACAAATCTGCTTTCTCAGTCTTTTATCCAACCATTTATTCATTTATCTGTCTAGCCTTCAGTCCACCTGTCAACTTAAAATGTGTTCAGCACTTAGTATATAGAAGGCACTGCTGTAGACCTTGAACATACAAAGATCTATAAAGCATAAGCCCTAGTCTATGCTTTCTTAATAGTCTAATCTATAAGACAGGGAAACAACCTCAGTATGACTAGATGAAGACTAATGAATATATCTACATAAAGAAAGACTGATTGGGGCACCTGGGTGGCTCAGTCAGTTAAGCGCTGGCCTTTGGCTCAGGTAATGATCCCAGGGTCCTGGGATCAACCCCCACGTTGGGCTCCCTACTCAGTGGAGAATCTGCTTCTCTCTCTCCCTCTGTCCCTCCCGCTGTTTGTACTCTCTTCCTCTTTGTCAAATAAATAAAATCTTAAAAAAAAAAAAAAAAAGGAAAGAAAGACTGACTAACTGGCATACAATGATTCATCTTATCTCTTAACAATATAAGAGAAAAAGGAACAAAATTTTTCATCTTAAACAATAAATATAGTAGAGTCATATTGCCATTTATTTTCTGCAGGCCACCCCCAGGCCTTGGCAGGAGGGATTGAAAAAATATAAATGTAATAAGAAATAGACATTTGCATATTTTCATGGAGAATTTGTAACTAATCAGTTATAGCTGGCTTTTTAAAAATTTTATTTATTTGACAAAGCAAGAGAGAGACCACAAGCAGACAGAGAGGCAGGCAGAGAGAGAGGGGGAAGCAGGCTCCCGCTGAGCAGAGAGCTGGATGCGGGGCTCGATCCCAGGACCCCGATTTCATGACCCGAGCCAAAGGCAGAGGCTTAACCCACTGAGCCACCCAGGGGCCCCGTAGCTGGCTTTTTAAAAAGAGTTTTATTTATTTATTTAAGAGAGGGAGAATGAGAGCGAGATGGGCAGAGGGAGAGAGAGAGAGAGAAGCAGACTCCCTACTGAGCAGGGAGTCTGATGTGGGCTCTATCCTAGGACCCAGAGATCACAATGCCAGCCAAAGGCAGACACTTAACCAACTGAGCCACCCAGGCGCTGCTATGGCTGTTTTTATAACACAGTTTGCTTGTTTATTTATTTATTTGACAGAGAGTGAGAGAGAGAGAGAGAGATCACAAGTAGGCAGAGAGGCAGGCAGAGAGAGAGGGGGAAGCAGGCTTCCCCGCCGAGCAGAAAGCCCGATGCAGGCCTTGATCCCAGGACCCTTAGACCATGACCCGAGCTGCAGGCAAGGCTCAACCCACCCAGGCGCCCACAGTATTTATTTTTTAAGTCTTTTTTTTTTTTTTATCAGAACAACAATATAGTATTATTGGTCTTTTAACCTGTATTATGTTATTAGACAGGAAGTGAAAATACTGAACTATCAAGTTCAAGTGTTCATGGTTGACACTGGGATCATTAAAAACAAACAACGGGGGACGCCTGAGTGGCTCAGTTGGTTAAGCAGCTGCCTTCGGCTCAGGTCATGATCCCAGTGTCCTGGGATCGAGTCCCACATCGGGCTCCTTGCTTGGCAGGGAGCCTGCTTCTCCCTCTGTCTCTGCCTGCCATTCTGTCTGCCTGTGCTCACTCTCGCTCCCTCTCTCTGACAAATAAATAAAATCTTAAAAAAAAAAAACCCCAAAACCAAAACAAAAAAAAAACGAACAACGGTAGGTAGGTGAAAAATTATGATCACCTGTTCTCGGTATGGTCTTCCAAACTGCATAATGAACAGAGTTGGTTCTGGTATGTTCTTCATTAACATGTCCCTCTTCAGAAGAAGAGGATTTTCAGTCACTATAACCTGGTCACTATAACCTGGATGTAACAATAACCTGGTGATAGCTATTTCTTTACTCCTCTCATTTTCTTCTTTCCTTTGTCTCCCTGTATAACTGACATGTAAGAATTTGTGGTACACTATTTATTTAGAATAAATCTACAGAATGCATGCACAGATGGTATCTTCTGAAACTACCTGGGGTTCCCCTGCTTAAGATGAAAGTCCTGATATAATCTGTGCAGCTGCATTTAGCTGCCACTGAGAGCAGTAAGGGTGCTTTCTTGGGAGCCTTCGGCAGCTTCTAGATCACCGCAAAATGACTTAGGTAATTTAATTGCGAAAAGAAAAAAAAGCACGAGTGGCTCCACTTCAAGGAGGGTATCTTTACATATAATTTAAGTGAGTCTTGGGTTTAAGAGCAGAGTATAAATCCTTAATTTAGTAGGAAAAATATTTTTATGGTTATGTGTAATACACCTTAACTACCTGCCAAAGAGCCAAACATTTTTCTTCCTTACTTCTTCCTATCTCTCCTTCATCTGCTTTGGAGATAAAAGTGGCATTGATCGATTTCCAGTCATCTTATTTAAATCTAGAATACTTCCTGAAAAGAGGAGACAAAAAGGAAATTACTTGTTCTGGTTTAGGTGGTAAAATACTTGGTAATGCTAGAAGTTATAATTCCTTTTTTTTTTAAAGTTTTTTTTGTTTTTGTTTTTTTAAAGATTTTATTTATTTATTTGATAGACGGAGATCACAAGTAGGCAGAGAGGCAGGCAGAGAGAGAGGAGGAAGCAGGCTCCCTGTTGTGCAGAGATCCTGATGTGGGGCTTGATTTCAGGATCCTGGGATCATGACCTGAGCCGAAGGCAGAAGCTTTAACCCACTGAGCCACCCAGCTGCCCCTATCATTTCTTTTTTTAAAAGACTTTATTTTTTTGTTTGTTTTAAAGATTTTATTTCTTTATTTGAAAGACAGGGAGAGCACTGAGTAGGGAGGAGGAGTAGAGGTAGAGAGAGAAGCAAACTCCTCACTGAGCAGGGAGCCTGACGTGGGGCCTAATTTCAGGAAAACAGGATCATGACAGGAGCCAAAAGCAGACACTTAATCAACTGAGCCAGGTGTCCCAAAAGACTTCTTTGTTTTAGAGAAGGAGATAGAGAGCGAGACAGCACTCACGAGTGGGGGGAGGAGCAGAGGCCAGAGAGAGGCAGAAAAACAGACTCCCCACTGTGTGTAGAGCCTGATGCAGGTCTCCATCCCAGAACTGTGACATCATGACCTGACCCAAAACCAAGGTCTCAGACTTAACTGACTCAGCCACCCAAGTGCCCTTACAAGTTATAATATCAAAGTTATAAACTGACAAATTCAGTAAATGTGGTGCTAAATTTTTGTATAATAATAGCTAAGAGTTGCTGATTATGAACTATGTTCCAAGGAATGTGGTAAGTCTTTTATATGTATAATTGCATTTAGTTCCCTCAACATAATACCAAGTTGTAGGTAATATAACCATTTTACAGAATAGGAAACCTCATCTCAGGTGGATTAAAGTTCCCATGACATAGCTTGTAAATGGCAAGATCCAAACATAACAGTTTATCTAACTTCAAAGCTGTAACTCTAAACTACTCAGTCATTTTCCTAAACCTATTTTAAACTACCCAGATTCACCGTCACATTAATTTGCTGTATTATTATTAATTATAATCATGACTTTTCATTCAGCAGATAACTACTAAGTGGCAGTTTTGTGCTACTCTGCAAGAAAAGCAAATTAAATCCTGTACAACCCTCAGAGTCACAAAAAATGGAAAAAGGTAGAGAGATGAGCACACTGTAATTTCAAAACCTACTAGCCAAGCAGTACTACCCACATTGCACCCTGACTGCTGACATACATGATCACCAACGGCGCTCACAATGTGAGAGAAATGCCCTCTTTCCTTTGTGCGGCAGCATGGTGGTTTGTAAGCAGCTAAGAGCCTCTAGATCGAGGCTGTTGGCGTACAAGTGCCAGTCTTGCTGATTGTAGCTCTATTTCCTTGGGAAAGTCCTGTGTTGGTGTGTCTCCAGCTGCGAAGAAAGGAATAAAAGCAGCCCTTGATCTTGGGGATGCCTAGATGGCTTAGTTGGTTAAGCATCTGCATTTGGCTCAGGTCATAATCTCAAGGTCCTGGGATCCTGGAGCCCTGCGTCTGGCTCCCTACTCAGGGAGGGGGGTGCTTCTCCCTCTCACTCTGCCCCTCCTCCCTGATTCTGCTCTCTCTCTCTCTCTTAAATGAATAAATAAAATCTTAAAAAAAAAAAAAAAAGCAGCAGAGACTTTACAGGGGGGTGTTGTGAGGGTCATTATATCTATTGCTTAGAACAGCCCTGGGCAAGGAAGTGTTAGCCATTATTGATGTGAATGTTCAAACCTACTCATTTTCTTTCTTTCTTTTTTTTTTTTTAAAGATTTTATTTATTTATTAGAGAGAGAGAGAGAGGGAGAGAGAGCAAGCACAGGCAGACAGAATGGCAGGCAAAGGCAGAGGGAGAAGCAGGCTCCCTGCCGAGCAAGGAGCCCGATGTGGGACTCGATCCCAGGACGCTGGGATCATGACCTGAGCCGAAGGCAGCTGCTTAACCAACTGAGCCACCCAGGCGTCCCAAACCTACTCATTTTCTAACCAGTATTTTCGAGTTTTGATTCTTCCCTCAACTACTTGGGTAGAACTTGGGTCCCACTAAACTTTGTCCTATGTATTTATTATTTTTGGTTGGGGAGGGCTACTCATTTTCTCACACTCTAGCCATTTCTACCCTTTCCTAGAAAATCTTACCCATTTTATCTTATATTATCATTCAATTTTTTTTTTTTTAGAGAAACAGTGAGCAAGCAGGAATAGGGGTGGACAGAAGGAGAGGAAGAGAGGAGAAAGAATCTTAAGCAGGCTCCATGTGGGGCTCGATCTCATGACCCTGAGGTCAAGACCTGAGCCAAAATCAAGAGTCAGACACTTAATTGACTGAGCCACACAGGCACTCCTATTCTTACTCAATTTCAGAGCCTCAGTCCTCTTCCTTATTTTCTGCAAGGCTACCATCCTGATTGCCAGACAGGATGGCTATCAATCAGAACAGAAGATCTTTTGGAAGATAGAATAAAGCCAGAGGGTTGAGGACATAAACTTCCTGGGCATATTTGCTCAACTCCTTTGTAACAGGTCGTGCTAAAACACTTTTGCTTGTCAGTACCACATCTAGGTAACAGAGTTGATACCCATGGAAAGAGAAAGTGTTTCTTCTTTATTTTTCAACTTGCTATAGAAAATGTTGAAGAAATATGAGGTCCAGGAAAGATCCCTGTATAATACAATAGGAAAACTAAAGCTGCCACAGACCGTGATACCTGGATTTAGAAGAGCACCTGGCTCTTCCTCATTTTTAAATACTGTTAATATGAGTTGTGGTTTCTGTACCTGGGTAGACATCAGAGTATGATGGTATGCCTGTTAAAGACACAGATTATTCCTTGCTTTCCACCTCTCCCGCCCTCCTTCTCACCTCCATCTCCAATAACCTGATCCATTAACTTGGAAGTAAGGCCTTGGGATCTGTATTTTTCATAGCTCTGGGAATCAGTGTCCAAGATTATTTATACGTGTATTCGTGAGACATAGACTTGATAATTTAGTAATAATAAAACTCTTATTTTTCTAAACTGACATTGAAAATGATCTTATTTGAAAAGAAGATCCAATTTCACTTAACAGCCTGCTTTTTTGAGTTCTGATGAAATCAGATGGAGAGAAAGGGTTAAGAGTAAGCAGCCATTTTTATCTTATTAGAATTAAAGGATCAGAATTTTTAAGTTGGAAGAGATACGAAACATAAACTCAAATTTCTTCATTTTGCAGACAGGGAAGCCATTCCTTCTGCAAAATGGAAGACTGATGAGAACACTGAGCTCCACAGACATCATGATCTCCCAAAGCAATATGGTTAACTAGAACAAAATTCTTGATTTCCAAAATACTTGATGGTTCCTTTATTTCTTTCATAATCACCCAAGTGGATTGGATCTGCTTCTCACATTTTTAATTTAATTTTTTTTTAATTGAAGCACAGTCAACACACAATGTTACATCAGTTTCAAGTGACTTTTTTTCTCATTTTATGGCATTTAAGCTAACCAAACTAAGTGGACTTTTTTTAAACAAACAAACATGGGAATAGTAACTATATGTAGCATCCTTCTCATCACATACCTCTTGGAACCACATTTTGAGAATTAAATGCAATCTTACCTTTAAGAGGCACCTTGACATCAAGGCCATAGAATAAAGGCAAGAGAGAAGAACAAGAATAGAAACAGAAACTGCAGAAGAAAAAGAAGAAGATTATGTAAATCTGAAAATTTTTGTACTGTCATTTATGTCGTACAAAACCTCAAGCTTTTCCAGTTTGCTCAAGTCTCATCACATACACACCAAGTACCTTCTGTTTAAAAAAAAAAAAAAAACTGTATGTTTTACTTATCTATTGACAAAATAATTCGATGAATAACCAGAGTCAACTAACATCAGCTCATACATCTTGGAATCCTGAGGGGGGGGTCTAATAGATAATGGAATTAAGCTTGTAATTTTATAAATGAAAAACATAAGCACCGAAGAGTTAGTCAACAGTCTAATTGCCTGTAATGTTATAGCATAATAAAGCCTGGAGGTTAGCCCTCCTAAGTCCTACTTCAGTCCATACTATAGTCTACTTGTTAGTGTGTGGCAGGGTCTACCAAAAATACAAAAATATGATCAGAGCATACATTTATTCTTCAGGCTATCACTGTTTGGTTAATATGACAGGTTTCAGGGTAAGGCAGAACAGGAAGAATATTAATATGTAAGGTAAAGATATGATAAATCATCTACCATGGGATACTTCTGAGGTAGAAATGGGGACACTATTAGTAATTACACCAGGGCAGCAGGCATAACCTGGGTGTGCCCTGGAGGAGGGAGGATCTATAGTATAAAACGGGCTTGCACATCAGAGGACACTTTGGAAAATGAATGCATGATACTGTTCGAACCTCTGTGCTTCTCAGATAGTTCTCTCCTTCTTGACTCAGAAGTTAAATGGAGTCTGATTTGTCTCTCTTCTCTGAGAACCTTCAAAAAGAAGCAGATACTTGGGGGGACAGACATGCTTATGTAGCAATGGAACATAACCAACTGCCTACTAATTATTAAAGGTCACAAGTCAGATCTTTTTTTTTTTTTTTTTCTTCTTCAAATATCAATTTCCTTGGTGATGACTCTTACAGAGTCTGTCTTTAACCTTGTTGTCACGATTCAGGAGCATTCTGTTGCCCACGACATCTTTGAATAAGGGTTGTCTATGGTTTTCTCATGTTGAGCACATGATCCACACGTGTCTTGTAATGCCCTTGTTTATAGGACTCTTGCTTCACTGTAGCAAAATTGTATGGTCAAATTATAAATATGGTGCCAGGAGCCACGTATTGGTGACTTTTATTAGTCTGGGAAGCAGAAACTCTGTCCTTCTTTTTCAGTCCTTGAAGATGGAAAGTGGTAAAATGACACCCACAGCAGGAGAAGATGTAGGGAATGGGAGGCTTCCTCTACTCCTCTGAGGAGCTCAGACACCGACGCTACCTCTCAGGGCATCAGGAGATACCCATCACCTCATTGGCCATGAGATTCTTTGTCCAGGCAGTGTGGTAGGCCGAGTGTAGCACCTAGAGTCAGACACCCTAACCTCTGGACTTGATTTGCCATGGACTGGTTATATGGTTCTAGCAAGTTGTTTATCTCTCTGGGCTGTTGAACTGTCTGCATAAAAGGGGATCCCAATATCTACTGTGCCCATCTCACAGAGTAACTCTGCATGGGAGTCAGTGAAGCCAATGACCTGGGGAGTGCTTGGGAGGAGGTAAAGCTGCACAGCTGAGGCAGTTCTGCTGTCTGTAGTTATCAAGGGACGTATGCTGCGTCCATGGAAATTAGGGCCAAAGACGGGATATCTCAGGTCCCCTCAGGAGGTGTTCAAGTATCCCAAGGAAAAGAAAGAGAGTATTTCTGGTAAGTGATCTTTTGCATTTTCTCTAGGCGTGTATGTATGAGAATGGAGGCAAAGGGAATAGAAGGTGTGTCACAACCCTGATCTCTCATTCAAAGCTCCAGTCAGAAACCAACCAGATTGTTTTGAAGTGGCTTAATTTACTATTATATGTGGAATATACTGCTTTGATTGCTGAAGAATCCTTGTTTGCCATCATGTACATTACCCCATTACCATAAATGGTTTAGAAGTTCAGATATGTGACACGACATATTCAGGAAATTCTGACAGGGAACATAATCTTAATATCTTGCCTCCTAAAATTTCCATGAAATTTATTAAGAAAATGCCTATGGGAGTGATATTAATAGATATATTAAAAATCTACCCCCCCACAATTTACAGTTTGTTTTTCCTTAGATGAATGGGGACTGAACCAAACTAAAGTTTCTGGTTTTAATTCTGACTTCCTCCTTCAGTCAGCACAGAAAATGACTAAAACCAGGAGCTTCAAAAATGTAGAAAATGAAGAACAACAGGCATGTGGTCTGACAAGCAGGGAAGCTGGGAACAACCCCTTGCCTCTTGTGGGTCTTCCTGCCAAACCCTGGGAAGTCAGACTCAGTTTGCGACACTCTACCTTTGCCTCATTCAGTCTTACAGTGCTAAATAGCACATTCTGGAAATGAGAACCATTCAAATTTAAAATTTTGCAGAGGATGTGTACTCTATGTTTGGAAATTTATAAAATTATACTTTTTAATCAAGCACTTTCAGAGTTTTGTCATTTTCACATAAGTAACTTCAATGGTTCTTCATGGAACCCATGAGAAAAGGTGAGAGCAAGCTTTATCATCCCTTATTTTATCGGTAAGGCATAGACACAAGTCTAAGTCACATACTAAGGTCAAACAGATATGGAAAGCCTACATAAGAATCCAGGTGCTTATGGTCTGGCTACTGGCCCTTACCGATTCCCTATGACCTCACATTTAGGGAGAACTAAAGAAGCAACCTGGATGAATAAAATCCTATAGATGGTTTTCTTTTTCTTCTTGGGTGCCCACAGGAGATGCTAGAAAATTGCTGTATTCTTTTGCAACACAGGAATTCAGACTGGAACTCTAGAGAAAGCCTCTTGCCCTCCTTGCTGTGTTCCTAGCACTGGTGCTCCAGGCATCATGGATGGGAGCATTCTTTGTTGTGTGAGACTGTTTACCTCACTCCAGCTTGCTTGGCACCCGTATGAACCCTCTCCCTTCTCCGGCCATGCACATTCTGCAATGCCCTCTTTAGGAACTATTATGCATTACCCCTGAAAGTGCTGGTTGACTTGAAGGACTCTTTCTGGCCATTGGGGGAAGTGGCATGAGGGCATAATTACCATGTGTCAGCCTAAGTTTTTGGACTTACTGTCAAGGGGACACTGCAGCTCGGGAAGAAAGGGCTTTTTGTGAAGAGTAACAAGAATGTCCCCCCCCCCCCAAAAGCTACCAAAAAAGATTTTTAAAAGAAAGAGCAAAGTAGAGTCACAAAACTCAAAATGAAGTTTTAGAAAGGAAATGAAGGTAAGAAAGGGGAAACTGAGGAAAGAAAACATGCGTAGAAAAGAACAGGAATCAACACAAAAGGCAAACATGTCCAGGCGAGGTTGCTGAAGGCAGAACCTTTGCTGCAATGCAGGCGCCTGCCTGGCGGTGAGGGTCATACTGTCACTACACCTGCCTGGGCACGACACACAGTAACTAATAAGAAATGAAACACAATGAGTGAAACTCCTATTATTTTCTGATCTAAAGCGCAAAGACTGAAATTCATACTGAACACACCTTTTCTTCTAAGTCCTTTATCTGTCGTTTCTGGATGTCTGTTTTATCTTCTAAGTCACGAATTCTCTGAAGAAAGAAAAAAAAAAACCCAAAGAGTTAGAGGGCATTAAGTTAAAAAGATAAGTTAACAAGAAGACTGTTCACCAACCTAAAACACAGAACTTGCTATGAAAACATTAACATTGGTACTCGCAGCTGGAAACATCACAAATCCAGGAGATTGGATGTTTCAAAAATCACCCACACTTGTGGTGCAAAAACTAATTATACATATTATACATATATTTAAAAATTTGTTGCCCCTGTCTACTGCATGCATCCCTCCAGACCCTATCCCTCTGAGGGACGGGTAGTTCACATCCCACTGCTCTTGGGCTTGGCCATGAGACCTGTTTGGCAGGTGGCATGTGTGTAAGTGAGGAGCTGGAAGGCCACTTCCTCATAGAGATAGCAGTATGTCCCAGAACTAGTGAGCAAGAAACCAACTTTGTCATGGTCATTTGGATTGGGATTTTTGGTTGCTTATTACTACAGTTAAAAATGGCTGAAGGTGAACAAACATATGCAAACAATCCCATTATTTTTTGCTACTACCCTTTCTTTCCAACCTTATTTCAACTCTGCTTCAGGGTGGAATTTCATTACAAAACAGGATTTGCCAATTCTCATAAAACCAAGTAGAGATTATACTTCACTAAAAATTCCAAGGAGGGAAGTGATTAAATTAGGGGAAAACTAAACATAGTAAAAATAGCACAAGTAATCCTATAGACAAAAATGTTAGTTTCGGAACTGTCTGTGAACTTACCTGTCAACTACATGATAAAATTCCAGTGATTTAAATAGCACAGATTTGAAACCAAGATTACATAGACAATTATTTGCAAGTGAAAAATAGTCTTCCAATTTAGCTCTGGCAATCCAAAGGCCTTTTAGGTTTACAGCACATGGGTATACAGTGTCGGCTTGTTATTTTAATGCCTCTTTTGGAAATAATCAGAAAATGGGGAATTGGAGTCTGAGAAGAAAACAGTGGAAACTAAATGCGGTGATAATATAGAAAGAGAGGTTTTTATAATGCAATGTGGGGAGAAAAAGGGAAAGCTAGAACAAAGAATACTTGAACTTGGAAATCCTATCTCCCTTTTCTCTGAAACAGTGGTTCTCAATTGAGGATGACTCTGCCCCTCAGGGGACATTTGGCAATGTCTGGACATTTTTTAAAGTTAGTTAATTTAATCTGAAGTATAAGATTCAGTGGTTTTAGAATTTCACAAAGTGGTGTGACCATCATCACTGTCTGACTAGACATTTTGGAATCACATATGGTCACTAATCACATCTGGGATGAGGGGCAGAGCCCAGGATGATACATAGGACAGCCACCTACCATAGTTATCTGACCAAATGCAGGGACTGAAGAGACTGAGGAGTCTGGTTTAAAGGGAAAGGGTTAAGGTGCATGCAGGAGTGGACGAGAAGTTTTGGTCAGAGAGATTATCAAGGCTGACCTTGAAATTAGAGGATAAATGAATGCTGGGTAAAGGAAGGGGCCTGGAAGCTAATAGTGTGGGTACATGAGAGTGATGTGTGTGCTTGTATGTATTTCCAGGCACCAAAGCTACTCAATAAAACAACACATTTGCTAGACATTTCCACCTTGAGTTTGCACATAATTCCTTGATATATCTACTGGATGTGGAGGCAGTATTCTATCAATAAAATCATGGACCTGTGAGATTACTGCAGTGTCTTTTTTTTTTTTTAAAGATTTTATTTATTTATTTCAGAGAGAGACAGTGAGAGAGAGCATGATAGGCAAGAAGGTCAGAGGGATAAGCAGACCCCCCCATGCAGCTGGGAGCCGGATGCGGGACTTGATCCTGGGACTCCGGGACCGTGACCTGAGCTGAAGGCAGTTGCTTAACCAACTGAGCCACCCAGGCGCCCACTGCAGTGTCTCTTCAGCCATCAAATGTATGCTTGTTGGGCAACTTCCTACATAGGACAGGACTTTGCTAGATGTAATGGAGAGTCCAGATACCACTGAGTTCTTGATTTCAAAGAAGCATTCCAATCAGATGGGGAGGCGAAGTTTGAAACACAGGGAAAACCAGCTCAAGTAGAAAAAGTAAATGATGGCAAGACCATGTTTAACTTCATCACCAATCTCTACTAACCAGGACACTGTTGAGTACAAAGAAGCTGTCTCTACATGTTGATGACATGAGTTATTTCTGTTAATGTGTGTTGCATGCTCTATTTCCTCTACCTTCCCATCCACTTGCCATCTAATCCAAGAAGGATCCCTGTCAGGTCCAAATCAGATCCCTTTTCTGCCTATCTTTTCTGTATTGCTAATAAGTCCACCAAATCACTGTTATTGGCATCAGCACTGGTGTGACAGCTCACTGCCAGCCCTTCCTGTTTCTAATTTAGTACATCCATCTACAGCAGCTGTGTGTATTCCTGACATGTGAAATCATCAGGGTAGTCCCTGAGTTTAAGGGGGAGAGGAAGAGGCATAAGAATAAGGGAGATGTCGGGGCGCCTGGGTGGCTCAGTGGGTTAAAGCCTCTGCCTTCGACTCAGGTCATGATCCCAGGGTCCTGGGATCAAGCCCTGCATTGGGCTTTCTGCTCAGCAGGGAGCCTGCTTCCTCCTCTCTCTCTGCCTGCCTCTCTGCCTACTTGTGATCTCTATCTGTCAAATAAATAAAATCTTTAGGGGCGCCTGGGTGGCTCAGTGGGTTAAAGCCTCTGCCTTCAGCTCGGGTCATGATCTCAGGGTCCTGGGATTGAGCCCTGCGTCAGGCTTTCTGCTCAGCAGGGAGCCTGCTTCCCTTCCCCTCTCTCTGCCTGCCTCTCTGCCTACTTGTGATCTCTCTCTGTCAAAGAAATAAATAAAAATCTTTTAAAAATAAATAAATAAACAAATAAATAAATAAAATCTTAAAAAAAAAAAAAGAATAAGGGAGATGTAGCTAAGCTACACTCAGAATATAAGCCCAACTCTTTTAAGGTCCAACATGATTTAGCCTTGACTTACCACTCCAACTTCACCTCATGACCACCCTCTTGGCTCTCTCTGCTCCATTTTTATGGCCTTCTCTCTGTTCCTCAAATATCCCAAATGTTCCCACAATAAAGACTTAGACTCTGTTGTCCCTATCTTCAGGAACACTTTGCCAAGATCTTTGTGTGGCTGGTCCCTGGATTTTAGACATCTTTAGAGAGGCCTGGTCTGACTAGCCAATCTAAAGTGGCGAATCCTTTACTCCCAAATTTTTTCTCCACAGCACTCACAGACACTCTCTAAATTGTCTTGGTCATTGTTTTTTGTGTTGTTGCTTTAACTCCCTTCATCTGTAGGATAGATAGATGAGAACAGTGACCTTTATGTCTTTGTCCACTGTCATGTTCCTAGTCTCTGGCACAAGCAGGCCCTCAATATGGTTGTGAAAGAGTGTGTAACAGGCTACACAGGATAGTTTTTTTTTTTTTTAGTAGTATGCAGTCCATTATTATCAGGGAGAACATCCTAAGGGAACCAGATCCTAATCTGGGACTGGAAAAAAATGAGAACATTTAGATAAATTAAGCAGACATGGAAGGGCATTTTAGGAGTGATCAGGCAAACAAAGGCTTGGAGGTGGGAGTCATGGCCCAAGTAGTACCAGGAAGAGGTCTGCATGAGTAGAGAGGGAGGTACACTCTGCAGATTATCTCAGATCAGATTTTCAGGGAAGGGGTAAGCCAGCTAATGAAGGACATGGAGAGATCTGCATAGGACCAGATTCAACTGGAAACTGGGATCATGGAGGCTTCTGAGGAAGAATGTACCATCAGAAAATGGTGAAAGAATCTGCAGTGATAGGCATGATGAACTAAGGAGAGGAGAGCTGGAAGTCTTCCCCACAACTGGGTCCCCAAGGCACACTGCATATGGTTTTTTATGCCCCTGTCAAGAGACATCAATTATAGTTATTTTTCTTTGAATTAGTCTCCTGTGACTCCATCAGTAGGTCCTCAGCTTTGTAAAGGCAGGGTCCATGCAAATTCTCTATGTCTGGCATGGTGTTCAAAGTCTAGGAAGTGCACTTTTAAACATCTGACTGAACAAATGCATAGATGATGGAATCGGGTTACATCAGAGGACATCTGGCTGAAGCTGGGCCTGCTGCAGTGTTGAAAGGTCCTTTATATGCCTGGGGTTAAAAGTGTATGAACAAAATGCAACAGCTTCAAAAACACTTCAGGAGAGGGGCACCTGGGTGGCTCAGTGGGTTAATCCTCTGCCTTTGGCTCAGGTCATGATCTCAGGGTCCTGAGATAGAGCCCCGCATCAGGCTCTCTGCTCGGCAGGGATCCTGCTTCCCACTCTCTCTCTGCCTGCCTTTCTGCCTACTTGTGATCTCTCTCTCTCTCTGTCAAATAAATAAATAAAATATTAAAAAAAGTTTTCAGGAGAAATGCTAGATGGATGCAGTGCTATATTAACTATTAGAGATAAAGGACAAAGAAGACTCCAGGGTTTCTAGCCTGAGTGCTTCAGGAAATAGTAATTCTACTGACAAGGCAGGCAGATGGGGAAAGAAGGGAGCAGTAAGGATAAGAATGAATATTTAGCTCTGTTTCATATGTGAAACATTCAAAGAGAAATGTCCAATGAATAGTTAGAAATATGCTCTCGGATTTAACTGGATCATACACGGATGTATGACAAATTCTGGCCAAGAACTTCTGGAATAATTCTCTCAAATCAAAACTACTGATTACAATGACAGACAAAGAGTAAGAAATAATAACTAGAAAAGGCATTTTCTAGTGAACATTTGCTTGAGAGATAGAGAATTTCAATGGGAATCTGTGGGGCTTAGAAATGTAACATACCTATCCGTTCAGACTGATAACTTAAAGCAAACAAAACCATGTCTTTCAGGGGTGAATCACCTTAGCTGGTTAAAGACTCAAAAGAGATGATAAGCTTTTAATCATAAACAAATTCAGATAATAATTTGTACTTCTTAAAAATAAACACTGCTGTGGCTCCACGGCACAACTGATTTGTCGAAATTAATTAAATGCTATTGTAGCCTAAGAAATTTATGCAGAGGACATTTCATTCCCCAACGAATGATGCCAGGAAGTCTATTATTAAAGGATTTGAACACTCTTTCCAGGGTCAAAAAAATCAAAAAAGTTTAAATGGAATCTGAAGGGCCAATGAAACAATCGTGCATGCGCTGACCATCTCCAGGACAAATGGCTGCCGAGTTCCCCTGTTACCTTGGATAGTCTGTCCGACTATAAAGATTCACAGAACCCCTGGCTACATAGTAGGTATGCTAAGTGTCATGTTCCCTGTAAACTGTTCTTACTGGTGCCATAAAATAACCTGCTCTTTGCCCACTCACCTTGAACTCTGAAGACCACACAATTCTTACTTCTTCCAGAGTCAGTCTGGATTTTGTACCAGTTCCTTGTCTCAGCTTCTGAGTACCAAACACGACAGCCCGACACTGTCAATTTTGGGATTCTTTTGGAACCTGCTTTTTGACCAGGGCCCTAGTCCTCATCTGTCAAGCTAAGACATGAACTGAGAGTTGGAATTAAAAATTTTGGCTATAAATTGAGTGTTCTTGAGCCTTGCTGGTCTCGATGAGTCCCATAAATCAGAGATAATTCAGGTTGTGTATGACAGTGTAGTGCAGTGGTCAGATGCATAGGTTTTGAGTCATGCCCACCTGAAGGGTCATGCTGGCTCTGGAGCTTGCTATCTGGGTCATCTTGGGCAAATTAAGCTCTCTTATCATCACTATCATTATCTCTTCAACTGGGATCATAAGAATACTTACCTTAGTGGGCTACTGTGAAGATTAAATACAAGGATGCAAGTTTAGTTCCTGACATGGCAAAAGCCAGTAAGTAAACAGCAGCTTCCAGACATTGTTGGTGTGGCTGTTTGTTCTGGGAATAAAGGAAAGGCCCTTGTTCTCTTTTACCCTATTCAGATAATTGGATCAGGCTAGGGTCTGGACTGGGATGAGTAACAGGACAGTGGCATTAGTTCTGTCCTGAGGAGACTCTTGTTTCCCTGCATAAGGGAGCTAATCAGGCTCCAGGATACTGAAAGGGTATTTCATGACAAAATAGTTCCCAAAATAGCAGCAGTATGCAATGCTTCCAAAATGCCAATTTCCTTGAGACTGAATCTTTACAAAACTCTCTTCCTCTCTCTGAGCCTAGGTGGAAAACAATAGTTATTTGCCTCTCTGAAAATAGTTTATAGCTCCTGGACTTCTCCACACCCATACTCAGTACCATGTGCTTAGTACTAAGTCCCATTTGCTTAGTACCACCCTACACAGATGCAGTCACTCAGTCCTCACCTGATGGGCTTGCTGTAAGAGCTCCATTCTCTCCTGAAGAATCTGACAGTCATACTCTCTGCTCTTCCTCAGCATCTGCCGCCGTAACTTTTCTACTGCTGTCCTCAGCTCCTCTTGCTGTTTTTCACTTAACAATTCACCAAACTTGATAACAGTTTCTTGCTGCAGGGCATTGTACAAAGTAGCTTCTAGCTCCTGGATTCTCTGGCAAACAGAATTAGAAAAGTCTAACTTTGGAACTTAACATTGATGTGTGTCAGGTGAATGGAGACGCTTGTGTGTATGGTGGTGGGGGAGTCACACATTGCCGTAGTCATACAGGATCATAGTAATATGATAAACTTCAGAGCTTGTCCAGCCTGACTACCATTTTGCTAATTCCCTTTGTAGGATTCCCTAAAAGCCATCTAGTTAACAATACGTGAACTTCTCTGATGGGGAATTTTTTCTTTTTCCTGGGATCCTGCCATTTCATTTAGAGGAAGTTCTTACTATACTAAGAGAATTGTCTATCCTTTTGTTCCCAAATGTAGCTGAGAATAAGTTTGTTCCCTTTCATTTGACAGTCCTTCAGATATTTAGACATCTATCATGGTGGCTGTACTTTTAGAAATAAGTATTGAAAAGTGGCCCAAGCTGGAATACTTGAAACTGGAGATATATTTCATGCATAAAAGGCCACCTCTCTACCACACAACACATCTATGAACTTGAAGATGGCTGTACAGTCTCCACATCTTAAAATACAAATTGAGAGATATGATCTAAAAATGGCCTAGAGTCTTAAAAATTGGTCTTTTTTTTTTTTAATACTCTGAGATTTACAGCTGCTTTAGCTATGAAATGCCTCCTTGAGTATTCTCTGTTTTAGGTGAAGTGTTTATTGCTCCTTATATCCTAGTTATTTTTTTAACATGCCTCAGATATAGGAGCACAGACCTACAGTCTTACCCCGTGACTTTGACAGAGGTGAATGGTCATGCCTCGGTAAGGGTTGTTTTCCTAGCTCTTGTCCTGGACTAAGCAGATCTCATCTTTTTAACATTAAATGTGGTTGTCTGAACGAGTACTCAGTCACGGGACACACAAACACAAAACGGAACCCTATCATGTAAAGGTGGAGGAGGCATGGATAAAAGGGTAGGAAGTGAGGGGGAAAGTGCTTCCTTCTTCATTCTCCAGGGATCAACTCTCATTTTCTCCTTTCCCCATCAAGTGGTGCTCAGAATCTCTTCCTCATTTTGGAAGGGAAGACTAATTCATCTTTGTTACAAGCAGGGGCTAAGTGCTTCACTCTTATCCCCAAAGTGACTCAGGCTGCTTCCAGGAAAGCATTATAAAAACCTCTACTAGCAACTCCTTGAAATGTTCCTCTTTTAAGTTTGGTCTTTTCCTCCTGAGTCATAACTGTGAATTAATGGTGGGGTGGGGGCTTAGAAGACACACAAGCTGTAGTTCAATATTAGCAATTAAGGATTACAAATTTGGTACGGGGAATGAAGCAAATGTGCTCCTCAGTCAGCACAACGTTCAGTAGGAGAGAGAAAGGCCCAGCCCATTCACCAAAGAGCCTTCCATACTGTGGCTGGATTATGGTAGTGAAGGCCACACCAGTATTACCCGCTTGCTTTGTCAGGCAAAGTTCTTTCACTCTCCAAGCCTTCATTCTCTCCTATGTAATATAGGAATAATCAGATTACCAATACTTCACACACTTGTTGGGAGAAACATGTAAAGTGAAAATGTATATAGCAGACATTAAAGACTCTATCATTCTATCACTACATTAGGCTCCCAAACAACTGGATTTAATAAAATTTCTCTTTAATCCACAGTACCACCCAATCTGTCCTTCATTAAAGCATTTTATAATAACATACACTTAATTTTTTTAATGAAGCATAATTAAATACTTATTAAGTTTTTAAGAGTATTATAATAGGAAAGAGGTAGGGAAGTATTTGTTCTAAAACCGGAACTGGAAGCCACTGAATGAATGAGCTTCACGTCATGGTCTATCCAAGCACTTGGTGTGACAAGTGAACCAGGATGCTTTACTCCACAGTAGAGAACTGTGAACACTCTGGGTGTCTTTAGTGCTTGCTGCACCTACCATATATGCTTGGTCGAGAGCTTGTTTTCTGTAGTCTAGTTCTTCCTCAAGGTAGCCTTTTATTTTGCAGAACTGCTCCTATAAAAAGGGGGCCATAATGAAAAACAGAAAGAGTCAATTGAGTTTACTAGGAAGTGATAAATTGTACTGATTAATATAAATTGTGCTGATTAATTTTTCTCAAATTTCAACATAAGACAAGTCATTAGCATTTGTAGGGTCAAAGATATTGTCTGTTAGGGAAATGGGAAATAGTTCAGTTTTCATAGCCTCACACAGGGCATGTGAAAATCAGTGGAAAGAAGTATGAAAGACAGAATGACCAATCCACATGGAATGTTTTAAAGGATTTTTATGCCAGTCCAAGAGAGTACATGGTTAAGGACAGATCTGATTTTCACAAGGTAAGTTAGTTACTAGTAAGTATATCTGTGCCAATATATTGGCAGGGTTTATTTTTGTAAGAATGTTCAGGAATGTAATATGCACAGTGGCATAATAAAACATAATAAAAATTATTCAAAATTATTTGTGTACAATTAGCAAACACAAAGATTGATAATGATTTAGAGAATAATTTAAGAGAGAGCTTCTGCTCCTGCCACAAAACCCGGACGAGCTGGGACGTCAACCTAAAGTTCTCCTGCTTGTCCTCAGTTTCCATATGCATGCTCTCACATTGCTAGCATCTTGCCATTAGCATTTAAAAATAAATCTTTGTGTATGACGTAGCCGCAAAGTACAGTCAGTTCTTTCTTTGTGTGCTTAACTGAAGGAACAAGGACATCTTCCAACACTGGAGGAAAACTTGACTGAATCCACTTTGGAGAGACTGTCTGCATGTGGCAGTTGTGCTGGTGACTTTTCTGATTACCTCTGAGCTCCAGAGCCTAGAACAGTGCCCAGTACAGGCTGACTGGGTAATTAATTATTTGTATATCTGAAGAGTTTTCAAGGTTCTTGGGTTGTTGTTGTTTTTGTTTTTTTAAGGATTTACAGTTCTTGTCACATGCTTTGACTTTAGAGTCTAACCTTTTGGCAAAATAGAAAGTCCATGTAAAAGATAGCAAAAGATGTGTAAATTGTCACATACTATATAAATACAAGTCATCCTTATTATAGGATTCCCTAATCTGATAGGAATCACTACCTGGTTTTTAGTGTAATAACACTAATGACAGTACATTTATAAAATTCTAATGTATTCCTGTAAGTTATAATCAATAATTCTTGTGCTTCGGAACTTAAAAAAATTTTAATTGTAGTAAAAGACACACAACATAAATTTTATGCTCTTAACCATTTTTAAGTGTACAGTTCAGTAGTGTTAAGGATATTTACATGGTTAAGGAGCTAATCTCCAAAATGCTTTTCATTTTGCAAAACTGAAACTATACCCATTAAACAATAATAACACCCCAAGTTCTCTTCCTGTTAGCCTGACAGCCATTGTTCCTACTTTCTAGGAGTTTGACTACTCTGAATACTGGTGTAAGTGGAATCATCCAGTGTTTGTGGCTTATTTCACTTAGTATTATGCCCCTGAGGTTCACCCATGTTATATCATACAATTTCCTTCCTTTTTAAAGGTTGAATAATATTCACTGTATATATAGACCACATTTTGCTATCCATTCATCTGCTGATAGACACTTAGGCTGCTTCCATGTTTAAACTATTGTGAATAATGCTGCTTTGAACATGGCTATACTTTTTGAAACTCTGTCTTCAATAAATTTGGGCATATACCCAAACATGGAATTGCTGGATTGGATGGTAATTCTATTTTGAGTTTTTTCAGCAACCACCATAGTATTTTCCTTAGTAGCGACACACCATTTCACATTCCTACCACCAATGCACAGGTTCCAATTTTTCCACAAGCCCACCAACACTTATCTTGTTTTTTGATAGTGGCCATCCTAATGGGCATGAGATGGTTTGGAGATTTTTAAAATCAGAGTTATACCCATCATTTCTGTAATTTTAACTATGATTCTATATGGTGGAAAAATTATTTAGCCTATGGGAAAAAAACACTTAATTGAAATTTTCTTCAGTATTAGTTTATAGAAATATTATAAAAATACAATGTATTTTTGAAGAATATAACTTGAAATTATGGGATACTTCCAGGAATTCTGTTCCATAGTTTGTACACAAAATACTGGGAAGCTGCAAACTTGCTTTTCAGTGCCAGATAAAACTGGTAGAAAATAGTTGTTTTCCTTTTGCCTTGTCAATTTTTCTTTGTTTTTCTGATACGTCATCTTTGTACTCACCATGTCACTTTCCAATTCCATCATTTTCTGGTGTAGGGCAGCCTCTGCTCCTTCAATTTGCTGGATCCACTAAGGAGTAAACAAGACAGAAAAGTCTGAAACGATTGCCTGATATGGTGTATATCATGCAGTCTACTGAGTTGCTTTGTCTATTCTTATATCTCAGAAGCAGAGGAGAACTGAAGTGAAAACTTGGTGCAGTTTATGTCTTAGGTCAGGAAATATAGTCATACATCCATTCATTTGTTCATTTGTTCAACAAATGCATTCATGGATGTCTACTATGTGTTAGGCACTGCATTACAGTTTTGATGGTGAATAAGATCAACATGATTTTTTTTTTTTTTTGGCCTTCCTTAGAGAATACCATAGGAGGCTTTCTTGGAAGTGACAACTGCGACAGAGTCCGATGAATCTGAATCAAGAGATGATTAGGCAAAAATGACAGAAATGTTTCAAGCAGAAGAGATATCCAGTTCTCCATGGTTGGGGGAAACATGATAAAAGAAAGAAGGCCAGGTGAGAATGGAGAAATAGCAGTTTTTCAGTGTATGAAGCTGCCAATAGCTAAGTGTTGAAGAATCATTTTTGTTGAGTAGAGACATTTTAAATCACATAAAAAAAAAAAACCCACCTTTCATAATACTTAGAATATATCATCCTGGTAAATGGCACTGATGTTAACACTGATTAGCACCCTGAGTAAAATTAGATCTTGAATAACACGGCATGAGCTTACCAAATATTTGGTTTAATAGAACAAATTATTATAATGGGTCTCTCCTAAGTTAAATATCAGTTTATCCCTCAGGGAGGCAGCTGGGCATTATAATCGTGGGAGTTCTAAAGGCACACTACCTTGGGTCTAATCCCAATTCAAGTTTTTCATGGATGTGCAGCCTTGAAAGGTTGTCTGATTTCTCTAAGCCTCAACTTTCTTTCCTATAAAATAGGTTAATAATTTGAGGATTAAAGGATACAATTAATGTAAGGCACTATTCACAGTGTATTGAATATACTGGGTACCCAATAAATTCTAGTTTGGGGTTACAATGTGTTTTTGTACTTCTACGCTGTTAAAAACTTGCCTTACTATTAGAAATTTCTTTTTTAGTTTATCTGTGATAAATCATGTGGTACACTGAGAATTTTTTCTATATACCAAGGCCTTGATATTCACAAGGTGACACCTATCTGACAGCCTAGGCAAAAGAAGAAATGCCCAGAGAGACTGGAGGGGATATAATCTGGGTTCTTGTATGTGCATGTGGCTTCCCCTTGAAGCAAATTTCCATCAAAAGTCATGGGTAAATAGCCTCATAATGCAACTGTATACCATCAAGCTTTATCAAAATGCTTCTTTTCACTTGCTGCCCATTTATCATTGTGAAACAAATTCTCTTGTAAACAGTGTTTTTAAGAGTATAGTAAATTGAAGCAGTTTGGTCATGGGCTTTAGATACACATTTGTGTGTTGACTCGAAGCCCTTATTACTTGTGATGCAGGAGAAGTTCCTGAAGCCCACATCTCAATGTCCTCATGTGGAGAATGCAAACAGTGGATGAATATAGGACAGCTGTAAACAATAATGAGATCTGTGCCGTACCTGGCCCATAACATGTTCTCACTATGGTCACTGTTCTTACTTTTTTTTTTTTTTTTTAAGATTTTATTTATTTATTTGGCAGGGAGAGAGACAGGGAGAGAACAAGCATGGGGAGCAAGAGAGGGAGAAGCAGGCTCCCTGCTGAACAGCGACCTTGACTCTGGGCTCGATGCCAGGACCCTGGGATCATTACCTGAGCTGAAGGCATCTGCTTAACTGACTGAGCCACCCAGGTGCCCCTCTTGCTATTTTTTTCTGAGAGAGAGAGAGTGAGCGAGCACAGGCAGGGGGAGGGACAGAGTGGGAGGGAGAGAGAGAATTTCAAGCCAACTCCCCGCTGAGTGTGGTTCCTGACATGGGGCTTGATCCCCTGACCCTGAAATCATGACCTGAGCCAAAATCAAGCATCATTCACTCAATCAGTTGAGCCACCCAGGCGTCGCTGCTCTTACTGTTTTTAATATAAAGTCACAAGATGATTTATTTGGTGGACATTTGTCTAGGTTCAATCTCTGATTATATTATATATCTGAGATTATATATATAATCTCTGATTATAATCTATATATAGATTATATTCCTAGGCAGCCGAATGCTATTCAAAGTTGTAGTATCAGAAACTTCAAGATTCACATTTAGAACTCCTGGGAGGGGCGCCTGGGTGGCTCAGTGGGTTAAAGCCTCTGCCTTCGGCTCAGGTCACGATCCCAGGGAGCCTGCTTCCTCCTCTCTGACTGTCTCTCTGCCTACTTGTGATCTCTGTATGTCAAATAAGTAAATAAAATCTTTAAAAAAAAAAAAAAAAAAAAAAGAAGAATTCCTGGGAGAAGAAATATTCATTTGAAATTCCCAAAGGTAGAAACTTGTGAATTGTGAAGACCTCACAGAAGGTAACTGCCCAGACTATAGGTGTACTAGTTCTTCCACTTAAATCTTCAGTGCTAAGCACACTGTCATCCCTCCGTACATGTTCAACTGAACCCCTCATACCTGTCTTGCAAAGGAGGTGAGTGGAGGCACGAACCAATTCACCAAAGCTCTAAAAGAGCAGGTCCTATGGGCTCCACATAGGGCACCTCTTGCTTTCAATAAGATGCTTAAAGGGAATTTGGGTGTAGCGGTTAAGAAGATCATGGACTCTGCAAACAGACTGCTTGAGTATGAATCCTGATTCCATAATCTTCTAGCTGCGTGACTGGGGCAGTTACCTACCTACCTTCTCTGTGCTTTGGATTCCTTTCATATGAAATTCCTCACATAGAACAGTCATAACAAGACTTTGGCAATTAGAACAGTGCAACTGCAAAAGAAGCCCTATGCAAGTGTTAATTATGGTCAAGTTCAAATTGCACCACCCATCACACAGGGCAGGGAATGGAAGATTTCTTCCAATAATTTAAGTAAATGTGAGGCACAGAGACCCATTTCCCTTTTCTTTTTCCTATTTATATTTTCTTTTCCATTTAGCTCTCATTTCCTTCATGTCTGAATCCTTGCCTTTTACAGAAAGGCAAATTTTCTTGGTATTCCCAAACTAAGGTGACTTTTCTTGCAATAAAGAATTATAGTCCTTTAGGAGTCCAACTGAATGAGACACTCTGGCTTTCGCTGCCAAGTAAACGTAGCAGACCTGGGAATACAGACTTGTGTTTTCTTCATCCAACTGGATGTCACTGGAACACTGTCCTGTGGACATTCATAGTCACTTGTTCACTCCTTCAGTAAACATTTGTTGACCACCTCTTAGATGTGCTCGACTGTTGTGAAAAGCTAGGCAAACAAATATGGATATCATATTTGCTCTCATGGAGCTTAAAGTCTAGCAGTAGGTGGTTGGGGGGCATATAACAACAGCAAAAAATGAGCAGCCACATTATAGTTGTTAAAAGTCATAGTAGCAGATGCATAGTTCACTGTGGAAACAGAGAAAAAAGCCCCTGACTGGATTGGGTGAATAAGAAGGCTTCCCTACGTTGGGGATGTCTAATGGTTCAGATTTAGCCAGACCAAGGTAGAAAAGGAAGATGGGAATATCTTCTAAGCAAAGAGAACAGTGTAAAGGGCCAAGGGATGAAAACAGTGATAGAGATGGAGAGAGACAGAGAGAGAAGATTGGGGTCCCAGAAGGATTTGTACATGGCTGGACCTTAGCAATGAACCAAAGAAACAAGTGGAATCCTGGAGAAGCAGCTAAGGGCCAGATCCTCGAGGTCCTCATGGCAAGTTCTGGATTCTAGACCTTAAGTTAGAGATAATGTGGTGCGATTAATTTTTTGTAGAGAGGTAAAGTGATAGGTCTGTAATTAAATCATAAAGGAAGTAAGTTTTTTACAAATCAAATTCCAGATATCATTTCACAGGTAAATACTTCAGTATATATCCCTAACAGATAAGGCCTTTTAAAAAAAATCCTTAATTCAAAGACCATTTTTATACTTTGCAAAATAAACATGAACTCCTTTTATTATCTCATTCCTGGCCCTATTAAAATCTCCCCAGCTGTCAGCAAAATGTTCTTTTCTCCGTACTTAGTGTCCTTGAATCAGGATCCAAAAAAGGATCATTTCAATATTTCTTAAGTAACTTTTTATTTTATAGCAGTCCTTGCTTCTCCCTACATTTTTTTCCTTGGTATGTCAATAGGTCATTTCACCTGGAGGATTCCCTCACTTCAGACTAGAGAAGGCAGATCAGCAAGTTTATGGTTTCATTTAATTTATAACAAACTCTACGCATTTAGGAATTAAGAAAGCATCTCAAGGAATTTATACAGTTGTCACTGTACCCAACCAGGTACACAAGCCTCTCAGGTATGTGCTGATTCTTGCTGCATCCCGAACATAGCCGTCATCAAGCTTCTCCACTTAGCTCTTTGTCTTTCTTCCTACCATTTACCAGGTTTCGACACAAGGGGGCCAGAGCACACTCAGTGTTGCTCTTCTGCCAGTCCCCAGGTTGGGCTTTCTGAATGAGACTGCAGTGAGCCAACACCGAATTACAGAATCAGTTGGGGACAACTGGTCTGTACGCAGCCAGGGAAGAGCTCATAACAAGAGCCAGGCACCATTTTACCATCTCTTGACAAAACTCTTCCTTACTGCTGTCCCAGTTTGGGAGGGATTGTTTGGATAAGGTAATGCAGAAAGTTTTCCAATTTTTAAGTGACTACAAAGCAAGAATTACCACCCACCCCAGATCAGTGTGTAGAATTTTTTGGTGTGTGTTTCCATTCTATTGGGGTTGTATCACCCTGAAAAAAAAAGGATACTTATTAGGTATTCAGTAACATAAAGTCATGTGCAAAGAGACCATCCTTCAACCCTACCCTGCTCTTTAGGTGTGAAGTCAGACATTGAGATGATTTGAATGTTAGTTTGATGTATTACCTTTTCTGCCAGGGACAGCACAGTGCTGGCCTGAATTATGGCCACTTGTTCTTCATTTCTTAAGTTCTGCAAAAGAGCGAGAGAAATAAAGAAAAGAGGCTGAGGATAGTTAACGATAATTTGCACTATCCGAACATACTGCCCTCTGCCTGCCATAGATACTACCACATATGCATGTATGGAACATAACATTCTACTTAGTAACAATTCTCAACAAAAAGTTCATTCAAAACATGTAAAAGGACATTAAATGTGATTTCTTTTATATCTCTAGTACCGATTTGATTTTGTGTTTCTCTGCGTGCATACTTAGCTAATAGGTTATGAGAAAAGCAGAAACCAAAATGAAATAAATAACAAGTAATCTTTTCATAGTGGTTTGATGTGATTTAATGGATTCTGTTCTTTCCTTTGATGATTTTTCAAGGTAAAAAATGGGTAACTCCTTCAACCTATATGCATAATTCCTATAATATCTCAATGAATGGTCCTCCCACTGAATTAATATGCCTTGACCCTGCCTGGAAGGTGTTTTTAGAAAGAAAAGAGATTATCGTTTCCTGGTCCATTTCTATGGGGCTGCCACCAACCCTACTATTTAGCAGCATTTGCAACTGCATGACTGATTAATTTCATGCTAGATGGCTCTAGGCAACAGTGAGAACGTAATTAGCTTTAATCACTGCAGATGTGGTCGACATTCAAATGTGAAACCAGCCCATGAAAAGCACTTCACCAGTTCTCATTTCTGCCACTGCCTTTCGGACAGCCTTACAACCCTCAACCGACTTGTTTTATAAATGATTGATTCTCTTCAAAGAGCTACAGCCTTAAGTGAACATGGCTTCTCACTTGCTATTATTTTACACATGATGCCCTGGCAAGTATTCTTGCTTCTCTTTGGGCAAATTCATATATTTACTGCCCTTAACCAATTCATTACTTACCCCATTATCACCCAGGATATCAAGCTGCTTTATGAGATCAGGGATGTTCACATCCTGCAATATCAAGGAATACATTCAAATCAAAGACATAAATGTGGCTTACTATTTTATCACTGCTTGACCTGTAACAATAAGAAGACATTTTAAGAACCATACTTCCTTGGGTTGTTTTCAATCAGGCACACATGGTTTTATGTTTTCACTCTGCTTCTTCCAAGCTGCGTGAACCTGGCAAATAACAGTTCATTCTCAATTTCACCAGTTCCAAAACACCTCCTTCATAGGCTGGTTTTGAGGATAAAGAGATGGTATGTGAAAGAGTCTAGGATACAGTACAAACTTGGAATTCTTTCATTAAATTTTTTTCTTATTAATTGCCAATTTTTTTGAACTATGATAAATTGTAGGTAGAGAGAAAAGTAACAGGTAATAAATAAAATCAACTAATTTCATTCTAATTAATGGAATTCTGACCTGGTTGAGATTTTGACTGCCACGTAGAAAACTACAGCGCATTCCATTTTTTAGCATTAATTTCATGCTATGGAAAATAGCTCATTTTAACTATATTTCTTGAGTCAGTTTGAAGCAGCTGAACTCTTTGAAAAAGTTCCCCTGCATATAAATTTCATCCACTAGAGTAGGTTGTTGGAGATTTACCTAAGAAAAGTATCTCAGGAAAAGACAAAGTAAAGTCCTTTTCATTAAATTAGAGCTGAATTTAAAAAAAAAAAAAAAGCCAACAGACTCCTCTGTTTTACAAATTTTGGGGCAGTTGAGGAAGGACAGAAGTTTAAACACCATGAAAGGGGTTTAGGACGGAAAACAAGGAAACGCAATTTTACTGCCTAATTTTCCTTCCACTTTTTACTTCATTAGTACGCCTCTCTTCTCTTACTCACAACTAGATAGCAGTCCATCCAACCCCTACCACCAGGAATGGTGAGGTCTACCTCAGTTTCAAAGGTAAAGAGAAGGCAACAAAAGCAGGTATTATTTGGCAGCTCAAGTGGGAGCAGGAAGGGCCATGCACAAGGTCAAGGAGAGACCAGGAACAGCAGGAGGCTTCCCAGCTTTCCCTCTGGAATTGATATCCACCACGTGATTTCATTACACTGAAGGACAATATATTTTCCAGGAGATGGAGCCACCTCCATTCAACCTTAATGTTTAAAATGGATCCCAATATCCTTAAAGACAGAATTACATTTTATCTAAATGAACAACATGTTATAAATCATAAGTCCTTCTAAAAGAAAAATCTTCCCTAAATTAAATGTAATCGAAAGAGATGGTGGACTAGATGATCTTTAAGCTCTCTTCAAACATCAAAATTCCAAGCTTATGAATCCCATAACACTTAGGACAGCATAACAATGGGACACGACAAATACTTTATCTTGTATACTTGAAATCTGTTTATCAAAGTACTGGGTTTATTTAATATTTCCCCTAGATAACTAAGGGTAATTATTTTAATATTTTGAATCTATCTTCTTTACCCTGCTCTGTTCCTGTGTTCTCTGCTATCCCTGTTCATACATCTGTCACACATCTTTTTTAAATAATTTTTTTAAAAAAATTTATCTTAAGTAGGCTCCAATGCCCAACATGGTACTCAAACTCACAACCCTGAGTTCAAGGGTTTACTAACTGAGCCAGCCTGACACCTAGATGCAACTCTTTTCAGTTGCTACATAGTTGGTATCAAAATAACACCCAGTGACGAAAAAAGTGATGAACAACCTTCCCCTTTCCAATTCCCAGTTTTTCTACTTTTTACAAACATAAAAAATTGAGTATCTGCCTACCTTGACACCTTCTTTCATACAGTAGATCTGTAGAGCACTTACACCATCAGAGAATGGGTGAATTTGTAGGTTAAATGGAGGGGATCGTCTCTCTCTTTCCTTGAAATACAGTGAAGAATATATGGGAATTAAAAAAAAAAACAACAACAACTGATCAAACATTAAATCAGTTGTGTGTGTTCTCTCTTTAATGCTATTGCAGTAGTTTATCAATGTCATGTGGCAAAAAAAAAAAAATCAAACTCAAGATGTTCATGCTTTAATTTAATGGAAAAGAACTGACTGATCAACTAAGAGGTATGGTAGAAGAATTTATAGATGCTGTCGTTTAGTCTTGCAAATTTTTTGATCAGAGAAATGTCAGAAGTGAAGTTCCCATTTAAACTATATGAATATTTAGAGCTTTCAGGTGTCACAGAGAACGGTCTTTTGACCACGAAGTTTTATGGCTGCTAAAGGCCTTTTTGCATATTCAATCCACTCGAGCTTTATGATGAAGATATGTGAGCTACTAAACAGGACTTTGCTCTTCCTCACTAAGGAAAACAAACTTCTAACTCTATCCAGATCTAATCTGAAAACAAAACAAAACAAAAAAACAACCCCCCCCCCCCAAAAACCCTCAAAAAGAAACTCCGGGCAAAATAAGAGAGCCATCCAATGGGAAATTTTCTTATCTTTATGTATCCACATACATTGAATGAGATTCTAAGCCAGGTTTTTTTTTTTTGTTTTTTTTTTTTTTAAATTTTAAGTAATCTCTACCTGCAATGTGGGGCTAGAACTCATGACCCCCCAGTCAAAAGTTGCACACTTTTCTGACTGAGCCAGCTAGGAGCCTCAAAAAAGTCAGGCTTTTTCTTTTTTCTTTTTTTAGAGAGGGAAAGCAGGGGGCAGAAAGAGAGATCTTAAGCAGGCAGGCTCCACTCCCACTGTGGAGTCCAACATGGGGTTTCATGTCAACCCTGAGATCATGACCCGAGCCAAAACAAGAGTCAGACTCTTAACTGCCTAAGTCACCCAGGTGCCCATTTTTTTTAAGCAATCTCTACACCCAGCATGGGACTTGGACTCATGACCCCGAGATCAAGAGTCACATAGTCTACTGACTGAGCCAGTCAGGTGCCCCCCCAGGCCAGATTCTTTGTGATACAATAAAAATCTGATTTGATTGATATGTTTTACTAAAAAAAAAAAAAAAAAGACTGAAATTTGGTCAGGTTAACCAAGGTATTTCCTAAAACAAGTTACCTTGCTTCTTGGCCTTTTGCATAAATGTGTTATAGATTAAAAAAGTTTACTCACGAATTCAAGTGTGGACCAAAATAGTTTTGTATATAGCACAATTGGAAATATAATTCTTGAGGTAACACTTTTATGAGTCACAATTCAATGAAGGATGGAAATGATTACTTTAAAAGCTATGAAATATCAACGACATTTGAAATCTATTATGTAAATTATTTAAAAATTATTCTTTCTTGTTCTTGAAGGCAATGTGTCGAAAAGTATAGTATCTGAGCAGACAATTCTGACTTGCATCAGGTCTTGGGCAAGTTGTTCAGTCTCAATTGCCTCATCTATAAAATCTCGATTATGGGTGTGAGGTAGAATGACAGTAGGCATCTGAAATGCTTAATTTAGCATCTCACACATAGGATGCGTTCAGTGCATGTTAATTGTTAATGATTATTTTTATCATCATCATCATCATCATCATCATTTCCTTACTTCTAGCTCTAGGTTTCGAAACTCCAGCAGTTCATTCTGGTCTCGGGCATCCTGTAGTTCCTGTTGTAACCGGTGATTTTCTGCCTCCTGTTTTTCTATCTAATAAAGTAAATCCTCAAGTTAGGTGAACATTGCAAAAACCGTCTACAATTTAGCAAAGCAAGCATGGAGAGCACTCATTTAGTTGGTGAATAAATCATCCAGACTGTGAAATAAAAAATCCCAAGTAGATGTGAATAAAATAAGTCTTAGGGTTTCTCTCTAGTTATCCTTTTGTTGACTTTTTGCATCATAGGAAAAAATGCTATAAGACACTTGCATTCATTGAGATAATGTCTGGGGACCCTCTGAGTAGTGAATCTGAGGGTACTAATTAGGCCTTTGCTGTGGGTCAGGGATGGTGTCCTGGCACTACATTTAATGGTGTACATAGTGGAGACTGATACTTCTTGTTTTTGAGTTACAAATGGTCAGAAAATTTTCATATAAATAGCTCTGATCATATACAAAACTTTACTGAGTTCCAGTTACCCACAGAATAAAGCCAAACCCATCAATATGGAATTCAAAAACCTTTATACTCTGGTCAGCACCTAGCTTTTTAGCCTTAAATATTCTCAGTCATTTCTGTACATGCACACACTCACATGTGACCACACGCACACAAGAATCGGGAACACCCCATCTACCCTGTGGACTAACTGCCAGGAGTTGTGTCTTTGTTCATCTCTCTGCCTAAAAGGGGATCCCTCCATTTCCTTTTCTGTGTGAGGAACTCCTACTTTTCCTTGAACACAGAACTCTAATATTCCCTACCAAAAGGGGCTTCCTTTGTCTACCCATTTATAAGTGACACCTTTTCCCTCTGTTTTCCTGTAAGAATTCTCCTATAACAGATGAAGCATGGAATTAAGTAAGTTTTGTAAAACATGCCTCACCCTATAAGATAGGTCCATGTCTACAAGGGACCAAACATTTTCATGATCTGTAACAGGTTTGGGGCTGCCTTGAGATATGAGTTGTGTGAGTGGGCCTTACACACAGGAACTATTTAAAATCTTGAATTTAGAAATAACAACCCAGGGGCTTTTAATCATAGGATGAATCTTACTTTCCCAAGTATACCCACTTGAAGTAGGATGTTTAGCTTTATTGTCACTGTGATTTTCTTTTACTCACAGAAACTTGAGCCCATAAATTCCCCCTTTTAGCCCAAAGAAATCAAGACTGAACAAAATCAGACAGAAGACATAATGGGCATTAGTTTTTAAGTGTAAAGAAATGTAATTAACACTTATTACCAGGCATCTCTAAGACTACTAAAAACCCTTTTCTCATAGCCTCAGGACACAGAACAATTATAGGAAAATAAAGATGGGGAACTAGTGAAATATTAGTGACATTAATTAATGTAGTCAAATTTTTTTTACAAAATCTATTTGTGGTCAAGCGAACTTTCAAAAGTTTTAAGAAGTTGACTTAGATGACAAAAGAGTGTCTACTACTTAGAATCTTACATTTGGATCCAAGATGGGATATTTGGGTAGATTTCTGGTTTTGGCAATTAACACTGGCAATCAGGTCAATGGCTCACAGGACCAACTTGTGATGAATTATCTTTATAGAGACCCTCCAACCCCGAAAGTACCAGCTCCCAATCCTGGAATACCCACCCGCCTTCTACACATCTGCGCTATCTCGTCCTTCAGAAAGGGAGGTAAGCTAAGGACTTTGCTAGACTAGAGGGGAGGAAGGATAAGCATCTTCTTTCCCTTCTCATGCTTACGAGAGTGTTGTGGTTAATTTCAGTAGCCAAGGCTACTGAATACTGGCAGAAAAAATCCTAAAATAATTTCTACATAACAAATGGATGAACCTGCAGAATTATTTCCCTTATTCAAATGGGCTTTCAAAGTCAGTTTTTTTCCCCCAAGAATAATATATTTTGCAATTTTTTCACTAGATTTACAGAAAGTAAATACTAAAGACAAAACCAACTTAAATTTAAAATGGTCTCTGTTGTATTTCATTGCCCCAGTCAAAGCCTATGTTCAGAGACAAATCAGTTTATCTACTGGGCCTACACCATGCTTTTGCATCTTGATTTGTTGAGCAACCTCCTGGACATGCTGTTTTGTGCCTTAGATACATCTTTTAAAATATTCTCCCATTTAAAAAAATATATATATATGTATGTATATGTATATAAATAGCCAAGATTAGCAAAACGATTAAAAGTGAGAACACAGTCTATTCTGGGTTGCAGCGTGGTCTTGGAGTCATATTCTGTCATGCCTTGCACAAAATAACAAGTCCCATTTGTAGTGTGCTTTTTGTAGATGGACAACCACATAGTATGTGTGCACCTGTGTGTGTGTGTGTGTGTGTATGTACAGTACACGAACAGTATATATATACATATACATATATATATATATGTATATATATATATATGGTCAACAAATCAATAGGCTTCGGGATCACATCCCCTCAAGTTGGCACAACGCCAGCACAGAGCCATGCACACGGGCCACTAACTGATGGTGATGGCGGTGACAGGAATGCAGTTGAGCACGCAGCAGAGGAGAGCGCAGCGCCGGAAAAGCCTCCCCTTCCCCAGCCCCGGTGCCACTCCTGAGAGGACCCCCTGCTGCTCCTGGATCTCTCATCATTTTCTCCTCTGCCCCACTAGGGTGTTGCGCCCAACATACCTTTTCTAAAAGCTCCTGGTTTCTCTTAATGAAAAGTTGTTTATCTTCTACCCAGTGTGAGTCCTGTTTGACAAAGAATATTGCGCAGTCAGCATTTCAGAGTGGCACAAGAGGGTGTCTGTCGTCAAACCACTTGGCCAGAGTCGTCTTCTCACCCAGGTTGGTGGCCTGCTGATGGCTGGTAAATGACACCCACCCCTTGTTATCAGCTCCTTCCTCAAAAGACATCGGGGCCAAAGTTGCCAGGAAAATTTCACCCCCTTTTCATCGACACTCACTAATCTCTAACTTTTTCAGACTGAATAATCCAGGACCAGCCTTCCGGGGACTCAGAAGTGACCACACAGGCAAAAAGTGAAAAGGGTCAGAATGCACACAGGCTAGATACATATGGATGGAAAACATTAAAATGCAGAACCATAAATGTAGCATAGAGGCAAAGAGAGGCGGGTCTTTGTCTCAGCAGCTTGCGACCACTCTATGCTATAAGTACAGGACTCCTCTTCCTCTGGCCTTCTCTTTCTTGCCCAACCTCATTCATGTTGTAGCGGGGTTCACACTCTGGCCAGAAAAACACCAGGGACAGAAACATCGAGTTGAACATTCTGACACAGTTTGAGAAAGGTCACTGTGGAGAGCCAAGCCGTGTCCTGGGTATGGCCCATGCACAGGGGCTAGAGGACGGTCGGACTGAATTGTTTGCATGTGCAGAAAAGCCAGCAACCGAATGCCTACCTGCCCTTTCTGAGCCAGAGTCGCTTCCAGATCTTCAATTTTGGCTTTATACCTTAGCACCTCTGCTTGCAGCTGTTCTTGAGCCTAGTGAAATCAAAATTCCAGAACTCAGTAAGTAAAATAAACGGTAACTCAATACTTCCCCCCGCCTTATGTTTCTTCATCAGAGCTCAACAAGGGAGAAAAAAAAATGTCTATGACCAAAGAACCTTTTAAAACTATCTTTAGGATCTAAATTCTTGCCTAAAACTTAACATGGTTCCTTTTACCACCAGGTTAAAATTCAAAGTCTTCAGGTGAGACGTGAGAACTCCCGTTATATTTGCGGTCTTTCCCCCACCACTCATCAACAGAGTTTACCCCTGATCTGCTGGTGATCTCATTTCCTAAATATACCTTTTAACCCTACATTTCTCTCTTACTTGAATAATTCCTCTTCTGGAAAGCCTTCTCCCTCTTTGCCTCTCCCAAAACTTGCCATTCTTTCAGAGCCAACTTTGTGCCCTAAATCTAAATCTAGATCCAGATCCAGATGTATGTATGTATGAATGATGTGTATGTGGGATGAGTATGTGTATCAGCATTTTTGGACACTGATCTTCTATGGAGCAACCTTAACTTCATTTGTTTTCAGATTCTCTTGTCTTCTTCCTACATAGGACCTTATTTTCTATGAAAAATTAGTGGGTTCTTTGTTTTTTGCCCATACATATATTTTTTACTTATCTTAAGATCTTGATAGGTTCTTTAGTATAATGTGGAATAAAGTCAGCATTGGAAGGGATCCTTTTTCTTCCTTCCTTCATTCCTTCTTTTTTAAGGGGAGAGAAGGTAGGGAGGAACAAAGGGAGAGGGAGAGAGAGAACCTCAAGCAGACTCCCCATTGAGGAGCCTGAAAGGGGGGGCTCGATCTCACAACCCTGACAACATGACCTGAGCCGAAATCAAGCAATGGATGTTTAACTGACTGAGCCACCCAGGTGCCCTGCCCTCGTCCCCCCTGCCCAGTTCTTCCTTTCTTAAAAATAATCTCTTGGGGCACCTGGGTGGCTCAGTGGGTTAAGGCCTCTGCCTTCGGCTCTGGTCATGATCCCAGGGTCCTGGGATTGAGCCCCTGCTAAACAGAGAGCCTGCTTCCTCCTCTCTTTCTCTGCCTGCCTCTCTGCCTACTTGTGATCTCTGTCAAATTAAAAAAAAAAAAAAAAAAAAAAAGTAATCTCTATACCCAATGTGGGGCTTGAACTCACAATCCTGAGATCAAGAATTGCATGCTATGACTGAGCCAGCCATGTGCCCCTCCTTTTCTTATTCTTCATTGGGAGGAGAATATATCTTTGGACTGTTGAACATTATATTTAACTTTATCAGATTAAAAAAATCCCAAACTTGGGCACCTGGGTGGCTCAGTGGGTTAAGCCGCTGCCTTCGGCTCAGGTCATGATCTCAGGGTCCTTGGATCGAGTCCCACATCGGGCTCTCTGCTCGGCAGGGAGCCTGCTTCCCTCTCTCTCTCTCTCTGCCTGCCTCTCCATCTACTTGTGATCTCTCTCTGTCAAATAAACAAATAAAATCTTTTAAAAAAAAAAAGGAATAAAAAAATCCCAAACTTAATTTCACTAATTATTTTAACTTTAATTGAGAATGGACTACAATCTATTTTTCTCTTTTATCAAAATGATTACATCTTTTATTTTCATGATACTCATTCATCTATGTTATCTATTTTTGCATTTTCTTTTTTTTAAAATATTTTACTTATTTATTTAGAGACAGGGGGCATGTAATCTAGAGTGGGTGAGGGCAGAGGGAGAGAGAGAATCTCAAGCAGACATCGTGCTGAGAGCAGAGCCTGATGCAGGGCTTGATCTCACGACCCTGAGATCATGACCTGAGCCAAAATAAGAGTTGGGACACTTAACCAACTGAGCCACCCAGGCACCCTTATTCTTGCATTTCTACTTTCTCTCAGTTTACTCTATTACTCTTTTTTTAACATCTTGATTTGTTTTAGACTATTTTGCTGAGAATGGTTAAGTTTCTTTGACTTTCATGGCCAGAAATAACACTAAACCTTTATTTATTTATCTAAAGATTTTATGTATGTATTTGACAGAGAGAGAGAACACAAGTAGGCAGAGAGGCAGGCAGAGAGAGGGGGAAGCAGGTTTCTACATCATCACCTCTTCAAAAAATAAGATGTATACCATTATCTTAATTAGCCAACCCTATGTTTTGAGAATGCTTTATACATGCTAATCATGAAAACCACAACTATTACGTATTAGGGAATAAACACGAAGGAACACACATACATCCCTTTCTAATGATTGCCTGCCTATCTACTTCAAATCACAGTGTTTTTTAATTTACTTAATTTATTTTTAAAATATTTTATTTATTATTTATTTGACAGAGATCACAAGTAGGCGGGGGGAGGGAGCAGTCTCCCCACTGAGCAGAGAGCCTGATGCAGGGCTCGATCCCAGAACCCTGGGATCATGACCTGAGCCGAAGGCAGAGGCTTTAACCCACTGAGCCACCAAGGTGCCCCCTCAGTGTTTTTTAAAAATGTTTATATTCATTTATGTATAAATATGCATGTGTACGTAGGTATGTTACAATTTAAAAATACACAACTATAATATCTATCCTGTCCCATTAAACAACTACAAGTAGGTCCTACAACATTCCACAGCATACTCCATACCCTTTAAACTGGGAAATAGGATAAAATCACTGGGTGAGCATAATCCTTTTTGTCCCATGTGAATTAATCTATGAGGCAGTTATGGTACTGGTGGTTAGGATTGTGAACTCAGAAACATGAGGTTGATACCCTAGCTTTCATCTAACTGAGCTATATATCCTAGTTTCAACCTAGCTAATCTACATTTAACTCCTACTAAGCTATTATCTCCTCTCCTATAAAAAGGACATAGCTAAGAATAGCATCTAACTCATAGGGTTGTTTGAGGATTGCATCAGATGATGTATGGAAACTGCTTACAACCAAGCCTGCCACACTGCACTCACAAAATTTTAAGTATTAGTATTGTGTGTATGTGGCTTTTTTTTTTTTTTTTAAATAAGCTTATGAGAGGCAGTCGTGATGTAATGGAAGGAACATGTGACCCAGCAAGATTTTAGGTGGAATCCAATCCAAGTTTTCTATTAATTAGATATGGGATCTTGGGCAATTTAGTTAACCCCTCAGAGCCTCGAACTCACCTTTTATAAAACACCTGCCTTAGGGTGGTGTCATAAAAATTAAATGAGATATTGTCAGTGAAAATTCTTTGGAAGTTGTCAATGTAATGCTGTGCACTTATTAACCAAGAGAAGAAAGTGGCTAACCACAGAAGTATTTTTTCCAAGCAAGGAGGTAAAAAAAAAATGGATTATCAAAATTCAATATTGCCTAGCTTTGAAAATATAAGCTTTCAAATAGCAAGAATAAGAACTACTATCTTTAAAGGAACAAAAGCATCGATCTAAGTTGGTTCTAATGTCTCTAGATGCAAGGTTTGTTGACATAAAAGATAAAACAGTTCAAAAGCCGCAGTGGAGAAGATACAGGGAAAGCTATCCTACTGATATTTTTATGTGCATGGTACTTTTATGTTACGACTGCTGCAAGTCAATTCAGAGCCCTCTCCCCAGATGTATACTGACCTTGGCTTCCCTTTCAGCATCGATGATACCTCCAGTCTGCTCCTGCAGGAGGGCATATGCTCTTTGGAGGGCCTGATACTCTTTTGTTAATTGTCGAAATCGTAGCTCAGATTCCTCAGCTGCTAAACTCTTGAGGTTACAAAAAAAGCCAAAAAATAATTAGGTTATGTTGGGTCCTGTGTTCAATGTGAAACACTAACATTTGTCCACTTTATAAAGAGAAGTAAATAACTGTTTGATATGGGATTCAGTGTAATTTTATTCTTTTTTGTGTGTGTAATTTTATTTTATTTTTTTTTCAGTGTTCCAAGATTCATTGCTTATGCACCACACTCAGTGCTCCATGCAATACGTGCCCTCCCTTAATACCTACCACCAGGCTCACCCATCCACCCTCCCCTCCAAAACCTTCAGTTTGTTTCTCAGAGTCCATAGTCTCATGGTTTGTCTCTCCCTCCGATTTCCCCCAACTCACTTCTCCTCTCCATCTCCCAATATCCTCTGTGTTATTCCTTATGCTCCACAAGTAAGTTTTATGTGGGGGAGTGGGAGAGGGAGATAAAGAATCCCAAACCGGCTCCACACCCAGTGCAGAGTCTGAGATGGGGCTTAATCTCACGACCCTGAGATCATGACCTGAGCCGAAATCAAGAGGCAGACACTTAACCAACTGAGCCACCCAGGCACCCTGTGATTTTCTTTTCTTTGCTTTTTTTTTTTCCCCCCCTGTGATCTGATTCTTTTTTTTTTTTTTAAAGATTTTATTTATTTATTTGTCAGAGAGAGAGGGAGAAAGAGCGAGCACAGGTAGACAGAGAGGCAGGCAGAGGCAGAGGGAGAAGCAGGCTCCCTGCCAAGCAAGGAGCCCGATGTGGGACTCGATCCCAGGACACTGGGATCATGACCCGAGCCGAAGGCAGCTGCTTAACCAACTGAGCCAGCCAGGCGTCCCTGTGATTTGATTCTTAATTTTAAAGTATGTACATAGACATAAACACTGTAGTACTTTCAAGATGGACATCACATAAATACTTAATGTTTGTTAATATGAGGCGTTTGTTTATTTATACATATCTGATGATTGGTTACTCTTTTGGTTTGGATTACAGTCAATTTTGGATCCAAATGAGAAGTTACACCTAGCTTTTGGATTTGAATGGGAGGAAATGATAGAGTTTTAATCTCAGTTCTTTTCCATACATCCATATGCAACATTTCTTGATTGATCTTGAGATAAACTTAAAAATATACTTTCACACAAGATGGGATTGGGAGGGAGACAAACCGTAAATGACTCTTAATCTCACAAAACAAACTGAGGGTTGCTGGGGGGAGGGGGTTGGAAGAAAGGTAGGTGGGGTTATGGACACTGGGGAGGGTATGTGCTATGGTGAGTGCTGTGAAGTGTGTAAACCTGGCAATTCACAGACCTGTACCCCTGGGGATAAAAATATATTATATGTTTATAAAAAATTTAAAAATAAAAAAATAATAAAAAATATATATACATACTTTCACAGCTGTAGGTCTCAAACTTCAGAGCATAATATAATCACTAAGGAGCTTTGTGAAAAATGCAGATTTGGGGGTTCTACCCGTAAGATCCTGAATCAGGAGGTGTGTAGTAGAGTCCAGGAATTTTCACTGTGATTGAACCACCCTAGATGATTCTGACAACGGCAGTCTACAAAGCACACTTTGCTAAACCCTGTCCTCAACTGTATCTAGAAGCTTGTTCTTCTAAGCCTCTTCCTCGGTCCTCACCTTCCTTGTGAGAAGAATTTGGGATAGTAACTTTTAAGTTTGAAAAAAGTCTTCAACTTACAGAACAGAATTTTAGACAAGTCGTAAAAGGGTTACATGACATTGGCAAAGCTATTTTCCAAGAGGTAACAAAGTAAAAATGGAACTATTGTGTGATCATTTTGCACAGCTCAGATAGGATATAAGAAATGCAATGCTTTCTCTCCATTTTAAATGAAAGATTTGGTGATAATATCACAGAAGACTGGAGAAGTGGAAAAGCTTACTTCATCTAAGTCATCATCAGGAGTAGCTGGTGTTCGGTCAGTTCTAAACGAGGCCATGGATGAGGTCTCTGAATCCATGGAGTCCTCATCATAGCCAATAAATGGATCCAAAACAGGCCTCTAGAGGAGGGAAAGTACATATTTACTGACACAACTAGAAGTGGGTAAAGTCAACATATTATCAGGGCACCATCAACCAGCATAAGTGCAAAAGGACACAGAAGACAGGGGTCCTTTAGTGCTTCTTGGAGGAAATAAACACTCTGGGAATGAACACAATAATTCCTATAAAAGTGTGTCTCCTTTTGTTTCATTTATGATGTTTTTGAGGAATGGAATATCATGGATATTTTGGTCTCTTCATAGAAACATTGGAGCCTATTTTACATTACATTTTATATCATGAGGAGTTTATATGATTTGCTCTTTCCAGTACTTAAAATATAATCAAGATATTTAAAGTCCAGGCACCTATTTGGGATTATCAAATTGTAAGTCTTACCATCCAATCTCATATCCAAATCAAATAACGTACTTGATCAAAACAAAATAAAACAAATAAACAAATTAACAAAACTCTGTGGATTATAAGAGACTGTACAGATATGGGTGGACTGAGTGTACCATTTCTAGTAATCATTCTCAGAATAGTATCCAAGTAAAGTATCCATATCCAATGGAATAATAAAATCAAACTAGTATCAATATTACTCTTCAAGAGAATAATAAAAATATACTAATAATTACAGGGTGAGTATGAGACGCTAATGTTCTTCACCAGGAGGCATTAAATCATGTGTATCTCTTGCATATTCTTGGGAGTCTGACTCTCCAGCTTGTCAGATAATGCCTTCTACCATCAAACCTAGTGCCTTATTCTCTCAGATAAAGTCATAATAAAGCAAACCTTAAAGGTTAAAATCCATAATGTAATAATTTTTGGACTTCTAAGAACTATTAAGAGATTTTCTTCTAGCAAATAGAGCCGATGGCTTGCTGCAGTTTAGGAACATTTGATTTATCATATCTTTGCAGGAAGATTCCTTGGCAAGCCTCACTTCTCTCACAGAGCTTGTGGCAAAAGCCTGATAACCTAGTTTTCCCATTACCTTAATTGGCTTGGAACTTCTTCTATGTTTTCTCCTACGGATGAGCTTTTCTCGGTCCTGGAAAACAGATGAAGAACTCAGATGTTGAGTTGGTACATGTTTCCTTCTAGGTGGTCCGCACCCCACCCCCCACAATTATAGAGTTGGTTTTCCCCTGAAGCATTATGCCTTTCTATTTAAAATAAGATTGTGTTTTATAATTTTGGCAATTTTAAGGTTTGCTACTTACAGATCTTTTTAAAGATTTTATTTATTTATTTAAGAGAGAGAGAGAGAGAGAGAACGCACAAGTAGGGAAAGGAGCAAGGGAGAGGAAGACGGAGGGGAAAGAATCTCAAACAGGCTTCACACTGGGTGTGTTGGGCTTGATCTCATGATGCTGAGATCAGGAACTGAGTGGAAACCAAGAGTTGGTTGCTTAACCAATTAAGTCAGCTCCCCTGCTACTTACATATTTTTTAAGTAAAAATACACTACAACTTTTCCTGATAATCTATGTGGATCTGAGAGCCTCCCAATAAGGAAGTACACTGTCTTCTTCACCAGAATCCTTTGTTATACTTGAAGATCAAGTAGCTCTGAAAATACTCATATTTTCCCAAAGCACAATTTTTCAGTTTTCTCAAACCCAAAATTACTTTCTATGTAAGTATTAAAAAAGTGCTATTTTGCATAAACTTTATTCTTTTCATTTAATCAGTTGAAAGGCATAGCAAGCTGTCTCAGACTCTCATTCTCACCTGTAGCCTCTGAAGATGGGAACAGAGTGTCTATTGGGTTAGAGTAATCTAGTGGGGTTTTTTGGGGGGGGTGTTGTAGTTGGAATGTTCTGGGAAACTCAAAGAATATCTAGAAATCACAATCTATTCCCCCCCCCATTGATTTCTTGATTCATTGTTGCTGTGGATGGAGATATCCTGGGAATTTGGTGCTCATCCACTAAGTACCCCACATATTTACTGTACAAATTTAAAGGTAGATTAAATAAGTGACACTTAGTTTCCCTGAAAGTCTGGATAATGTACATGAACACATCAAATTCCCTTTTTTAAAAAATATTTTATTTATGTATTTGACAGAGAGACAGAGAGAGAGCACAAGTAGGCAGCAGTAGAAAGAGGGAGAGGGAGAAGCAGACTCCCTGCTGAGCAGGGAGCCCAATGTGGGGCTTGATCCCACGACGTTGGGATCATGACCTGAGCCAAAGGCAGAGGCTTAACCCACTGAGCCACCCAGGCACCCCAACACATCAAATTCCTTTAAGAAACTTTTAGCTTAAGTTCAGATACTCGAAGTCAAAAAAAGTATGGCTGAGTGATTCTGGGATTTTCTAGAAATTAAGGATGTGGATGTGAAGTAAGAGGCACACTGTTTAGAAGGCCATATTTAATACATGATCTCGTTTATGCCAGTGAACTTAACCTTTAGGATTTCTTGCCATGTAAAAATATTTTTATTATAAAAACCTCAATATATCTGAAACTTTTGAAAATTTATACTTAGATTACTCTAATACAGTATATGCCTTTTAACTCAACATAGATGATTTTAAAAGGATAAACCACAAATAGTTATAACCTGAAATTATCTTTTCTCCCCTCAACAGCAATAAATCAGCTTGCTCGCCTTACTCTGGAGACACTTGCCTAACCGCCCCTCCAATCCCAATTGCTGGTTCTTCAACTCTCTGGCCCTTGGCTTGGTCCTGAAGTGAGAGTGACCAGAGATAACAATAACGGAATAAAGACAGAGAGGCAAAGAGGAAACTGAAAGGCGTCTGAAGGTCTTAGTCCACTGCTGCTGGCAAAACAGGCCTTGACCAGATGTAAATGGGAGTAATAACAGCTCTACAGGCACTGAGGTCATGGTCAGAAGATCAGGACTGAAATTTCCACTCTGTCACGCAATTATGATGTCACCTTCTGCACTGGACTCCCTGTACCCACACTGGAAGTTTGTGTGTGGTGTTCAGGGCAGAGTGAAAAGTGCTTCGACAGAGGTTCATTCAACAAATATTAAACTGTACCTATGTGCTAGACACTGAATTAAATGTTGGGAAATAAGAGGCATATGATCCTGTTATTGTTGGCCAAATATTTAATCTCTGAGCCTCAGAATCTTGATACTGGAATGCAATTATAAGGTATACCCACACTACCTACCTACTCACATGACGATGCATTTGGAAGTTCTTTTAGGGTGTTCTGCAGCCACTATTTGTATTACCAAACTAGTTAACAAAAGATTATATCTGAAAATGTATAAAACAGTTTAATAATATGAACTATTTTGGGAGTAGAGGCTCTTCAACCTACTTATGTATTGAATATATAAATGTGGGCCTTTGGGGCTAATCGGAAATTATTAAGTACTTCCAGTGTATATTGATTTCTCAGCTACTTGCCCTTGGAAACAGCTTAGAGTTTATAGGTTCATCAAGACCTACCCTTGTGAGCTCATCAATAATGTTCTGCTGCTCAATGACTTGAAGTTTTAAAAACTCTGTCTCTTGTTCTTCATTAGCTTGATCGAGGTCATTCAGAGATTTTAATTTCTTTAAGGGTGGGTGGGATGTTATTTTTTCTCTCTGGATTAGAAAAGAAGAAAGAATAGGTAGAGACTTTAAAATTCCCAAACTTGAACAGTTCACATAAAATATCTATAGAAACTTTATGAGGCTCCAGCTAAATGTGAAAATTGCTCAGCTTCACAGATGCCATCAACGAAAACCCTGAAGTATATTGTATTTTCTACATGTGAAAATCATCAGGGATGTCTGAAGATCTCGATAGTTGTGCTGTAAGTCTGTTAAGAGTGCATGAGCTTATCACCGTCCATACATAATTCAAGTGGTAGCATCTATTTCTCAACTATTACGCAATGTCTCAGAAGATGAGTGCACCCATCGTACAGTTCTATAAAGAGCACGTTAGTGAAATTCTTGGAAGGAAGTCTCTGTGGCTGAGGAGCTATGTTGAAAGTTTGCTTCTCTATTGGGAAGATTTTGGAAAGTATGCAGATCCCGAAGCACTCCTACCATTCTGCAAATTTAGAAACCCCTTTAAATTCAGAGCCAGCAACTTTCTCTTGCTTTCTTCCTTTAAGGTTCCTTGTTTACACAGGGAAAAACCCCAACTTTCATGAATAGCATTGTATTTTAAAAACAAACTCAGAAAGAGCAGTAAGTCAGGTTAGTGGTGTAACATAAAGAGGGAAGTTGCAGTCTTGCAGAGTCTGTGATACACACCATTTCTGAATTTTCCTTAGTAACAGCTTTTAGCTTCTCTTCCATGCGTTGCAAAGACACCATCAGCTCATCGTTCCTCTTGGCGAGGCACTTGTTCCTTTCCAGAAGAGGTTTACATTGTTTCTCGGTTTCCCGCACACGTTTTAACTGGGAAGACATAAGTTATAATTTGTCTCTTGTGCTGGAGTGGATGTGGGGGCAGAAGGACTGAACTGACAGGGGTGAAACCTACCCCGGGGCCACCTTGGTCTGCTTCTCTCTGTGTCTCAGAACTGACCATGTCCATCCTTCATTTAACAGCCTGACTGCTTTGTTTTCAGTTTCCTCTAATGGTTTGCCATCAGAGTATTCACAACTCTATACCAAGTATTACCTTCAAGGAGGTGTGGCCAAGGTTCTGCTTTTGGAAATGCTCAGGAAGAGCAATTGCATGCCTTGCTCGCCCTTGATTCCTCCAGCCCAGTTATCCTGCACACTCAGCCCCCATCTCATGCTGCTCAGACCTCTCCCCAGGCCTGCAATGACCCCTCACTGGCTCAAAGAGATAAAGCAGCTAGTGTGAAGTGAATCACAAGTCACTAAATAGTGCAACCAGGACCCAAACCCAAGCCTGGTTGTCACCAAAACCAGTTCTTCCCATGAGAGATGTTGCTAAGACTCCTAAAACGGTACTAAGGCTGTTCATTCATTTTTTAAAGTTTTTTTTTGTTTGTTTTTGTTTTTTTTTTGTAATCTCTACACCCAATGTGGGGCTTGAACTCATAACCCCAAGAGCAGGAGGCTCATGTTCTTCTAAGCCAGCCAGATGCCCCAAGGATGTTTATTTTTAAGAAAATGTTACTGAGGAAAAAAAAAATACTCTCAAAACTTTATTGATATTTGTGTTTAAGAATATTTCATTCTCACCGAGCTTAGGAAAAGTATGATTATATTCTTACTCACCCATAATTAAGAGTGACCATATTCTGGTTTGCTAGTTAGTCTAAGGCAGGGTTTCTCAATGTCTGCACTCTAGACATTCTGGGCTAGATATTTTTTTGTCATGAGGAGATGTCCTGCATTGTAGAATGTTTAGCAGCATCCCTGGCCTCTGCCCGTTAGATGCTGGTAACATCCTCCCAATTGTGACAATCAAAAATGTCTCCAGATACTGCCAAAACTGCCTCTAGCTGAGAACCACTGGTCTAATTTTATGAATGCTCTCTTGGGGTAATTGTTAATAGTCCCCCCCCCCTTTTACTCTCAAAACTCCCTTTTACACTTAAAACTCTCATTTGGATGACATATTTTATGGTTCCTCTATACATAACAATTTCTATTTTCATGTGAAAGTTCCTGTGCTTAGTTCAGTGACTTTATACTAATGTTTCTGAATGACTATGTATTGGGGGAGGGGTACTTTAGCAAGGAAAGTGGTGGGGTCTATCAATCAGAATCATCTGACGAGACTGTTTAAAGTACTCACTCTTGTTTTTGAGAATTTAACGTTTTCGGAAGTACTGGAGTAGGAGAATTAGCTACCTATAAATATTTGAAACAGCTGCTTGTGGGATTCTAAAACAGTACTTCCCAACTGTATCCTAACTGCCATTTGGAAACCCATTTTATATCAAAGGCCAAAATTTTTCATAACCTCATTTAATCCTCAGATTCGAATTTCAGTGCCTGAAGAAACTATATTAAATATGAAACATATACAAGGACAAAAAATTATTCCACTAGGTTCACTATTTTAAACTTCGTCTCTTTTCTGAAGGTCAATGACAAGGGTTTTAAACAGTTAAATTTACTTAGTAGATGCTATTTACAGAAGATGAAGAAAAACACATGTAAAAGGAGATATCAGTAATTCTATCATACCATACATTAGTAAGCATAACCCAAAGTACCTAAAAAAAAAAGTTCCTTTTAAAAGATATAACTTAAATATTATAAAGTGTGAAAGTCAATATTTCATGAAACCACCAAAAGAAAATATCCGATATAGTGCAACTGACATCACACCAAGACTTTAAGTCAAGAAGTATTACTAAAGATAAAAAAAAAAAAAATCAGGATGCAAACATTTAATAAATCTTAATTTACATGTACCTAGTAATATAACTTCAAATATATATATAAAGCAAACTCGACAAAACTAAGAATAGATATGGACAAATCTGTTGGGAGAAGAAGCACACAGAAGAAGTATAAAGATATAGGAGATTTTAAACAAGACTACTAATGAACTTAACTCAAAACCCTTGCAATGATTGCAAAGTGTACCTTCTTTTTATGAGAACATGGAATGTTTCTAAAATTGACAGTATGTTACCATCAAAAAGTAGATTTCAACAAGTTTTTAAAGAATGAAATGGGGGCACCTGGGTGGCTCAGTGGGTTAAAGCCTCTGCTTTCGGCTCAGGTCATGGTCCCAGGGTTCTGGGATCGAGCCCCGCATCGGGTTCTCTGCCTAGCAGGGAGCCTGCTTCCCTTCCTCTCTCTGCCTGCCTCTCTGCCTACTTGTGATCTATCTGTCAAATAAATAAATAAAATATTAAAAAAAAAAAAGAATGAAATGATACAAAGTATTACTGACTAATGTAACATTGCGTGTCAACTGTACTTCAACTTAAAAAAAAGAAATAATATAAAGTATATTCTCTGACTACAATGGAATTAAGGTAGAAATCATTAGTAGAGAGATAACTCAAAAATCTCCAAATATTTAGAAGTTAAGCCTTACGGTGCTAAGTAAACCATGGGTTGAAGAAGAAATCATATATTAGAAAAGATTTTGAAATAACAATACATTATGACATAAAAAATGTATGGGATGAAGCTAGTCATGCTTAGAGACTTACGACTTAAAATGTATATATTTGGAAAAAACAAAATGCTGAAATTATAACTTCTTTGTATCAAGAACTACCATTAAGAATGTACAATGTGGGGCACCTGGGTGGCTCAGTGGGTTAAAGCCTCTGGCTCAGGTCATGATCCCAGGGTCCTGGGATCCAGCCCCACATCAGGCTCTCTGCTCAGCGGGGAGCCTGCTTCTCCCCGCCCCCTACCTGCCTGCCTCTCTGCGTACTTGTGATCTGTCAAATAAATAAAATCTTAAAAAAAAAAAAAAGTACAATGTAAGGCACAGAGCAGGATTTTTTTTTTTTTTTAAGATTTATTTGTGTGTGTGTGAGAGAGAGAGAGACAGCATGAGAGAGCATGGGGAAAGGGCAGAGGGAGAAAGAGAAGGAATCTCTGGCAGACTCCATGCTGAGGCTGGAGCCTGACACGGGCCCGATCTCAACACCCTGAGATCACGACCTAAGCTGAGACCAAGAGTCAGACACTTAACCGACTGAGCCACCCAGGTGTCCCCAGAGCAGAATATTTTAAATACAAATATACAAAAATGATATAAAGAATTCCTAATATTAATAAGAAAATAAAGGCAACACAAAAGAAAATTTTATGAAAAACAAAGGGCAAATCACACAACGACACCCCAAAAGCCAAAAGGTATTTGATAATTCACTCAACCTCCTTATTAAGGAAAGTAAAAATCAAAATCCTACAATCAGAATATTGCTCATACCCACCATACTTACTAAGATGATCAACGATCTGTGCATGTTGGCAAAGCCGGGAAGAAACTGCCAAGTCTCCCACATTGGCGGGAGATTAGGAATACAGGAATGCAACTGTTCTCACAACTGTGGAGACCCAGCAACCAGTACTAAGGCTGACCACATGCACACCCTACAACCCAGCCATTCTGCTCCTTGGTAAGTTCTCAGCAGAAATGAACCCATTTTCTCACCAAAGACATGCAGCAGCACTACTAATATTGAAACTGCTAAGAAACACTATAAATGCCCATTAATAATCGAAGAGGAAATATACTGTGGTGTATTACCTGAATACAATAGAGTAAGAAAATGAATGAGTGGACACATGTAATACAGTGAGTGACTTCCACAAATGTAATGCTGGGCAAAGAAGCCAAACACAGAAGAGTGATTACTGTAGGATGCCATTTACGAAACATTTAAAAAATGGTGATGCACGTCTACAGTGACAGAATTCAGTGAGGATTAGTTCTGGAAGGATGTGACTGGTAGAATTCCCAAGAGAGGGAGGCTCTGAGGCACTGGTAATCTTCCAGGTACTCATTCGAGTGGTGCAAGTATGGGTGTATTTCTTTGGGCATGTTTATTAAACTGGACCTTTATTATCTGTGTACTTGTCTTTATTATGTTATATTTCCACAACATCTTATAAATTTTCTTTAACAAAACGCTTAAGAAATTCACCAAATAAATAAACAAGTAATTCTGGGCAGAACTCACCAGTTCGTTTCGTTCATCTCCAAGCAGGGTGTTCCTGTCTTCTAATTTTCTTATAGTGGCATTCAATTCAGCTATTCTCTTCTGATTTCTTCTCAAATCCTATGCATGGAAATTAAAATGGGTATTTCTTCCATAACACTTTTCACAACATTCAGGAATTCCACTCATAAAAGTAAGAGGTTTGGTTCCTTTCATCTGGCTTACAAGGTGAGAGTAAAATGTTCTGTATTCAGAGAAGAGTAAATATTTACTGTCTTCTAACCCTTGATATTCACTGCTTGGGTTGAAGACCAGGCCTGATTGAAACTGAAAATGAATTCCATGTGGCAGATACTCTCTGGAGCCCTGACTCCTGGCAGGGTGACTGGTAGATGGTTGGATGAGCCTCTCAGATTTGTGATCTCTGAGACTAAGATCATTCATGACTTCGTGAGGTTCAAGGAGCATTTCTTAAGTCAAGGCTGCACATTGTTTCCTACAGTTAGGACAAATGTCCTATCATACTTGGCCAAAGAATAGAAGATAGGGCTGGGCTTTGAAAATTCCTACATACTCATGGAGAAAAAGGTCAGAGTGAGAAGGTTGGTGTATTACCTTCATGCCTTTGTTGGTACACTTTGCCCAGAGCTACTGGCGTCCCCACTGTCATAATAGCCATGGATCACTTTACACATGGCTCTCATGGACTGATTCCATGATCTAGCATCCATAAGACCATTACAGACTTTCAATTCCATTATCCTCTTACACTTTGATAGTGCTGTACTGTTGACAAACCAGTTTCCCACACATTTAATCTCCAGATTCATAAAATCCTAGAGGATTTAGCAGAACAGTGAAGATTCAGGGAGGTCATAATTCATTCAAGGTCTTGCGGCTACTATCAATAGATCAATAATTAATATTTATTGAATGCTAACTATGAACCAGACACCATGCTCAACATTTTACAGACCATTTCTTCCAGACCTCTGACCAGCCATATAGCCCATTAATGCGTCTCTTTTACAGATGAGGAAACTCTGAGCAGGAAAATGATTTGCTTGAGGTCACACGGTAAGTGGAAGATCCAGAATTTGAACTACAGAGTCTGACTCTAGAGCCCATTCTCTAGACAATTTTGCTGCACTGCAGGTAAATGTCAGGGATAGAACTGAAACTTACATCTGCTAAATCCTGGTTCCGCCACCTACAGGGATATATATATCCTGAATACCAATTCATAAATTATTCATTACTTGGTTCTAAGTACTACTTTGGAACCTATCTCTGTTCCTAAATAATACATTTTCATCTTTTTAGCAGCTACATAATTTGAAAGGTATAAGTTATGAAAGCAAACTATATACAAGCTGATTTCTCTGGCTGCAGTTCTTAAAATAATTTCTCCTATAAAATGATCAAAATCCAGGGTAATAAATGAGAAGTTCAATCAGACTAGAAGCTTTCAGAGGATGATTTAAACTGTTTAGTTTTTTATACAGTCACACAGTTTGACTCATGTAGATGACAACCAGCTTCGCCAATTTCCAACCCAATGGTTCACCCAAGGGAAAATTACCAGTCTTGGCAAGAGTTTCACCTAATTTATGACTCTTATAATAGGCTGAAGTTTGCAAAGGTATCACATGGGTAGAAAAATTCTATGAAAGATTTAAAAAGACCTGTAATTCTCTTGTGATCTGCTAATGCAGGGTAGACCACTTTGTTATCTATGGGTTTAGAAAACCCTGTTCCCAAGATACTAGCTGGTTTTATCGGAGGAGGTAGAATTGATTTCTTTGTAGCAAACAGGAAAAGAGCTTAAGTGAAAAGTAAAACTTGGGAGCTAAATAAAAGATGACTCCTGAGTTCTTTGTTCAGCTCAGACAGACTTACAGGGCTGCCGCAGTGCTCAGAGCCGTCTCCTGCTCTTCCCGGAATCTCTCGTTTCGGACTGCTCATGTTACACTCAGCCTCCTTGACCAGAAAGAGCTGTTCATCCAATGCCTCCTTCTGCAGCTGCAGTTTCTGTACATAGCCAGTTTGGGTCTCCAGTTCCTTTTCCAGGGAAAAGATGATCCTGTCCTTGGCTTTAATCTCATCCATCTGAATTAAATGACACCCAGGACATTTTATTTAACAATGTTGTAAAAAAAAAAATGCATTTTTACAATGGTAGGAGTTTAACTTCTTTCCTTTGATTGTTATGGGAAAAAATTATGACTGTACAGGTATACCGAATTTATGAACAAGAGAAGGCAACACTGTGTAATGAAAGGCTAACCTCGGATAATGAGGCATCAAAGAGAAGTAAATTTTCTCTCTGGTATATCCTGTGTAGATGCTTTAGTTCAATATATTGTTTGAAATAGTCTAGGTTGGTTGGATTTAGAAAGGAGAGGCTAACTTTAAAATGGGTCATTTGTAAAATAAAACAAAATAAAACGGGTCATTTGTGTTAATAAAGACAGATACTCAATATTCTATTACAGTGTTTCCCAGGACAATTTTTGATGTTCCTTCCTGTTTGGAGGAATAGCCTCTAAACAGCAGCATGCATTAAGGTCATTTTCTGCTGACAAAGCTGCAGACTTTCCAGGACACTAGTCAGTTCCTAAGGCCAGTATGTTTGCATTCAGGTGGCAAATGTGGAGTGAATTCAGGAGTGAATTTGGAACATGGTTCGTGTTAGGTGGATCTTTCCATTGAACAAACAGCTAATGCAACCATTTTATTACCATCAGAGAAAACCATGGTCGGGACAAGAAGAGGAATGGGAAACATCTGGTAATATTAGCCACTGTTTCCCCTCCTATATCTGTGGGACATATTTATGGACCCCAACACTCACTTCTGTTAAGTCTCAGCATGGTCTCAGAATTATTTATCAACTAAAGGCCACAAGCATTTGATAACAACTGATCAGGAGCTTCATTGGACTGAAAAATTTGTGCCATTCCTGGTGAGGGCTAGTGAAGTTAATGACTTTAAACAATTTCTGAAGAAAGCATAGCCATCAGGCAAAATCTTTCTTCTCGTTTTATTATATTTCATGAGAATATTTAAAATGGAGATAGGGGGGCGCCTGGGTGGCTCAGTGGGTTAAGCCGCTGCCTTCGGCTCAGGTCATGATCTCAGGGTCCTGGGATCGAGTCCCGTATCGGGCTCTCTGCTCAGCAGGGAGCCTGCTTCCCTCTCTCTCTCTCTGCCTGCCTCTCCATCTACTTGTGATTTCTCTCTGTCAAATAAATAAATAAAATCTTTAAAATGGAGATAGGATAGAGACATTTAATATATATTATATTATACTATTCTCTTTATAAAAATGTCTCCTTGTTTATAACAAATCACTTTGTGTAAATCTTTCTTTGCTATGTTCCTTATATAAATATGCCTATGTATATATTTGGAAAAAAAATTGATGCATAGTCCCATTTTTCCCCAGGTAACTATCTGCAAGCTCCTGCCTCTCAGTTACAGGATTACATTTTAGATCAATATTGGAAGGACATGGGGCTAAATTTTGCATGGTCCTGTGATATCAAATGATAACTTGATGAGTAGTCAAACACTGTCCTTTAATTCCAGAATGAAAGCACTGTTTTTAGTTTCTACCTCCTTGTAGAAGATTTGAATCCAGTGTTTTTCTTAACTAGGTAGTACATTCATTTGTTAGACCTGTCATCTACGATGTCATTTACAGTTTACCATGGTTCCACGCCTCCGTGCTCCTAGTTGGTTCTATGTACCCTACCTAAATGAACTTGCTGGGAATCACTCCCAAACTTCCCATATAATCATCTGATCATGGCCACATCCCACATCATTACTAAAATTTATTGATTTTTTACAACATTCAAGGCACTATCCTCAGAACTTTATACACCTTATCTCCTCTTATAACAATTCTATCACACAAATTTTGTTATCACCATTTTACAGATGATAATTGAGGACCCAAAGGGTTTCCAACTTTGTCATAATCCTATAGTTAATAAGTAGTGAAACCAGATTTTAAGTTCAGTCTTCTGACTCCAGAGCCCATTCTAACAGGCTATGCAGTAATGATCCCAACATTACCCTTCCCCTTCCTGCACTTTCCAAAGTAGTTTTCTTTAGAATATCCAGTAATCAGTGTCGATGAGTCTCTATTGCATAGTGATTTTAAGCATAGACTCAGGCTTCAGAATACTGAAAATCTTCCAAAATTCTAGTTTTTAGATGGGAAGGGGTGTCTACCAGAATTCCCTGGATAAATTTTCTAAACAGAATGGCTTTCATTTCTCTCCCTTCCAGTTCCAAAAAAATGGATCTGGGTGTAAGGATAGTAACAGAACAAGAAGAAAAAGTAAGTACATCTGCACTATTGAAAACTTCCCATGTTATTCTGTTTGCACCCAGTTTTTTAAGCACTCTTAAGGTAGCTTAGATTTTACATTGTTACTAAGAGAGAATGCATCGTCTACTTTAGCAGTATGCTGGTGAAAGGAAGTCAGAGAAGAAACTACAGATCAACAAGTGAATATACTTCCAGATTTTATATTGAAAACCATCAACAAACACAAATAGGTGTACAGCATCCTTTTCATTTACCCACCTGCTGACTCCAGACATAGTCCTGGTTCTTTCTTCATCAACTGCTGTCATTTCAAAAACCAAAGGCAAGGCAGAGACCAAAGCTTCTGCACTGTGTTTGGTTTTTATTGTCAACCAGGGCAATAGAATGAATTGCAAAGAATTTGGAAAGGGTGGCAAAGGTAACATTTTACGGTCACCCTATATTGTAGTACAAAGAAAACGACACATTTAGCTTTCAAAATATTCTATGGTAACCACTTTTACTTAAAATCGAGATCCTAGAGATATGGTCCAAGGAACATAACTGGAGTTCTTACAAAATAATTGCTTAGAATTGGCGGACACAAAAGGGAAGTGTAGTTTTCCTAAGAAAATAGTATTATTTTTAAAGATTTTAAAGTACTCTCTTGGGGCTTGGACTCACAACCCTGAGATCAAGAGTCGCATGCTCCACCAAACGAGTCAGCCAGGCGGCCAGAAAGTATTATTGTTGGAGAAGCATAAAGTGCATTCTAACAGGTGAGGGGTAATTTGATAAGACAGGACTAAGATAAAACTAATGCTAAACATTCTGAGTATAGACGCATGTAAATGTTTCTTCTAAAATAATTGGACGTGGTCAACTTAGGACATTATGGATTCCAAATAATTGAAATAAAATAATATAATGAATAAATGAAATAATGAATAATGAAATAAAATAAAACAAATAGTTACATTTATTTTATTTTCAGGTATAGTGAGAGACCAATGTGGTTTTTGGCCATACATATTAAAAAGAAAGATTCAACTCTATAGGCTTGAAATAAGTCTTGGAAATTGGCAATAGCAAATAAAGTACTTAGGAACAGTTTAAAAATTATAGTGGCCACTGTTTTGAATGACTCTTATTTATTTTGAGAAAGAAGATCTGTTTTAAAAATGACCAGGGTTCTTATGGCTCTATTTCTTGTTTTCAGACACAGTTCCTGGAAAGAAGACAGGTGAATCACTCAGGATGCTCTCAGCGGCTGCCATTTCAGATACCTTGAAAGCCACAGAAACTTTCCCCAGTCCTGTAAAAAGCCAGTGGCATTTTATAAATAGAAAGCTCACAAAACATGTTAATTTTAGAAGAGCTCATAATTTAGAATATTTTTATAGACATTCAAGAAAATAGGAGTCATTGAAAAGATACTCTCCATATATGGCTGAAAGAAGCCAATTGTTATGAGAAAGGTGATTCCCATGTTTTCTACATTTTACAATTCCAATTTTGGCTTGGCTTATCTATCCATTTATCTACTTACCTACCTACCTACGGACTTATCTTGTATTTTGGTCAGTGCTAGACAGGAGGTGAGCACTATTTATAATCCGCTCATGAGATACACCCGTAGAAGCATACCCATGGCATTCTAAAACCTGGGGAGAGAATGGTTGTGTGCCGACGTGCTGCCCTGGGTTACTGACCAGCCTCCGAATGTCCCGCTCTGATTCCCACTTGATCTTGGAGATGGCTTCCTGGTGGGACTGGTGCTCACTCCTAAGGTCGCCGGCCTTGATCTTATCCGCCTGGATCATATTGCTTAGAGCCTCGTCCACCTGCTTCTTGGCAGTTTTCAGGTCCGCAATTTCCTGTAAGAGCTTAAGGCGCTCGGCATCAAACAGCTTCCGGGCCTCCTCCCGGGCCTCAATGGTGAGCGCTGTCCTTACTTTGTCACTGCTGCCGTCCCGGAGAGCACACAGGGCTGACTTGAGCCTCTGGATCTCTCCATCCCGCAGCTTCACTGTCCTTGACATTTCTTGCTCATGCTGCTTGATGAGATTCTCCCTCACAGCCTGCAGCTCCTTCATCTTCTCCTCATGGAGCTTGGCTTTGAGTTCTGTCACCAGGACCGTGTGCTTGCGCTGCTCCAGCTCACGGATCCTCTTTGCTTCTTGAGTCTTCTCTCTTTCAAGCTTAGACACCTAAGGGCAGAGAGGCGAAAGGATGAAACGAGGTGAGCCTCAAAGGGAAGGTGGGCTCCTGAGCAGGCCTGTAGCTCAGAGGCCTGGGCTCTCCCAATTCCTCACCTTTTCTTGTCCAGTCACTGAGTGCTCAGAGGGAAGGGAACCACAGGCCCCAGAGCTGGGAAGACAGTATAGGAAGGAGGAGATACCTGGAGATGCTTGTATTATTTGGTGCAGACAGTATCTGAGGTTTGGGGCCCTCACTATCCATCTGTGGTCTGCAGATAACCAACACAGGCATCGCCCAGAAGCTTGTCAGAAATGCAGAATCCAGGGCTCCTCTCCAGACCTACAACCAGGACGTGCATTTTAACAAGTCCCCAGGTGATCGTATGCACATTAAAATTAGGGCACAGTGCTATAACGGTTTTCACCTTGGTGGGGAGAAGTTCAGAACAGATCACCTGCAGAGCTTTTTAGAACACATCCCTGGCTAGGTGTAAGCTAATACATGTGGGCATCTTAGGACAGTTCAGAGCTCAGAATTATCATTAGACTAATAAAGTGGTGCCCAAAGTGATATTATAAATATTTCTCCTATTTCTCCCTTCTGTTTTGGCTGCTGTAATGGAGAAAAGAAACCAACTGACATGTCCTCAACCTCACCTTTTTTCTTTGGCAACTTGGTTCTACCAACAAACATTAGGCATAAACACACACCAGCCCCAAACACTGTGGTTCATTGGGCCACCTCTCTGTTCAAGGGGTCTGGTGGCTGTTACTTCTGCATGCTCCACGGCTGTCCCTTTGTGTCCTTCCCTGCCCCACTCAGCAACCTCTCCTGCTCCTCCCACCAACTAACCGTCCAAGCAGTTTAATAAAGTATTCCTTCTAACATTTAGACCTTTCGGGTATTTTGGTTAACAAAATCTTCTGTTTTGCTTCACTTCCGTTGATAATGTGGGTCTCCTTATAGATTAGCCATGGCACTACCTTAAACTGGCTGAGTCTGGCTCTGATTCAGTAGATCGGGGGGTGGGGGGGGACCTGGCATGTGTGGCTTGGAGAAGCCTCTCAGCAAATGTTCTTTACTATCGTCTTCCTCCCCCTCTTCATTTGTACTGTCTTTGTTCCTGTCTCTGTCGTGTACCACAGAATTACACTCTCTCTCTCTCTCTCTCTCTCTCTCTCTCCACACACACACACAGCAACCTGGAAAAAAGGAAGAATTAAGGAACCCTGGGAGTAATATCCAGTTCAGTGAAACTGGGTCTCTGCCATTTGCAAAATAGGAAAGTTTCATGAAAAAAATCGTGAAGAGCCTCTCCAGTTAAAAAATGTTAAGATTCAAACTCCTTACTGAGATTCTTGTAATTATAATGGAAAGCGTGTGAGATTTTACTTACCTTAATAGTACCTACCTTTGGCTAGAACTGGATTTTCTAAGTCCACATGGAAATCTATGAATATTTTATTTTAAAGGCATAGCAATTACTACCACACTGGATATTCTAAAAGAACTCAGGGCACAAGGAGACTTGGGAAAATAAAAAGCCAGGCATCCTTCAATGACTGTCTTTGATCTTGCCTCCAGCTTCGGCCAGGGTCCCTTCCTGGACGCTTATTATTACATATGCTCTAGACCTGTGCTGTTCAATACAGTGATCACTGGCTACACAGAGTACCTGGAATATCCCAAGTCTGAACCGAGACTTACTCTAAATGAAAATACACACCAGAATGTAAAAACCTCAGCAATAATTTTTATATTGATTACAAGTTAAAATTATAATATTTTGGATGAATTGAATACAGTATGTTAATAAACTAATGATTTCTTTTTTATATTTTAAAATTGTGGTTACAAGAAATTTAAAAATCACATACATGCCTTGCCTTTGTGGACTATATTACATTTCTCCTGGACAGCTTTGCTCTAGGGTTCTTGTGTGTTGAATAAGGCAGGCTTTCATGATGGTGATATTTCTCCTAGTAAACCCCAGTATTTTTTTTTTTTTTTTGAGAGAGAACAAGCATGGGGGAGGGATAGGGTAGAGGGGAAGGGAGCGAGAGTCCCAAATAGGCTCCACAGAGTATGGAGCCAACCCTGGGCTCAATCTCACCATCCCGAGATCATCACCTGAGCCAAAACCAAGAGGCAGATGCTTAACCAACTGTACCACCCAAGTGCCCTAAGAAAGCCCAGTTCTGACCCAATTTATGTGCTCAAAAATCACCCAGGGCTCCTTTATGTTGCTGAATAAAACCCCAACATCTCAGCTTCACCTTTCCTGCTCTCAGAAGATTTGGTTGGACACCCCCAGCTCCTGTTTCTGTTTCTCACTCTACCTCTCCTCACCTGTCCCACATTACAGGTACTGCTTCATTTTGTGATCTTGTCATTTCTCTCAAATTATAAACACTAATCTTTTGGGTCTAGACTGGAGATGAATGAAAAAGAAAAAAAATGAAAATACAGGTGTATGAAAAATATATTCCAGACTGAAGATAAAAACAAATACAAACAAACACTGGCTTTCTTGTCCATCACTTGAAGGAATCCACAGAACCCAAAGAAAACTCAAAGGCATTGATTGATTACATTTGGCATTTTTCATGTCTGCTTATTTTTGGTTGCCATGGAAACTGGCATTTTTGCAGGATTTCTAGGTATGACTTGTTTCTTAAGCTTGGGAGAAGTGTTTCACTATGAAGCAGACACAAATGATGTGACTGACATTCAGGAAGGAAAAAAGCCAATTAAAATTTTTATAGTAAAATCACTTTCTGAAAATTATTTGCAGCTCAGACTGTACCAGTAAAAAAATAGAATTTACTATCTTACTGTAAATCGTACACAAAAAGAGAAAGAACTGCTCCTAACTAACAAGGAAAAATATAAAGATAATACTTTAAGTGAAAAAAAATACTTAGAAGAAGAATCAATTTTGATAAGTGCTGTTGGATCACATAATAGCATTTATTGAGGGCTTACTGTGAGTTACACAGCTTCCTAAAGACTTCACACACATTACCGCATTTAACCCTGGCAGCTCTGTGATGTAGGTAGTATCTGTGTCATCCGAATGTCAGATGAGAAAAGTGAGGACGAGTCTCTGCACAAGCACAGTGTGAAGAAGGCTGCTTAGCGCCCAGTGTGGGCCAGCAGCCAGGTATGGGTTGGGTCCCAGACCTCCCTATGCGCTTAAAAAAAAAAAAAAAAAATTATTATTCATTTCATTTCAGTTCAATTCAGTTTAATTTGGGAGAAAGAAAGAGTGCGCATGCACCAGCTGGGGGAGGGGCAGAGGAAGAGGGAGAAGCTGACTTCCTGATGTGTGCAGAGCGCAGCTTGGGGCTCTTGAGGGGCTCGACCTCACAACCCTGAGATCATGACCTGAGCCAAAACCAAGAGTTGGGTTCAACCAACTGAGTCACCCAGGTACCTCCTTCCTGTTAATTCTGAAACCTCTGGCAAACTGTTCTCCTCCCCAGCCTCCATTTTCTTGTGTTAACTGGGATTGGGGGTCTCGTTCTCATATGGTGAGGGCTGACTTAGATAATGTATTAAAGGTCCTTCGGAAAGACTGGAACACCTGGGAGACTAATAATTATTAATATATGGTTAAATTGTATAGTATTAAGTTTGATGAATATTGTTGATGCCATATTGCTATTATTATATAATGCAATGCTGTATTAATATCAACGACATAAATATAAGAACCCATATTATCAGGATAAGACTAACATGACTATTACTATATTATTAAGACCATAATAACTGTTCTCCTAACAGAAACCTTGAAAACAAAGGTAAAATTGGGTCTCCTGGAGATATCTTGAGTTCCCTGGCATTGGTGGCATCTAATTTTAACTTGGAAAAGACTCAGATTATGTGTATACAGGAGTGGGGTGTGGGATAGGACAGAGTAAGGGGATGAGCAGTGAACAGGCTTTGAAAGATACAGATTGCAAATTCCTTCTCCCCTGGAGGTTTTATGGAAGAAAAAAGTCACCAGGAAAATTTAATCCTCCTGGGGAGACCTTACACTGTGTCAGAAGGAGAAACATTCTGACTACTACCCCACCCTGGCCTCACATGGTATTTTCCTTTCTAGTCTGGCCTTTGAAAGCCAGTGTAAATTCTGCCGAGATAACGATGGTCATGTCTGAGCTTTAATGTGACCTTAGAAATCTAGGATGAAAAACTGGATGGCCTGATCCAAGGTGAGGAAGGCAAGACAAGCTAACATGAGTTTGGGTGTGGATTATCTGCACTGGATGTTCCAGGATATCTAAACTCACAGTAGGCAGGCAGGGAGGCTCATGGGCACTTAGTAACTTGCAGTCAGAAGATAAAAAGCTGCCCTATAGAAGTTTGTTTATAAGGAAAATTTTATACAACCCGTAGAGGTACAAAGGCTTCTATTTTTTCATTTCTTACTTTTAGACACAAGGCTTCCTGAACAAAAAACTAAAGGCACATAAAAGAAGAAACGCTGCATCCCAAATTGGGGCGCTGAGCATGGAGGCTTTGGAGCAGTCATTTGAGGAAAAGGGTTGGCTGATTCTCTGGGAGTTCTAGAGGAGTTCAGATACTCAGCATTACCCAGGTCATTTGGGAATTTCCATTTTAGCTCCTCTACTACTCCCTGTGTCATCGGGAGCACATCAGTTAAACCATTCGAACTCATTTTCTTTCTCCCTGAAACTGGAATAGTAATCACACCTTGCTTTCCTCCCAGAAAATGAAAAAATAGAAGCCTTTGTACCTACAATGAAGGCTGTCTCTGAGGGAAAGGAGGGAGCCCTTGGGAATAGGTGGGTGGGTTCCACATCTCACAGCAATCCCTAGTGAGCTCACACAACCCTGGGCTGCAGATCATGGCCTCACGCTGTCGACAGGAGAGAGAGAGGAAAACACTAAAGTCTAATGGCTCAGAGAGCCGGTCAAAAAAAAAAAAAAAAAAAAGACAGACCTGGGTGGAAATCTTTTCTTTGCGTGAGCCTGGAGTTTTCCATCTAAATAAATACTGTAACTGTATTTCTGCCATGGGGTTGTTGGGAAGTTTTTAAAAGGGAACATGAAAATGTATTGCATAAGCAGTATCGAGCATTTCCAGCATGCCAGGCAGCATTCAAAGCGCGGAAGACGCCTTCCTTAGGGGATCCCTTAAGAAGACATGGTCTCTTACGGATAACAAGCTTACATATTACTGGAGAAAGGCGGGGGGGTGGTTAGGCTGTGGGCAATGCATAAGCAAAAGAACAAAATCACTTCAGGCAGTACAAAGTTCTATGCTGAAGATGGAGCAGGGTGATGTGATAGAGTAAATGGATGTCAGAGCGTTACTTGGACCAGGCGGTCAGAGTGGGGCTGACACCTGCGGGTCCTAAGTGCTATCTCAGTGCAGGAAGAGACAGAGCACACGGCTGCCTTCCCTGACCAATCCCTACCATTTTGGAGGGACCATAGCAACTCTCTGCTGCCCACAATCCATTCATTTTAGAGATGGGAAAATGCAGGCTCGGAAATGACAAGGACACATGGCACAGAGGCCCCACTGTGTGTTCTTTCCTCTCCACCCCATGGTTCCATCTCCTTGGGCGTTGTACTTGAAGTTCAGTCAGAATGACCTGCTTACCTGCTTATTACTATCGGTGCTTGGAAAATCTTTCAGACAAATTTCTATTCATTAGATGTTGATTATGTCTAGTCTTTTTGTTTCATTTCCCTCCAGTGGAAATGCAGACCTATGAGAGAAGGATTCAGGTATGTTCATACCCCCACCCCCAACACTTCGTTTCTTTCTTTGAAATTTGGTTAACAGTGGAGAGTAAACTTCTGATAGTCTCTCTCCCTTTGCCTAATGCTTCCAGTTTTTTCAAGATCTTCACATTTTTAAAGAGCACAGGAAGTACAAGACATGGAAACAACCTAAGTCCATCAGTGGATGAATGGATAAAGAAAAAGTGTACATATTATATACATATACAGGCTATATAATATATATATATGATACATACACAGACATACACAATGGAATATCATTAAGCCATTAAAAAGGACATCCTGCCATTAGCAACAACAGAGATGGACCTTGAGAGTATTTTCTAGGTGAAATAAGTCAGAGACAGATAAACAAATACCATGTGATCTCACTTACATGCAGAATCTAAAAAACTTGAACCTACAAATACAGAGAAGAGATGGGTGGTTAACAGAGACAGAGGGGGGGTGTAGGAGTATGAGAAATGGGTGAAGGGGATCAAAAGGGAAAAATTCCTAGTTATAAGATGAGTAAGTTCTGGGGATGTAATGTACAGCATGGTGACTACAGTTAACAATACTGTATTGTATTTTTGAAAGTTGTGGAGATCTTACAAGGAAAAAATTTTACAACTGTGAGATGATGAATGTTGAATAAACTTACTGTTGTAATCATTTTCTAATACATGCATATGTCAAATCATTACACTGTATACCTAAAATGAATATTATGTATATCAATGATATCTCAGTAAAACTAGGGAAAATATATCACAAAAAGGAAAACAAGAATGTAAACTCTAGAGGAGAGGCAAAGGGAGTGGAAGAAGTGGAAGAACCAGCTCTGCCACCTCCTAACATGTGACTCTGGGTGAATTATTTAACTTCACTGAATCTGTTTCCTCATCTGTAAAATGGGAATAACAATGCCCACTTATGATTAAATCATAATACTTTAAAAGAAGATTTTATTATTTATTTGAGAGAGAGAGAATGAATGGGAGAAGGGGAAGAGGGGAGAGATAGGGACAAGCAGTCTCTGCTGTGAGCACGGATCCCACCATAGGGCTTGATCCCACGACTGAGATCAGGACCGGAGATGAAACCAAGAATTGGATGCTTAAACAACTGAGCCATCCAGGTGCCCCTTGACTCATAATACTTAACATGCTTGACACAAACTAGCCACTCAAGACCAACACACACACATATACATTCTTATGAAGGAGATACTGCTATTTTCCCATTTGATGGACCAGGAAAGGAAAACACTGAGGGATTTTTATAACCTGCTCAGGGTCACTCAGGTGGTACATGAAAGAGGTGTGATTATGTCAGGATTGAATATGCTTATTACAGTGTGTGATAGATAGTAAACATTCAATAAAGTGCAGCTATTTTTGTAATCACTTTAAAGCATTTATGACTCTGCTCTGTCGGCAGTGTGTCCTATAAATGTCAAGGGGTGATGTATCTTTCTGGAAAAATGACTAATGCTCCACCATTTCAAAGGTTTCCACTCTTTAGCGCATTTCCCAATAGCTGAACTGTCGTTTTATCATCATAGCTTAGGAGCCAAAGTGAGAATATGAATTCACATCTTGGAATTCTTTAAATTCTCTCTCTTAAAACCTGGACTTTTGGAAACACAATCATTTTTATTTTAATAAAACTGCTTTATAACTTGCTTGCCCTCTAAATTCCCTTTGCTCTTTGGGGAAGGCTGCTGACAGGCAGTGGGGTTTTGTTTTAGTCCCTGTGCTGGGATTGTAATTAACTGCCACGGAGAGGGAGATGGGGGGTGGGGTGAAGACAGCAGAGAGAAGGCTAAAGACAGTGCTTTTATGCGTGAGGCTGACTTTCCCGGCTCTTGTCAGTGGAAGGGGAGATTACGCTTGATCTGCTGACTTAGAGACTAGGCCTTGGATAAACAGGGAGCCCTGTCCATGCTCAAGAGTCACCCCTTTTAAAAGTGTTGAATGTGTGGAAAATTGGCAGTGTAGGGTCTGCAGGACCTCTGCCTTTCTGAAACCTCTTGAGTTTGCTCTCTTTAAATCATCATCAGTTTATAGTTACCAGTCTCCAGACTGACAGGCTTCTCCCTATGAATGTGGTTTGTCATCCTGTCATTACTACAATTAAAGAAGTCTGCCTCCCTTGAAATGTTATGTTGCCCCAGGGAAAGTTAAAACCAATGAAATGTTTTTAGACCATGATACCTGGATGGAATCTTAAGAGTGCTGTGTTTGCCAACGCGAAGGCAAAGAACCACCTCTGTGGGGACTGCCTGGACCGTCTACTAGAATTACAAGTCCTGGCTCTCAATGTGCCTGCTTTAGCAAAACCACAGATTGTGGGCCCAAAGGTCTCAATTTTTAATAAGTTCCCCCAGGTTATTCTAATGCACAGTGAGGTTTGAGCGATAGAGATATGGAGAAAAAGATTCAGTCATCTGAATCACAAATCGAGATACTGAGACACTTAAATTTGTCCCTGAGGAGGGATAAACACAATGCCCTGGTCTTCTGACTCTCAAACAAATGTTTTTATTTTGTTTTGTTCTGTTTGTCTGCTTTTATGATATCAAATTCCTTTTAGCTTCATGGTAAAAGACTTCCTCCATAAATTTTACACTGAGGTCTGGTTATCCAAGGTTTTTAAGGCTTAGCTGAGACAGGAGGCAAAGGGTTCTGGCAGATCCAAGCTTTATTATTGCTGAACCCAGGAGAAATAGATTTTTAGGAAAATAAATGATTAGGATTTAATAGTAATGTCAAGGAAGAAGAGACAGATTAAAAAAATGATAGGATATCAGTTTTTGATCGATAGCTTGATCAGGAACATTTATTTTTGTTACTATACAAAGAGTTATCTAAATAGGGCAACTTTGTGCTGACACGGCCGTCTCTGGTTTGCAGGGAGCAGAAATGTCTTACGTGTGTCAGATATTTGAAAATGCTTTCCTATTCATGATCCCTATTTGATATCCACATCACTCTGGAGAAGTAAGTGTTAGCATATCCAACTATGAGATGAGATTCAGAGAAGTAAAGAAACTTCCCCAAGCCTAATTAGTAACTGATTCACATGCAGAGCATATTAGAAAATTTTGCTACAAATAACTGTTTAGGAATTTACCATGTGCCAGGAATCTCTCTGAGCACTTGATAGGAATTTTCTCATTTAATCATCACAACGGCTTTTTACACTTCTCTAATTTGACCCTCATCACAGTAACAAGTTACTGATGAAGAAGCTAAGGTATAAGGAAATGAATCACTTTTCATTCATTCCTCTACTCATTCAACAAACCCGTGATAAGCTTCTCAGTTCTAGACATTTATTTAAGCTGTAGGGATACAGAGGTCTGGTAAGACTCTGCTTTCATGGAGATGACACTGGACAATAGAAATAAGCACTAAACAAGGAAATGGATAAATACATAAATCACTATGAAATAATCAAAATAGACTGTGGGAGTAACTGGACATGGCAAGTATTATGCCTTGGACACTGGGGCAGATGAAAGGTACTGGAGCGGACACCTGGAAAAGGTATACGGCTGCCTGGGGAAAGGGGGTAAAGCCCCTAAATGTGATCAGCCTAACTTTTAATCCAGCGAAGAGGATGGAACAGAGTCATCTGGGGGCGAGGAGGGGGAAGCAGTGGGAGAGGAGTCAAAGAGAAGTGGAAGAAACATCCTGTAATAGTAGGGAAAATCCTTTGACTTTGAGAAAGGTAGAGAACCACGGACGGTTTTAAGCAGGGCAGTGACCTGAAGTGATGTACTTTAGAAAGCTTGGTCTGTACCAAAGTGGGGAGATCCCATTCAGGGCGCAGTGGAACTTGGCCAGGGTCATACAAGTGATGGGCAGGTAGTGGGGTTGCAGGTAGTCTCAATGTTTAGATCTGGTTTTCTGAGCCAGGCTTCCTAAGGAGGCAGACATCAGTCTTACCAACCTGCTATCCTCACCTTCTATGAATCCTGTGCTCAAGGCCCTCCTGCCACACACAAGAGAATCTCCATAAGGACAGCGGTTGTTGCTCTCCCCAGCAACCGGCAGAGGAGCCACTGGGGCAGGGCAGCTGGCAGAGCTGGGCCAGAGCCCTTCTCAGGGCTGTGACCCTACGTGGCCTCACTCACCTTGGACTTCTCTTGATGCAGCTCTATCTGGATATCTGTGAGCTTGGTCCTGAGATCTTCATTGGCAGCTTGAAGGGCGACGATGAGCGCTTCGGGCTTCTCGCCCTTATTTCGCCCTTTCTTAGACATTGTTCCTTTCTGAAGGGAGTCTTGTTTATGAATGCCTTTCAAACAGGTGCTGCCATGTTACTGCTTTGTATCGTGGGTGCGATGTTTTCAGCATCTACTGCGTGGTGCTCCTTGGTAAGGTCTCCTCAGGTGCTGCCCTAGAAGCGCTGGGAAGAGGCAGAGACGGTGATTATGGCTGTGGCAGGGACCTCTGCTAAGGGCCAGGCAGGGTCTCTCAGCCTGAAGTACTTGTATAATCCTGCTCCTGAGGGCTCCTGCCCCCAGATCCTCTCATCCACTTGGCACATGAATTTAGAGCCATCTTTCAAAAGATGTGGTCTGGTCCTATCAATGCCTGCTCAAAATCCTCCAAAGACCTATAAGTATTTGAATATATTTTTCACATCTCAGAGTGCATTTTAGGTCTAAACCTGCCTATTCCCCTAGCTTATCTCCTCTATTTCACTCACTTACTCTCCAGCCCTAGCTAAGTCAGTTAAGCGTGTGACTCTTGATTTCCACTCAGGTCATGATCTCAGAGTTGTAAGGTTGAGCCCCACCGCCACATCAGGTTCCATGCCCAGTGTGGAGATTCTATTTCTCCCTCTCCTTTCAGTTCTCTTTCTAAAAGGAAAAACAAAACAAAACAAAACAAAACCAAAAAACAAAACCTTTACTTATTTATTTATTTTTTAAGTAGGCTTCATGCTCAGTGTGGAGCCCAATGTGGGTGTTGAACTCATGGCCTGAGATCAAGACCAGAGCTGAGATCAAGAGTTGGTGGCTTACCTGACTAAGCCACCAAGGCACCCCGGAAATGCTCTTTCATTTTGTGATTCTTGCTCCCTTCCCATAAAGACTTTCCCCACCCTGTTCATTCCTCTCCATGCTCTGCCCAGCCTCCTCACGAGAGTTCCCTTGTGTCCTCATTCCCACACCCTCAGACACATACATGTTAGTTTGGCTAACTTTTATGACCTTTCAGGTCTCAGCTTCCATATCAGTTCCTCCTGAAAGAACCTCTAGATTATTACATGTCCTCATTACTTAATGGTGGTCACACCTCCATGAGTCTGTAAACTTTGTGAGGGCAGGAATACATTATTCCTATTTATAACTTGCTTCTCAGACTCCATCTTAAGATCTGCAATATACCAGGTACTTAGCTGGTATTTGTGAAAGGAAGTCAACTATGTGATGACTACGTGTTGCCCTATAGAAAGTCCACAGTTTAAGAAAATCCCATATACAAAGAGCTAGAATCATACAATGGATAAACTACGGTGGGGGGGGATTAATTGTACTGCATTAACTGAGTGACTCATTTACTCATTCAGTCAATATTGTTAGAGTTCTGTCTTTATGCTGTGGGAGGTACACTATGTTGAAATTGAAAATAAGAGTCCCGAGACCAAATAATAATAATAATAATAATAAAACCTTTATTCTCTATCTACCTATCTTCATCGTTATCATTATCATCACCATCACCTATCTGATAACTGCCTTTAAAAAAATAAACACTACTTGTTTCAGAGTAGACAAGGACTCCTCCCTCCAATGTGGTGACTAAGGAATCTCCTTGAAGACGGTGGCATTGCCTGGAACTTGAGGAGTAGGATGTTAACAGATGTAGAAACAGATGAGGCATCCTGAGTGGACGAAATGCAGGTGCCGAGATACAGGGAAAACACACACACACACAGAGCAAGTATTTTGTGGGGAAAGAGGCGGCCTGATCAATTAACCCAGAATATAGTTGATGGGCACTAATGCTGGAAAGGTTGCCTGGAAATGACAGATTGAGGAAGACCTGGAACACGAACCTTAAGATTTTGGAATCCCCCCCAACCCCCGCAAGCAGTCGGTAAGTTGCTAAAGTTCTTGGCAGGTGGATACCCTAACAGGGAAATGCTTTGGTATGGTTATTCTGGTGGCAGAGTGGGGAGAAACTGGGGACACGGAAACTGCACAGAAGGCTACTGAACTTGCCAAGGTGAAAGATGATACAGCCTTAAACAGAACAGTACCAACAAGAGAAAAAAAAAAAAAAAAGAGGGATGTGTCTTAATTTACAAATTCTTAAATGTGGGGCGCCTGGGTCCCTCAGTGGGTTAAGCCTCTGCTTTCGGCTCAGGTCATGATCTCAGGGTCCCAGCTTCGAGTCCCGCATCAGGCTCTCTGCTCAGCGGGGACCCTGCTTCCTCCTCTCTCTCTGCCTGCCTCTCTGCCTACTTGTGATCTCTCTGTCAGATAAATAAATAAAATCTTAAAAAAAAAAAAACCCAAATTCTTAAATGCTTCACAGGAACGAGGAGGTCAGAAAAATATGGATACTAAACTGTTAAGGTCAATGTGAAAAACATGACAAGATCCTAGAGAAAGTTTCTCACACAACCTTTTAGAAAATTGGGTACTGTGTACAGGGAAGTGCTTCAGTCCAAAACTAAGGGGAATTCCTACTGGTCACCCATATGCTCCAGCAGCTGCTGTTTTCTCAAGCCCCCTGGTATTCAGCCTGGAGGACCATGCTGGGATCCTGGGCTTTGTGCCATCCCCACATGAGCACCGGGGCCATGCCCTTTGCAGTGTGACCCTAGGGGAAGGGATAGGAAGAGGTTAGGAGGTAAGGAGAACCAGTCTGTCTCCAGAAGTCATGGAACTGTCCACCATATTCTACCTAAGCTGGATGTTGGAGTCATTCTTCACACATATTTTACAAATGTTACCAGATTACTGAAGTACATAGCTAGGAGATGTCGAAGGGGCTACCATTCTTTGTTTCTAGAACTGAAATGAATTAACAAGGATTTATCAGATTTTTATGACCAATACCACTAGGCACAAAGATAAATGAGACAGTGTTTAATTTCAAGCAGGTGCTAGGGGAGTGAACTCACATGTTTTTGTTTAACAGGTTTCTCTTCCTCTTGCTGATCTCTAAATGTTGCTGGTCCCCTGGGCTCCCCAAAGCCCACCTAGAGGGTTATGACTCCCCATTTTATATCCATAGACCCAACCATTCCCCAAACCGCGATTCAAATATTCAACATCTTGCTTACCAAATCTATTTGGATATCTGACTGGTGTATCAAACATAACCTAACACGAACGTCTTTATTACTAGGCTGTCATAGCCTCATTTTCTCCAGGTTTTCCCATATCAGTAAATGCACCATCATGGGCCCAGTTGTTCCAGATCTAAGCTTAGAAGCCCTCCTTTCAGGGCGCCTGGGTGGCTCAGTGGGTTAAGCCTCTGCCTTCGGCTCAGGTCATGATCTCAGGGTCCTGGGATGGAGCCCCACATAGGGTTCTCTGCTCAACAGGGAGCCTGCTTCCCCCTCTCTGCCTGCCTCTCTGCCTGCTTGTGATCTCTCTCTCTCTCTCTGTCAAATAAATAAATAAAATCTTAAAAAAAAAAGGGGGGGGGGGAAGAAGCCCGCCTTTCTTATTTCCATCATTCCTCTTCTCTAGTCCACTAGGGGTCCTGTTTGTTTTTCCTATAAAATATAATTCCCAGGGTGCTTGGGTGGCTCAGTGGGTTAAAGCCTCTGCCTTCGGCTCTGGTCATGATCCCAGGGTCCCAGGATCGAGCCCCACATGGGGTCTCTGCTCAGCGGGGAGCCTGCTTCCTCCTCTCTCTGCCTGCCTCTCTGCCTACTTGTGGTCTCTGTCTGTCAAATAAATAAATAAATAAAATCTTTTAAAAAATACATAATTCTCTTTGGTCAACTTCTCTCAACCAACTACGGTGCTTTCAGAACATAGAGAAAGGAGGAATTTGAGAAAAACTTCAGTCACTTCATAGCTTTATGGTCTTCCTGGATGAAGAAAGGGCTTTTCTGATTAGAGATACTGGAACGGCAGAGAGAGAGAGACTGAGAAGTACTGGAAGTCACAAATTTGCCAGATGCATTTAGAGAAGGTTGGTAACAGGGAGAAGACAAACTGGATTAGATTGCATGGGTCCCTGCGTGACTGATAGTTAGATTTCACTGATAATGGTTAGATTTCATTATGTAGAAAGGAAGCATTTGGACATAAGTGTAATGACAAGAGCTCAGAGTGACTGCTTTGAGCTTGACATTGGACTAAGCACACTTGACATACTGCCCTCATTTCATGCTCCCTAAAAATAGGGGGGAACGAGTCACAGAAAGATGAAGTAACTTGCCTAAAATGACAGGTCATAGTCAGTGAGGCCTTCATGCCAGACTGGGATCCAGGCTGTGATGCCCAGGTTTGCACTGTCCCACGTTTGCATTTCAGAGAGGTAGCTTAGGCAATGTGATGGATGGTGAGTTCCCAGGGAGAGTCATATATCCCAGGGAGAATATGGTAGACAGAAAGCGGGAAATCAGGCTTCCTCATTAGTCCAGGTGGGCAGAATACAACACTGAAGCTACCCATGGCCAGAGGGATGAAAAAGAAAGTGGCAACTCTGACACATGGAGACTTTGACTGAATCATGTCTTCCTTTTAAACATTATTACTGGCTTGAACATTCTTCTCTGCCATGGTAAATAATGAGTACCAGCTTTCTTGCTGGTATTGCTTGTGGCAAAAACATACAGTGCCATAGTCATAGTTTACATTTTAATCTGTAATCCTTTCTCCAAAAATATAATACTATGTGCCTGACTTCATGTATTTTTTTGTCTGGGAATTATTTTTAACTTAGTCACATAAGGGCTAGGGAAAAGAAGAGGGTTAAAAAACTAGAAACATGTTCAAGACAGAAAAAAAAAAATCACAGAAAGTTACTGATAGCGTCAGCTCATGGATACCGTAAGGTGAGCATCCATTCATAAGGATGATCCTTACACATCCTCCTGGTGAAGGCGAACTTTGAGAAGCCTTTTCTGGCAATCTCACAATTCTCATGTAGAATTTTACTACCGTGCTTCTGTCACCCTGTGCTGCTTTCCCCCTCCAACCCTTTTGGACAGCTTTACTGAGATAGAATTCACATATAAAATTTGCCCTTTAAAAAAAAAGTGTATTAATTCAGTAGAGTTAGCATATTCTCACTATTGTACAATTGTCACCGAAATAAATTTCAGAACTTCTTATCACCCCAAAAACAGACCCTATACCTGTTAGCAGTCATTCCCTATTCCTCACCAAACTCTCACAGCCCTAGGCAACCACTAATCTATTTTTGGTCTCTATGGATTTGTCTATCTTGGACATTTTTTATCAAATGGAATCATACAATATGTGACTGACTTTCTTTCACTGTAGCAGAATAATGGTCAAGATTCATTCATATTATAGCATATACAGATATTTCATTTCTTTTCACTGCTGCATAATATTCCATTGTATGGCTAAAACTGCATTTCATTTATCCAGCCATCGCCTGAAGGACAAGTGTGCTGCCTCTGCTTAAGTGGCCTGAGGTGAGCCTTCCAAAGAAGCTACCAGCCAGAAGACCTCTACAAGACAAAAAGTCTGACTGTGCATTCATGAACCTGACACAGCAAAACAAATGCTTTCCTTTTTTTTTTTTTTTTAAGAGAGAGAGAGAGAGAACATAAAGGAGAGCACAAACATATCACTCCAAGCAGATGGAATGTTTCTGGACCACCCCAGGAGCCTGTGCAATGACAATGTCTGACCCAGCAGGTGATCTGGATTCAGGAGGAATAGAAGCCTTGTTCACTGAAGGGCCAATCCTCTTAAAGGTATCAGATAATTAAGAGATAACCTCTCAGGAATCCTTGCATTTTAAAACATGGATCACTGTTTGAGAGTAAACCTTAATATAGAAGTGGATTATTGGGGGTGCCTGGGTAGCTCAGTGGGTTAAAGCCTCTGCCTTCGGCTCGGGTCAGGATCCCAGGGTCCTGGGATTGAGCCCCGCATCGGGCTCTCTGCTCTGCGGGGAGCCTGCTTCCTCCTCTCTCTCTCTCTCTCTGCCTGCCTCTCTGCCTACTTGTGATCTCTGTCTGTCAAATAAATAAAATATTAAAAAAAAAGAAGTGGATTATTGATGCAAGAATTATAGTCATCATTCATTCATTCACTCATTCAAACATTTAGAAGAAATATAAAGTAGTGTTTGGGAGTAGATCTTACCAAATCTTTGGTATGGTTTGCTAAAATCTCCTGGTAAGTTTTAGCAATTCTAGAGCTCCATCTCTTTAGATTTTGATGTAGTAGTTGCCAGGTGATTCTGATGCCAGACCATTTTTGAGAATTTCTGGTAAGGAGAATGGGCTATGGGTCAGACACCTTTGAATTTAAGTTCCACCTCTCTGTTTAACAGAAGTGGATCATGGATAAATTTCTAGTTATCTAGGACTCAATATACCTCATCTCTGAAATGGGGTTGAGGGGAAGGGGGCTATAATATAGGACTATGACATTGGACAATTAAATGAAAAAGTGTGATAGTCTCATAAAGTTCATGACAAACATTTACCACTTACTGAGTGCTCTCTTTGTACTAATGGCTAAGGTGGAGGAAACAAAATCGCCTATAATAGAAGCGCTGTCCTCAACATCCTTAAATTGAGTAAGAATGATGGACAATATGCAAAAAATAATAATTCAAGAGCCACATTTAAGTAAGGCCTCAAATATGAACAAAGCTATTCTTATTCTTGGTTCTCTACGGACTCATTTAGGCACCAACACAAAACCCGAGAGAGGGAGACCACACAATTCTTTGTCAGATGTATGGATACATATTTGGACGAGAATGTGGCCACCATTTATTGAGCACTGTTCTTGGCTTTTCATAGATGTTAAAAAACCTAAGCATCATTCCTATCCTCCAGTGGCTTCCAGCCTATAAAAGGAGACAGGTGTTTATAAAGAAAGAACAAGTTCTAGAAAGCCATGACTGATATAGTTGGTAAATGCTGGGTAGTGCCTTACTTTGGATTAAGGAGGACAAACACTTATTAGAGAACATGTCATGTGAGCTGAGCCTGAATGAGGCTGAGTATCTTACTGGGTTCTTCCTCTGTGCCAGGCACTCTGCTAAGGTACACTAACGTTAGGTACTAACTCATTTAACTGTTCCAATTCGCCCTTTCAGATATTTACTCTTATTATTTCTTAGACAGATAACTGAGGATAAGAGAGGTTAGTTAACTTGAAAAAGTTACACAGTTAAGAAATGGCAGAGCTGCAACTCAAAGACACATCTGTCAGCAGTCTCCAAAGCTGCTGCTAGTGTTTTTTGTTTTGTTTTGTTTTTTAAGAGAGAAAGAGCATGCACATGCATGGGCCTTGGGGAGGTATAGAGGGAGAGGGAGAAAGAGAATACCAAGCAGGCTCCACGCCCAGCAAGAGCTGACACCCCGCTGGATCTCACAATCCTAAGATCATGACCCAAGCAGAAATCAAGTAGGACACCCCCACCCAAAGCTTCTTAACACATTAACACTTGCTTGAAAGACAGGAAGGGTTCAGCTCTGGTTGTAAGTAGGCTAAAGAGTTGGCAAAGGTGTGCAAATACCCGATGGGGGCTTACAAAATAGAATGGTAGAACGTAGCGGTTAAAAGACTGGACTCTGAAATCAGAAAAACTGGCTTTGAATGAACCTTCCTAGCTGTATATTCTTAAGAAATTAGTTAAACTCTCCAAGCTTCTGTTTCTTTATTATAATATGGGGAAAGGGATATATTTACTGCACTGAGCTCTTGCAAGGAATAAATGAGCTAAAATGTGTCGAATGATTAGCAAATTATTATCACCATCATTACCATGATTATTATTTTTCTATTTTTCTAACTATCCATGAAAAGCCAGCTTAGGTTTTAAGAGAAGAAGAAACACATTTATCACCTGTTCATGTTAAAAAGACAGGCCAGGAAAAGCACAGAGATCCCCGGGAAGTCTAATGGAATTCATGGTTATGCTTTTCAGGGACTTGCGTTGACAGGATCAGTATGCCCAGGAGTCTTGGCTTTGTCGCTGGTTTTGCCCTAAGCTATAAGTTGGATAAAGTCATTATTAATCTTGGAGTTTCCAATAAGGCTGTTGCCTTGGAGTCATGATTTGCAAAGCAACTGTAATACAAAAGGGCTAAAGTTCATATGTGTGAAGCTAAAAGCTTCACCACCGCTCTGTGATTAATATTTGGGTATGTCCACTCTACCAAAGCCTTGGGAGTTTGTTCGGCCATTCCCCCTTTTTTTCTAAAGAGGATGGCTTGAGTCAAATGTTTTAATGTTTAAAATGAATGAATTAAACTGCTTGCTTGATTCCTGGTGACCTGGCCGAGATACATCAGCACTCCTTAAACCTTTCTCTATTCAAGCAAAAAGTCTCACTACGCATTCATGAATCAGACACAGCAATTTGATATAAAAGACAGGAGGCTGCTGTTTAAGCCAGTCCAACCCTGGAGTCCTAGTTTCCCTATATAAAGGGAATGTGGTGGTGTGGCTACAGAGTCAAAGACTTTTCCCATTAAATATCTGTTAGAAGAAAAGGAATCTGAACGGCTGACATTCAGCATGGTGGTGATAATGCATGTTCAGGATTGTGGGGTACCAGGCGTACATGTCTCCTTATGTTTGTTTTTCTCTCTCTTTCCTTGTCGTGCCCTCTTTATCACCTAATAATAGTAGCAATTATTATTATAAATTATTTAAAGCTAACATGTTAAGGGACACCTGGGTGGCTCAGTTGGTTAAGCCGATCCCTTTGGCTCAGGTCATGATCCCAGGGTGCTGGGATCAACCCGCAAGCCTGGAACCCTGCTCAGCAGAGAGTCTGCTTGTCCCTCCATCTCCCTGTACCCGTCTGTCCTCTCTCACTCTCAAAACAAAAAACAAAAACAAAAAAAACCCCAAACTTATTACTCCCAATGAATGTGGTTTTCTTTTTGATCTCAGGTTTAAAACTTCACATCAGAAATGTACTTCATAACATGTAGAATAAAAGAGTGCTCTCAGCACACATATAAGAGACATCTAACCTCTTTAAGAGGGCTTCTGAGGAAACTTGGTAGAAGTGATGTCAAATCTGGGATCCAAAGCAAAGAGGATTCATCCAGAACTGTTCCAGCCCGCAAACCCTTGGCTCTGCTCATGCATGCCTTTCCCTTTTTCAACATCCTGGTGAACTCCATTCCATGCATCCTTTTTTTTTTAAAAAATATTTATTTATCTGTGGGGGGAGGGGCAGAGGAAGAGGGAGACAGAGTCTCAAGCATACTTTGGGCTGAGCACAAAGCCTGGCAAGGGGCTCCATCTCATGACCAAGGGATCACAACTTGAGCGGAAACCAAAAGTTGGTGGCTTAACTGACTGCACCACCCCCCATACCTCCTTCCAAACATCCTTTAGGGCCCAGGACTGATGGAATCAGTTATTCCCTCATCTGGGTTTCCATTTTCACTTTGAAGATACTTTATTAAAGTATTCAGCACTCATTCCTCAATTCATTTTCATCAATTGACATAAAATGATGAAACATCTTGAGCAGGGGATGTCTGTGGTAAACTTAAGAGACAGTCCTTTTTCTTCCCAGAGGAGGAATCAGCAGTTTGTACAGTGTGACAGTTGCATATATGATAGTAGATAGGAATCACAGGCGTCTTGGTGGGTCAGGAAGGACTGCTTAGGGAAAGTATAAAAAAAAAAAAAAAAAAAAAAAGATGTGCCAGCAAAGGATTGGAGGTGGAAATAAGAACGTCCCCAGTTGGGACACCGGGTGGCTCAGTGGGTTAAGCCTCTGCCTTCGGCTCGGGTCATGATCCCAGAGTCCTGGGATCGAGCCCCGAATCCGGCTCTCTGCTCCGTGGGGAGCCTGCTTCCTCCTCTCTCTCTCTCTGCCTGCCTCTCTGTCTACTTGTCATCTCTATCTGTCAAATAAATAAATAAACCTCTAAAAAAAAAAAAAAAAAAAAAAAGAATGTCCCTGGTGGACAGAGCACTGAGTATGAAGGTCTTCATGTAAAAGAGAATATGAACGATGCTATAGAGAAACATACAGGCAAGAGTTTGGAAGGGAAAAGCAATCTTTTCAGAGAGACAGGCAGAAAGCAGCTGGTGGAGGACAGTTTCAGCAACATTAAAGGAGATGGACTTCACACGCATAGCATGTGTAGTTACTGAAAGATTCATACAGGTAAGTGGCCTGACCACATTTTGAATTCAGTAACAATCCTCTGGCAACTGAGGATGGAACAGACTAAAGGGGTAAAAGAAATGCAGAAAGGAAAGTTTGGAGCCTGTGATCATAATTCATTTAGACTGTAGTTATTTTTCATTTACACTGTATTTATTTTTTAGGTGACTAAGTCTCACTTTAGGGTAAAACTGTGTTTTATCCACCTTTGTCCTTAGGGGACCTGTCAAGTGACCACCATGAAATCCAACTGAATTAATATTGATCTGAATCCGAGGAAAACACTGAGATTGAAGGATGTGTTTCACAATTTCTACAAAGATCATTTATAATTAGGTCTATTATATATTATATATATATATATTATATATATATATATAATTAGGTATATTTCTTTTACTTTGCAGGAGCCCTTGAATGACTGTTTTGATTTCAGGCAAAAGTTAAAGCTTGGTGTAACCATTAAATAAACAAGAAAATTAAATGAATTTTTATTTAAGTCATGTGTTGAGATTTCATAATCCTTGTTGCTATCCCTCATACTCCCAAGCTTAATTTCACTCCTCAGCACTGAGTAAGTCATCTTGCACTGTACTCTTTTGTCTGGGTTTAGAAGGCTTTCATAAGGGCTAGTTAAGCAAAGTAACTCTCTCAGTGCTATATTGTCTTATTTGCATTGTCCTTTCTTTCTGGATTCGAAGTGTTTCACAGCTGTTAGAACGAGAAGTGCCAACTTCACTGCACACAGGGGAGAAATCCCAAGCAAAGCAGGAAACTATTACATATTCAAGGTCAGATAGCAAGAAGTATGCCTCAGAGCCCCTTCCCCAAGGCAGGCATTCAACCTGTAGTACATCTTATTAAAAACAAACTGGCAGATTAAGTTAAAGAAGAAAACCTGAATCACTGAAAGAAGTGGTCTTCAGATAATTATAAGTATTAGTAAGCTTTTCTATTTTAGGTATAAGTGAAACATATATAACTTATTCTGTTTCCTTGTTTTCAAAGACCTTGAATTAAAAAAAAAAACTATCATAAAGGCACTTTTGCAAAGTGTCACACAGGAGCAGAAATTCTATATATAGGAGGTCAATCAGGTGTGCCTGCTATTAAGAAAGGGGAGGGTGCAGAACAATATCTGTATTAAGATATACACTACGGCACCTGGGTGGCTCAGTCGGTTAAGTGTCTGCCTTGGTCTGGGGTCATGATCCTAGGGTTCTGGATTGAGCCCCACATAGATTCCCTGCTGAGCTATTCTCCCTTTGCCCACTCCCCCTACCTCCTCCCCCCTCGTCCTCTCCCATACTCTCTCAAATAAATAAAATCTTTAAAAAAGAAGATTTATGCTGATTAATATGACTTAAGTAGAAGCACATCAAGTTTGAATAAAACAACTTCTGGATATACTGTGTGGTTTGAGTAGAACTGCATTTAATTTTCCACATTCTACTGAAGAGAATCTGGCTATCACTATTTTTCCTATGTTATAAGACAGTATGAGGTAGTATAATATTACAGAGCAATACAGACTATTCTATTTTTTAAAAGATTTTATTTATTTATTTGACAGAGAAAGAGATCACAAGTAGGCAGAGAGGCAGGCAGAGAGAGAGGGGGGGAAGCAGGCTCCTTGCTGAGCAGAGAGCCGGATGCGGGGCTGGATCCCAGGACCCTGAGATCATGAGCCAGGCCAAAGGTAGAGGCTTAACCCATTGAGGTACTCAGGCACCCTGAGACTATTCTTTTTTTAACATTTAGGATTCTGTTTTGGATTCTGTCCCAAAGGCCAATGTATAACTACATTTTTTTTTTCATTTGATGGGATCTTGGAATCAAGACCGTAAGAAGGACTAATGGAAGGTAGTTAGCCTAATCCCAATGTTAAGTTATATGCTTATAAGGTTATAAGGTAATATAATTTTATATTATATTATATTATAAGGAAAATAATTTTTAAAACAGATCAACAACTCTCTCTTGATCCACAGTTAAACCACAGTTACTATGTTAGAGTTGAAGATGATGCACAATGTTTGTACCAAACAAAACTGTATGTACTATGTGCCAGAGGAGTGGGGAAAACACATGCACACATGTACACACACGGACAAGAGAAAGTGCAGCAGGATGGCAAGGACCATCTTTCTCTGGCTCCTTGCTGAATTTCAGTGCCTAGCACAGTGCCGGGCACAAAGTAGATGCTGAGTAAGAATTTCTGAATAATTAAATGACTTCAGCAACAGAGAAGTCCTTATGGTTAAGGCTGGGACATGAAGGATGAACAGGAGGAATCAAGGACAGACAGGTAAGAGTGGGGAATAAATTATAGATCACAATGTCTGATGGGCAAAGTTAATTGTGGGGAACCAATGGATGGACAACTGGAAAAATAAAGAGAGAGTAAATCATGCATGTGCTGACTGCCTAGATACTGAATTTATGTATTTTTTAATAATTACAAAGAATCTGATAAACATTTTTAAGAGGAGAGACATGGTCCAATTTTTTTAAAGGAAGATTAATCTTGAAGTTGTGTGTGGGGCAGAATGGAACAGAAAGGACTAGAAGTTAGAGGTCCAGATAGGAATCCATTGCCAATATTCAGAGAGAAAGGGAGGACTTTGGATTAGGATGGAGGGAAGAGGGCTTTTTCTTTCTTAAGCTACAAGAACTCTTATTCATCTCCCCACCATCATTTTCTTCATCCTCACTCAAAACCTTTTCTCTTTATTGAGCACTCAGTATGTGCTGGGCACTGCACAATGCATGTGCACCTGCCCATTTCAAACTTAAAGCAAGCTATGAGACGCACGTGCTTACTGTTCTCCATTTATCGTTGAAAGAACTAAGTTGACAGGAGACCCGTTCCCTCACTTAAAGTCACAGAGCAAGGTAAATGGTATAACTAAGATGTGTGTGAGCCTGAAGCTTCTTACGGACTTGAGTCCCTATACTTCTCTCATCTGGTGTGTAGTGTTTGAAGAGTCCACATAACATGCTGATTTGGGGAAGTAATGCCAGAAAGAAGAAAAGATAAAAAATGACAACCAACGCTTGTACCTCAAACATTAGAAGAATGTGGTACCATCCACAAACTTGCAAAGATGAAAGGAGTCACACATGTGCTTAGAAATATTAAGACCTAATATTTTCAGGATGCTTAATATAAGCCAGGCAGTATACTAAATAACATATATTCATTTTCTCATTTAATCCACAACATTATAAATACTACAGATTGCGGGGGGGGAAGCCCAATGTGGATCGTACAACAAAAGTGTGCTGCAAGCCAACAGCGAAGTCAAGACATAACATGGACTGCCTCGCTCCAGAGCCCGTTTGCCCAGTCACTATGCTGTACCAGAAACATGTCAGTTTGTTTTTAGAGAAATCACATCTCAGGGTGCACAGTAGTATCTTTTAATTATTTATTATTTACCCACTTTTAAAATTTTTCTCCCACCTATTCAAAAACAATTCCCAAGGCCTCAATCAGATAAATGCACTTCAACATAATGTGATTTAAGACATTTAACATGAAGTCGACAGTACGTGTATACACATGTATAGAGATAGGTGTTTAAATTGCAATAGTTTTCTTTGAGTAGTAGATGATGAGAGATCTAAGTTTAAATTTCTTAAGGCTTTTCTTCTCCCTCTCCAAGATTTCTTTAATAATTGTTATATAACTTCCATAATCTGAATGAAATAATGTTTCTTGGGGTGGGGGTGGGGGAAGAAGAATTCAGTGAGAAAAGAGGAGCAAACAGAAAGTAAGAGCAGAAAACGAGCTAGAGCCGGGAGCGAGGCTGGAATACATAGGCATGCTTTCAACATCATATGATGAAAAGCTGGAATTAATGCAAGCATAGAGATTTTTGTTTCTAAATCGGAAATGCTGTGGACTCTAAAATGCTCCTTCTCTTCGCTGAAAAGTGAACCAGCCATTAGACAAAGCAAGTCACAGCACAACTGTTAGCTCCATAAAATCAACAGCTGAAATCAACAAGATCAGAACAGACTCCTTCTGAACAGATGTCAGGCCCCTTCTCAGGAAGGGACTATACAGTCAATTAGATTGGACCTTGAATAAATCATTTTTTTGGAAATCACTGGGAACACTGGTTTTTTATCAGACCTACTTTACTCTTTCTTTACTGTCCGCCAACCTCGTCTGTGTATACTTCACAGACTCAGGAGTGCAGATCACTCAGGGAAATAAACTGTATTACCTATGAAATTAACTTTTCTTCCTTCAATATCTCTATCACTTTTTGCTTCATAGAGGCAGAGAATTTCCTGGGCTTATTCACCACTTTTAACCCCACTGCTTAGCACAGAGCCTGACAGTAGGTACTCAGATATAAAAATGTTTATTGAGTTAAGTAAATGAAGCCAAAATGGAATTTTCAACAGCAGAAATAAAGAATGCCTTCAACCCACAAAATATTTATGTTGTTCTCCCAAATAAGGACTATTACAGAAGGAGGTGTAATTCACAATCTACTTAATGGTAATGCCAGTTTACCCCATGTTAAACTCTGGAGTATATTAATAGCATCTAACTACTTAGAAATTTAAGCAATATACTTTCAAATGTAAGCAATTTACTTCTAAGAAACACATTTTCCCCCTAGTACTTTCTTTGACTTATTACTTCCTGACACAAAAAGTAGGAATTATGATTGCTCATTTAAGGTCTGAAACCACTTCTATAGACAGTCTCACTAGGAAAAGTAGTTTCAAAGGTTCAAATTTTTTTCTCCACATGGACCTTACAGGAAATTCTGAAAGCCAAATTTCCTCTTTGGATGGTAAGCAATCTTTGACAGTTCCAAAATTCTGGGGCCCTAGCTTCTGACTTTCTAGATCATAATAGCATTTGTATAGATAATTATTAAACTTCATCTGCTTACTCACCTCATACTGTGACAGATGAATGCTACTGCTACTGCTAATCATCATCATTACTATTATTGGCTATTTACTACCGCTAGCCGCTGTGCTAAGCTATTTAAAAGCATTATCTTTTCTTTGACGTGGGTGTTAAAAGTCATCTAGTCCAGCCCTAAATGTATGATTTATGAATCCTCTCTAAAACTCCCCACTGGGAGACACCAACATTCAAATAAAGAACTGCAGGCCTGAAGATGTGATGAGTTTTGGAACAGAGAAGCAAAGCAGACACTATCAGAGCACAGAGGAGATCCAGTTCCCTGGGGAGGACTCAGGCTGCTTCTAACAGAAGGTACGGCTGAGCTGAGTCTTGAAAGATGAGAGAGCACTTGTCATATGGTTGAAGGAAGAAGGAAGAACTGAATAAATATAAGATTTGTTAAGAATCACAGATGTACCGAGACTTTTGATTAACTGGAGGATGTGAGGATGGGGAAGGAGAAGGAATTTGGAAAGGGCTCATTTTCGTATCTGATATTAAGCTCATCTGAATTCTTACTTTTCAAGTAAAACTTTCAATTTGGGATAAAGGGTTCCAGATTCTGATCTGTACAGTGAAAAATTGTTAAATAATAACTCTTAAAATCTTTCTGTACGTCAAGCACCGTACTTACCATTACACATTTATTATTTCACAAAAACAAATTAATAAGATAGATATCATTTTTCCACTATACAAGAGAAGAAATTAAAATTTAATATTTGCCCAACTTTACTCAGCTCTTATATCTATGAGCCACTCGTTCACTCAGTTGTTCCTCGAGAACCTGCTATGTGTCTGTCAAAATTTGAAAGTGGGTCAGCCTGATTTGAAAACATTTGTTTTAACCACTACACAGCACCTGTCTCTGCGTTAGCATCAGAAAGAGAATCTATATTTTTTCCTCTTCTCATTTATTAGTTTTTAAAGTTGTTTTGTTTTGTTTGTTTGTTTGTTTTTTAATTTGAGAGGGGATGGAGAGAGAACAAGCAGGGAGAGGGGCAGAGGGAGAGTGAAAAGCAGACTCCCCGCTGCACAGAGCGTCTGACTCAGAACTTGATCCCAGGATCCTGAAATCATGACCTAAGCCAAAGGCAGATGCTTAACCGACTGGGCCACCCAGGTGCCCCTCACATTTATTATTATCTTTACCACTCTCAAATGACTCAGGAACAAGTCATATTCTAGAGAAGTCAAAGTGTGAGGCTACTAAACACATTTCTTGTCCAGAGCATGACAGAGATTTAACACAAAGCTGTGTATCATTATTTTAGCTATGCTCTGAATGCCAACTGAGTTCACTGCTTAGGTCATTTCACTGATAAACCCCATTTTTCAGGGCACTTATAATCTAGCAGTTAACAGGAGCACTTGGGTGGCTCAGTGGGTTAAGCCTCTGCCTTCTGCCCAGGTCATGATCTCAGGGTCCCAGGATCGAGCCCTGCATCGGGTTCTATGCTCGGCAGGGAGCCTGCTTCCCCGTCCCCCCGCCACGGCCTGCCTCTCTGACTACTTGTGATCTCTCTCTGTCAAATCAATAAATAAAATCTTAAAAAAAAAAAAAAAAGAAATCTAGAAGTTAACATTTTTCCTGTGTGAAATAGGCTAAGACAAGGGAGTACTTTATTCTGGCAAAATAGTACACACAAAATAGCTATTAAGTCTTAAATGATCAACATGAGAGAGATAACTAGGTAAGATGGGATTTGAAGTCTAAATCTAGGGCTGTGGTGGAAAATCTAGGGCTTTGTACAGAGACTGACAAAATATAACCGATAGTGGTAAATAGGAATCATTAGTATTTTCCTTGTATTCATGCAGATGGGGTAACGGAGACTTCGTGAAGGCACACAATTGGCTTGCAGCCCAGAGCTGGTAAGTAACGGAGTGAGGCTATCCTCCAAGCTGTTTCACTGGAGAGCCCATTGTCTTCACTCTATCTCTACAGTACCTCCTTCTTAGGGAGCTGGTGAAAACGACATGGAATAACGCAGGTAAAGGGTTTAGCAGAGCATGTGTCATATAAGCACTCTCTTTAAAATAAGTTTGACCAGTACGTCTGAACATTTAATTGCTGCCAATCACTGTTTTTGGCCCTGAATAAATACAATAAAACATATAAAATAGATGTGTGGCTCATGGAGCTAATGTGTTACATGGGAGAGACACACAATAAGCATGATAAATAAAGACGTAAGTACTATGCTGGATGATGACAAAGTGCTATGGGGAAAAAAAAACAAACCATAAAGCACAGAAGTGACAGGAAGTGTCCAAGTGCGGTTGTAACTTTAGATAAGGAAAAGTCTAACCAAATAGGTGCTATTTGTCCAATGGCAGGAAGAGGGGAGGCATGCAGATGCCTGGGTGGTATGGGGGTAGAGGGGGAGCACTACAGGCAGAGGGCGGAGCAAGTACAGGAGCTCCTCAGCAGGAGCGGACATCCCAGTTCCAGGAACTGCAGGCAGCCAGCTAGGCTGGACTGAATGAGCAAGCGAGGAGAGCAGCCAAGTTGAGGGCAGACACGAATGGGAGGGCAGTGTGTGCAGACCATGCTGTGCTTTTTAGGCTACTTTACATCAGCTTGGGCGTTTACTCAGCATGAGGGCCCACTGGGGATGCCCTGATCTGACTCAGGTTTTAGCATTTCACTGACTGCAACAGTAAGAGCAGAAGAACTGGTGGCATGCGTGACGCACAGAGACAGGTTTGGAGGCCTCGGGAAAAATTCAGGTTTGAGCTGGTGGTGGCTTAGGCAGGGGTGAGAGCTGTGGAGGCAGTGAGAAGGATCAGATATAAGCTGCTGTCAAGCCTTCTTAAATTGGCATCTGGCCAAAATTACAACCTGGTCCATCGGTTTTTAAGCTGAGATGAGAAACCACAGAGGCCTGAGGAAGTACAGTAGCCTATACTCTTTGTCTTTGAAACGTATTAAAAACTCCCAGTCTAAGAAAGGCATTATGCCAAGCACTGCAGATGAAAGAGATGAGGGTGACCATCCCTGTCCCTTTAAAAGCTTAACTCTATTAAGAGGACAGTATACCTGACTATAAGCAGCACAGTGTGGCCATATGCATTCCTCCAATAAATATACTGGGTGAGGTTTTAGCTGGAGATAGAGGAAATCCTGCTCTTGTGGGGTTTATATTCTAGTAGAGTGAAACAAAAAATTAGCAAGAAATAGAAATTATATAGCAAATTAAAAGGCAATAATGAGGGACTTCAAAAAGAGCAAGCCCATATCTGTGCAACACTCTTAACACTGAAAAATTATGAACAATGTAATGTCCATGTAAAAATAACTGGCTTAATAAGGTGGTATGTCCAGTCTACAAATTAGTATGCAAAAGTTTAAAAATACATAAGTAAATCTAATGACTCAATGAGACTAATTTTACTTTCAGTCAGATAATAAAGAGCAAGATAATGAGTGAGAGAAAAAGCCCGATGTTAGACACACACACACACACACACAAAATCTCTGTGTACACATGTACGTATATAAAGCCACACACGTACGTATAAAATGATAGGGTGAAAGGCACCACCTTGTTTAGGAATCAAAAAGGCTTTCTAGATTTGAACCCTGTGGAGAATGTAGTTCCAATTCTTCCTTTCCCAACCATGGGCCAGTCCATGGGCAACAATCCACAGCTCTGTGGCTTTGTGGCCACCGCACAGTCCATTGGTAGCCCTCTGCCCCACATTGGCAACAGCTCTGACAATTACATACTTTGATCTACTCCAGAAAAGCTGAGACCCTTAAAGAGGACAGGGTTGGTCCTGGGTGAGTACAGGGTTTCTTGTTTTTCTCCTGTCTTCCAAGGCATTCCTGGGGGCTTGGGTGTGACCAGAGCCCCTACTGGCCTCCTTTCTCAGGCTCTGCCACCATCTCCTCAAGCAGTGCCTCGGTCCATTCTGTCTGTCCACCCTGCCTCAAACCCTTCCCCAGATCACAGATCACTGTGTTTGATCAACCACTTCTGCCAATGTGCTAGCAGATTAGGTTTGTGTTCACAAACTCTCCCAACCCACCAACGCATGAGTTTTATTTTAAAAAAGCAATTTAGGAGGCACAAGTATTGCATCAGATTGTGTATGAGGAAACTAGCTGTTCCCCATAAACCACTGTACTTAAATTGAGTTATTAAAATGATTATTAACTCTCCCACCCTTTCCACGGTACACACATTAAATGTTATGATTATTATTAACCTTCTCACCTCCTCCACAGTATACACATTGGGAAATGCTATTACTAAGCCCCAGTCCTGCTCCTTCTCTCACTGGGAAGGCATTCACAGAAACTGTGCTAGGCTTAAAGGCCTAGGATTTTAGTCCTCCCTATTCCTAAAGCTGCCTAATAGTCTCTCTCCTTATTTATCTATCTACCTATTTATTTATTTAGTTTAAATTCAATTAGCCAACATATGGTACATCATTAGTTTTTGATGTAGTGTTCAAAGATTCCTTAGTTGAGTATAGCACCCACCACTCATCACATCACGTGCCCTCTTTATTGAGCATCACTGAGTTACCCCAACCCCCCTCTTCCACAACCCTCAGTTTGCTTCCTGGAGTCAAGAGTCTCATATATGGCTGTCTCCCTCTCTTGCTTTTTCCCCTTCAGTTTTCCCTCCCTTCGCTTATTGTCCTCTGCACTATTCCTTATGTTCCACATATGAGTGAAAATTGTATGGAGGTCCCTCAAGACCTTAAAAATAGAGCTTTCTTCTTATTTATAAGCTTACAAGGTATTCGAACATGCTTTATCTCATTGATATTCACAATGAGACCGAGGCAGACCCTAGTGTTCCCACGTTAAGATAAGAAAACAGGCTCAGAGCATGCAGTCGCTCACCGGTCTTGCTACAAGGCTGGGAGGTAACCTAACTTATCTCCTTACAAACACATGTTCATGTACCACAACCCAAGCTTCGTCCCTGAAGGAGGTTTTGGCACACAGACTTTCTCTCCTGTAGCCTTGCCCAGAACAAGGGAGTGTTTCCCCTCCTACTCAAGAACACATGAGGGTGCTGCTGGATTAGGAGGATGCGAAAGAAGGAGCCTGGGAACCAGGGTGAAGACTACCTGGTTTGCAACTGTCCACATCTTGTGTGAGGACATCTGTATGTGAGCCCACTGGCCACACCTGCAGGTGCACACTCCTGAGCCTTTTGGCTCCTGTGTTTCCCTGCACAAGTGTCTGTTTCTGGATCCTTTTTTAAGTGGAATGCTCCCTAACATATCACATTTCCGTTGCAGGTCCTCTCTTCCTTAAATTCTAATGACATCAGCTTAAATGTAACTGACTCAAGGAAACTGTTGTAGGTTGAGTGTGCTCCTAAAAAATTATGGCCAAGTTCAAAGTCCCGGTACCTTTGAATGTGACCTTATTTGAGAACAGGCTCTTTGCAAATGTAAGCAATTAAGAGGAGGTCTTACTGGATTAGAGCGAGTCTTAATCCAGTGAATAGTGTGCTTTTAAGAAAAGGAAAATCTGCACACACACAGACACATACAGAAAACAATGCCTGGATGAAGGAAGCAGAGATCAGAGTCATGCATCGACAAGCCAAAGAATGCCAGGGATTGGCAGCAACCACCAGAAGCTTGGAGAAAGGCACAGAAGAGACCTCAGAGCCTCCAACTCTGGTGACATCTGGGTTTCAGATTTCTGGCCTCCTGAACTGAGAAAGAATACATCTTTGTTGTTTTCATCACCCACTTTTTAGTAATTTGTTACAGTAGCCCTGGGAAGTCTTCCTTGTTTTTCCCAGATCCGGCCAGGTTCTTCTCCTATACATTTTCACAGCATTGGCTATTTTCTTCTAAACAGCATTATATCACAGTATATTGATATTTTTAAATCAATATTTATTGCCCCACTAAAATGAAGCCCTGTGAAAATAGATTATGTGGGATTTTGCTCACTATAGTGACAATCATAAAAACAGTGCAGTCTGCAACAAAATATTTTTTAAATAAAAGAAAGAGGGAATGAATGATTAGATTGATGAATGCAAGAAGAGAGCAGAGCACTTACAATTTTGGCCCGAGGGTTTGGGAGAAGCGTTCACCTGAAAGCAAAACAAAGATCTCTCTCTCTCCATCTCTCTCTGTCACAGAACTGTCTCTCTTCCCTCTCTCAATCTCTCTGTCTCTCTCTCTTGCTTGTGCCAAGTTAGATTCAGAACATTTGTCTTTTTAAAAATCTGTGGGGAATGAAAAGATTGACAAGACAGTTAATATCAGGGAAAACTGTCAACTCTAACACTGATGATAAACACTGTAAAACTGTGAAAAATGAAAACAAATGATCTCTTTCTACCAGTTAGAGAAAGTAGAAACTCTTGATCGTTTTTGTCTTATCAAACAGCACAACAGTAATTATTTGTACCATTAATTTTGTATGCAATCTAAAATGGCAATTTTTATTTGATGAAAATAGTAAAAATCAGACATATTTTTCTATCTATAGAGTTAGCTATTTATAAATATACTCATATATCTTAAAAATTACAGAAAAAAATGATGTTGTACTGTAATTAAGGGCAAAAGCTTTGGAGTCAGAGCCCAGGCAAAAAGACCAGCTTTAACCAAATACAGTGACTACATTGGGCTTGGACACATTATTTAACTTGTCTCTGCCCAGCTTTTAATTTTGCCTCATAGGGTCGTAGTTTGTATGAAATCAGCTAATATATGCAAATACATACAAGAGTAATTGGCACACAGTAAAACTCAATACATTTTAGCATTCTTATTACTATTAGACATCTGACGTTTGATGAGACCTTGGTGAGTAGTCATTGAGATAATCTCATCCATTTATGTCATAACTACAAATTACAAATCATTTTCTTTTTTCAACTTTCAGAATTAAAAAGTGATGAACAAAATAGGCTGGTGAGTGATGCGTGGGGTTAGGAATGGTGAAGAGATTTTGAAAACACTTTTCTTTGTAATAAGAAGATGCTGAAAGCTTAATTATTTTGGGGGGTGGCAGGAAGTAGGGGGGATATAATAAAATGTCCAAAAAAATGGAATTATAATGCCTTATTTCCATTTTAGTGGAGACATTGACTTATTTTTATGGTAATTTAAATTAAAGTTTTTGTCCTTTAGTCCCAGTCTTGCCAAGTCACAATTTCAAAGGATTTTTAAAAACTTGAGTATAATGGCTTATGTGGTTTTAAGACTTAGAATTCCAATTAATTTGGGGGTTGAACTTCTGATTAGACATGTCAGATTTCAGTATAAAGTCAAATGTATTAAGCATATCTGTGGTGTTTCCTCCTTCCCAAAGAAATACTTTCTTACTATTGACATTTTCAGTATCTTGCTTGTTAATGGATTTTATGCACAATTATTTAATATATTTAATCTTAGCTCTTCTCTTGGTGTCAGATAGGATCACCTTCATCCAACCTGAGATTTAATGTTGACTGGTCAGCTGGCAAGTGCTATACTACTGCCTACACTGGGAAATTGCTGAGATTAAAAGAGTTTCTTTAGGGGCGACTGGGTGGCTCAGTCTGTTGGGCAGCTGCCTTCAGCTCTGGTCATGATCCCAAGGTCCCGTGATTGAGCCCCGGATTGGGCTCCCTGCTCAGCAGGAAGCCTGCTTCTCCCTCTCTACTCCCCCTGCTTGTATTCCCTCTCTCGCTGTGTGTCTCTCTCTGTCAAATAAATAAATAAAATCTTTAAAAAATTCCTTTAAGCTTCTATTTTGGCTAGAGAAGATAAAGTTCATTTTCCAGGGGGATGCTAGCAGCTCCTTATCTTTTTGGGTGTCTCCAATCTTGTCTTTGTGGCTAATTTGGGGATCACAATCATATGATGGGCAGTGAAAATAGAAACAGGACTCCTCAGTGGGCTATCTATACCACAAGCAGTCATTACCCCAGACCAGAACTTTCTGATAGATGCAGAGGCCATTCAGGAAAATGAGCCATCCCAAGATTCCTACAGGTCCTCTAATTGTCTAGTGAAATTGATAGGCTATGCTTGTCAAAGCTGCTATCTGCCATTCTTCTGGACTCCCTCCGTCTTTGTGCCTGATGATTTCCATCTGCAGCTTTCACAGTCTGATGTATAATTTGGTCTCTCCTGCCTTTCTGAATTTTTTTTTAAAGATTTTATTTATTTATTTGACAGAGAGAAATCACAAGTAGATGGAGAGGCAGGCAGAGAGAGAGGGAAGCAGGCTCCCTGCTGAGCAGAGAACCCGATGCGGGACTTGATCCCAGGACCCTGAGATCATGACCTGAGCCGAAGGTAGCGGCTTAACCCACTGAGCCACCCAGGCGCCCTGCCTTTCTGAATTTTGCCTTCTCTGTGTAACTTTTCCTTTTGATACTGTGTATTTCTCAAACTTTTCCTATCTCTTAGTGTTGTTCAGATTCATTCTTTGCTGTTGAAAGAGTCAGAGTTCATCTTTGCAAAAAATACAGTAAAGATGGAAACAACTGTCAAATGAAGAAAATAAAACAGAGAAAACAGAAGTTGCTTTTAAAGGCATAAAAATCAAGTTTTACATCACTTGTCCCTTTTAAAAAATTTATTTATTTGAGAGAGAAAGACCAAGTAGGGGTGTCGGAGGGGCAGTCAGAGAAAAAGAAAGTCTTAAGCTGAATTCATGCTGGGAGCCCAACATGGGGCTCAATCCCACAAACCTTGGGATCACAACCTGGGCCAAAACCAAGAGTCGGACGCTTAACCGATTGCACCACCAAGACACCCCTTATGTCTTATTGTTTGGACCAAAGTAATGAATATGTGTGACTCAAAACTTACAATAATTATGACAAATTTCGTGTCTGAGGTTCTAAACTGGAGACTGAATAAACTGAAGGCACAGAATAATAGAAGCATAGGCAAGCAAGTCAATCTGTTTTGTATGTGACCATTTTTGGACATAGGACTAGAAGGATTTTCTCCCCTCATTCTCAAAGTTAGACTATAGATGAATATTCACAATCAAGTTAGAATCAAACCAAATCAAAGACATCATAAGATTAAACACTCAGGATTCATATGGAGTGATTTTTTGTACCAAATTTGGCAGTTTACAGATAGCTACCAATCCAACTAAATTAAGGGGTCTTTAGCACAAGCTTAAACAAGAAAAAGCCTATTCATTGGTTGACTGGATAAAAGGGAAAAGCAAAATGGCACCAACTGCCTGGTTTCCCTCCACACCCATTTTAGAAGGTTGAAGACCCTCAAGGATCAAGGCTTTCTTCCTTAAGACTTAACATAGGTAAAATTTATGGTGGTTTCTCTTAGTATGCAGCTTGACTACACCAGTTCCCATATTTTCTCTCTAAGGAGAGCCAGATGAGTAGGATTCCTTCTTATGGCATTATCTAACAGGGATAGCAGTGCTCCAACTGAAGCAAGCCTAGCTTGTGCCCTTGGTCCAGACATTTCTGTTCTTCCTTAGCTTCTGACCAGCAAAGTAAGGCTTGCTTCTCTCTTTTTTTCTCCTATTGTTATGGAAGCAAAGGTGTATCAGGGTGTGTGTGTGTGTGTGTGTGTGAGAGAGAGAGAGAGAGAGAGAGGCAGAGAGAGAGAGGACATCAAAGAACTAGCTAGCTCAGGGATTTTTCTCCCTCATTTACATTCATTTATTTTTATTTTTTTTTATAATGATTTATAGAAGTTAAGAACTAATGTTTGGCATACCTGCTTGACTTAGGTATAAGTTAAACAAATCAAAACTTTTTTTCTGGTAAGGTTATGCAGAATAATACATATTTCTATTATACATTTGAAAGCCAGTATATAAAATCTGAATACAATACTAGAATATGGCTTCCATTTCAAAGGAGAGATGAAAACAAAACCATATTCTGGGGAGATCTCAATATTACAGATCATTACCTGTCTTAACTCTCTTCAATCCAACAAGGTTAGGTAAACACAAAAATAATGTTAAGACACATCCCAGTGGAGACTGGACAAAATTTAGTAAGCAGATACCAAATGCCAGTCATGCTTAAGATTGTTTTATATGGTACAAGGTTTACGGACACTTACCCACTGCACAATTTTGGGAGATGTCATTCATGTGTGCTCCCTAGAATTGTGCAAAGTGGTGATACAAAAATAAATACAATACGGTCTTTCATTCATGCCCTCTGGCCGACAGAATGAAGACAACTTCTCTGGCATTGAAAGCTCTTTACTATCTGACCCAAATTCCATTTATCACAATCCATGTAGTCTAACATTTGGTTATAAAGAATCTATTTGCTACCCACCTTTTCCTGTAATTGGCCTATACTCTTCCACCCCTTCTTGTCTTGCTCATGCTATGACCCCAACATCATAAAACAGATTGTATATAAAAATTTAAATATATAGGTATGCCTTAGTATTTTCCATATACATATATATGTGTATATATATGTGTGTGTGTATATATATATATAGCTGTGCATACTATACATATATAGTAGGAAAACACTAAGGCACACCAATTACATGCTGTAGATAAAGGACATTGAGAGAAAACGGAGCTGGAAAGGTAACTTAGGCCAGCTAAAAGGCTTATTCAGTAGGCCAAATGGATTGCTGATGGTTTGAATAGGTGTGTGACATGAACAAAGTTGTGCATTAGTAAGTCAAAATGGGTTACAGTAAGAAAATTACTGCAACTGTTAAACAAGATAGAATTAGGCTTTAACCTCAGTGGATATAGAGAAAACAAATGTAGAAAGATTTCCAGAATAAGAGAAGGTAATGGATGAACAGATCCTGAAAGTTATCTACATTGGTGAGAAAGTAATTAGAGAAAGATGGGTGCCTGGGTGGCTCAGTCTGTTAAGCGTTTGCCTTAGGCACAGGTCATGATGCCACTGTCCTGGGATCAAGTCCTGTATTAGGCTCCCTGCTCAGAAGGGAGCCTGCTTCTCCCTCTCCCACCCTGCCCTGCTTGTGCTCTCTGTCAAATAAAAATAGATAAAAACCTTTAACAAATAATAAGTAAAAAAAAAAAAAAAGAAAAGAAAGAAAGTAATTACAGAAGGAGTCTTTTATATGAGTAAGAGCATGAAGAAAGAAGGTAGGAAGACAGGTAAGTGAGGTGGGAATAAGGCTGTGTGGCTTGGGAAATGAGATGAATTAAAAAGAATTTCTTTTCCAACCATACACTGATCTAGTTTTCTTGAACATTTTGCCTACATAAACACCTAAATTTACAGTTAACAACAAGAGCAACAACCAATAATGGACCAAAAATAGGATTCCAGAAATGTAAACAAGCACCAAGGATGATTCAATCTTGGGGGCATCAGTCAAAATGTGATGATTCTTGAACACTAGGGACAGGAACTAAACCCTAGTGTCTATCAAGAATATGGCCTTTTATTTTATGAAGGAGCCTGCATATAATTGGGTTAACAAAACAAAAACCTAATTATTAGCAAACTCTACCAGAAGAATACCAAGGAAATTGCCACAAGTCATCCATCCTTTATGATGGTGTGTGACCTAAAAGTATACTACCTATGTTAGTTGAAACATGCTGGATGAAATACCAGTGATCTAAGTGAACAGAAGGAAGCAAACTGAAAACCTTTTTGGAGAAGGTTTTTTACTGTCAAAACAGAGCTCAAAAAATTCTCCCAGATAAAGTTCTAAGGTAGAAAATTTTACTGGGAAAAAGGAGCAGACAATAAAATCAGAGTTATAAAGATTCAAATATTGAAAACATCAGGTACAGGATATAAGTTATATATGTTAAAAATATTAAAAAATAAAGAGATTTTTAAATATAAGCACTAATTATAAAATACACAAAATGATGAAAATAACCATTCAAATAGACTTTCTAAAATAACCAAAATTGAATCTTTATAAGTGTAACAGTAATTTAACATTTAGAAAGGAAAAAAATAATTATAGTTGAAAATTAAATGGCTGGTGACTATCATGTTAAATACAGATGAAGAAACATTTAGTGAACTGGAAGACAGAGCTAAGGAAATTTTCAATAGTATGAACAAAATGAGACTGAAAAAAATGTATATGATGTTAAGACAAATGCAAATCACAGTGAGAAAGTTTAATATATATCTTATGGTATCTCCAGGATAAGAAAATAGGCAAATCTGGAGAGAAGTAATATTTGAAGAGATAATGACAATTTTAGAATTTAGCAAGTCTTATGAGGGAAATTCATCTGTGTGTTTGCACTTCCTTTATTATGTCACTACTAAATGTTCTGAGCTAGGACCAACCCCAATTTTCAGTCTGCAGCCAGAGCTAAGAATTAGCAAATCTCCAAGGGGAAAAAGAGCAACTTCAGATCTTCAGGTCACCTCCCAAAGTTCCTCGCTTTTCTAAAATTTGGTCTCCCTTGCTTCTGCAGCTCTCTACACGGCTTTAAAATACAACTTGGGTTAATAATATTTGGCTTTTCTACTTATTTTCAGTGGGAACATGGAACTATTATGAACTACTTCATTCCAGCAGGAAGAAATTTAGGGATGCTTCTTTGATATTTGAGCATATTCAACTGGTTGGACTGTTTGTGAAGGGGGGAAAGTGATAGAGGGAAACAGTGGTTGCTAGGAGTGAAAATATGCAGAACCTTGTAGGCTACAGTAAGGAGTTCATTTTCCCAGAACTCTAGTATCAAAATATCGTAAGGACCAATGCCATGAATGAAAAAATCTCTAAGGAGGGACACAAGATACAGAGAAGTAATACGATTCTGGATAGTGATGAATGGGCATCTTAGGATTACATGAAAAAGGAGGCTTGGATTCAAGAACAGTAGAATAAATGAATCACTCTACCATCAGATACTGGGTTGTAGTTGAGCGGTAGAGGTAGGATATTTTAAAGATGAATGGAATGCAAATTGCTTCTCCTGACACAATTAGTACAAGATGAAAAGCAGAGAGAATAGTAGTGGGAGAGCCTTGTTGGCCTAAGCTTCAATGATACTGAAAAGTATTGCCCCCTCATCTTATATTTCCATCATCTCTACATTCTTCCAGTAACAGACCCTCCTTCAGTGAACCATCCTCCTTCAGTGAACCATCCCTCTTCCATTCTCACCCCATACAAATTCAGTAGAGCTAACTGCTTCCTCCTTTACCTCTCTCCTACTGGCCTGGCAAAAGTTTGGTACATGATCCAGAACTGGTTCTGGCAACTGGTTCTATGATAGACACAATTTTGTCTGGTGAAACTCAATTCCAGGACTTTTTTTTTTTTTAAAGATTTTATTTATTTATTTGACAGACACAGATCACAAGTAGGCAGAGAGGCAGGCAGAGAGAGGAGGAAACAGGCTCCATGCTGAGCAGAGAGCACAATGTGGGGCTTGATCCCAGGACCCTGGGATCATGACCTGAGTCGAAGGCAGAGGCTTTAACCCACTGAGCCACCCAGGCGCCCCTCAATTCCAGAACTTTTCATGGAATTATTTTGCTCAAGTTGATGGAATGTTGGTCTACATCTGGTAGTGGCTACCTTGCAACATTAAAGAAGAGCTAATAGGACAAGAGAACCCAAAGGTAAGAGATTGAGAGTCAGCAAGAAAGAACACTGACAATCCAAACATGCTTGAGTATAGTTCTATTCTAGACTTTCTATTTACATGGCATAATAAGTTACCCTTCCTGCTTACATCAGTTTGATATCACTTGCAAAAGAACAACTCCTGACAAATACACTTGAAAAAATTTGAATGGATGTTATTTGTTTACAACAAAATGGGAATTTCACAAGTCATTAAAAAGAGCCAGTCTCAGAATTTCAAGAGTAAAGGAGTTCAGAGATAAAAGAGCATGTTTTGACTTGCTTCAAGTCTTAGAGCTAGCTAGTTAATGGTAGATCTAGTGATAAAATCCAGATCTCTCATACTTTCTTCTCTCGGGAAGAGATAGTGTTGTGTTCTCCCTTTGTCTCCTTGCCTTCCCCTACTGGGGCCTTTGGTGCTAAAGAGGAAGAGGGATCTCCAACATCAGAGGTGGGGCAAAGTAAGAAGAAAACTAACCAGGGGGAATGAGGGTAGGGTGAGGTGGGTATCCACTTTCCTGCAAGACTAAATTGTCTATTAAAAATCAATCAACTTGAGCGCCTGGGTGGCTCAGTGGGTTAAGCCATTGCCTTCGGCTCAGGTCATGATCTCGGGGTCCTGGGATCGAGTCCCGCGTCAGGCTCTCTGCTCAGCGGGGAGCCTGCTTCCCTCTCTCTCTCTCTGCCTGCCTCTCTGCCTACTTGTGATCTCTCTTTGTCAATTAAATAAATAAAATCTTTAAAAAAAAATCAATCAACTTCTCCACTTTTCCATGGAAAATCAATGAATCCTCTTTGATAATCAGCATGACCATTACTCAACAGTGAAGTCTGACAGGTATTGCTTCCTTAACTTGTACAGATCTTCAGCTGTCAGTAATTTTTGTCGTTGATAAGGCTGATTATTCTGACTATGAAGAAAGGATCCGAGGTGGAGTTAAGAAGCTTCTCAGAAGCAAAATGCTGCAGCATGGCTGTGTGTAAAGGCAGTCTGAGGCCCAATAGAGCTGTGTTTGTTCACTTTTCCGATGGATCCAGCATGTACTGGATGAAGCCAGAGAGAGAAAAATAGCACTCACAGCATAGCAGAGTGTGAATAACAAGGTACAGGCAAACATCTGCACACAAATCAACCAGGATAATTTTATCTCATCATCTGCTATAGCCAGGATGCATGAGCAGAATCTCTCCAGAATCTGCTCATTGGTGCTTCAAGGGAGATTATTCCTTGCTCTTAAGGACAATAATCCTCTGATTACTTGATTCCTTGAAATGCCTTTTGAATCAGACAAGCCCAATATGAATGTGTGGAAAAACTTGTCTTCCTCAAGCTGGGTTTGAACCCCAGAATTCCAATACAGTTTTTATCTTTTCTGCACCTTAAGGAGTAGATTATTAAATAGAGCCAGAGGGAATTAGAAGAGCACTTAACTTAGAGACAGTAAATGGTCACTTGTTAAGTAAAAGATATGCTTGAGGTGCTCTGCAACTCTTGGCAAAACTCTCTCCACTTTGGGCTTCAACTTTCAGACCTGCAAAGTTAGAGTTGGGCTTAGTGAAATCTAAGGTCCATAGGGCAGAAATACTCTGACCATCTATCTTCAGGATAAATGTGGCTGGGAGGCTGGTCATTTAGTTTAACACAAAGCATCAGAAGAGAGCAGTTCAATCTTATGCATAACTAAGGACTTGCAATTTAAAGCTATAATTCTTTTGTTTATATACCAGAAAAAGAATTTCTTTTTAAAGTGCCATTTTGGCATGGATGTGGGGAATCTCTCCTATACTGTAGTAGAAGAATAAACTAGCACAGTCTTCCTGTACAGCCATGTGGCAACATAATTAACAACTGGAAACGCATGCACCCTTTGACTTAGACATTTTACTTCTAGGAATTTCTACTACGGGTAGAGTTGCACATGTGTGAAAGACTTTTGTGTAAGGCTAGTCACTATAGCATTGTTTGTAGCAGCAAGAGACTGGGAACAATTTAAATGTCAGTATCTACAATGGAATAGCTGTACAGTGGAGTATCATGCAGCTGTTACAAAGAGAATGGAGAAAAAAGTCTTAAAATGTGTTAATAAGGAAATATTTTTTGCAGAAATGAATCACTTTAGCTACCTGACTAAAGAAAGGCTCAAAAGGGATGATGGCTCTTTTTGTTTTCCTTAAATCTTGAGTATCAGGAATGCGTTCAAGGCCAGTTAGTACATTCTAACAAAGAATTGACCAGAAACTCTTTGCAGTCGGCACTGGTAAGGATGAGGATGGGAATTCTGGCTGAGGTATTCTATTCATGATCTCATCCTCTGTATTGTGCCTCTTCCCAATGACACCTGTCTGTTAACATCCTCTGTCATAAATACTCAAAATTCTCTTTCTTAACATTTTCTTAAAACAAACAAACAAACAGTTATAGTATTGAATACCCAAAATGCACCATACAGTATAACTAGAAATTAATGTAAATTCTGCCATCCTAAAAATGACAATCTACCTATTACCTCCATCTGTCAGAAGGGAAAACACAGACACTGAGAAGCTTATAATCTACCCAGAGAATGACAGTCAGTCAAGGGTTCTTTCTGCTCCTGAAGCTTATGTGTGTTTGTCTTTGTGTTGTCCTCCTAGGACATGTGAACATTTTTTTCTTTGAGGACGTGTGAACATTTTTTTATACAGGAAGTTGAACAGTTTAAACAGACACTATGATTTAATACACAGTAATTAATCCTAAGTGCCAGGAATTGTTCTGAGTGCCTGGTACGTGCGGCCAAGCTGTAAGGTCCCAGAAAGGACAGAAATGAACACGTGCTCCCATGGTTGCTGGATGCCCATGATGGATGTATAGCCAATATTGATAAATACACTGCTTCCCAAATGTCAGACATTTTCATATGACTCTCACAATTTTCACTATAGTTACATGCTACCAATAATATTATTTAATTTTCCTTTGAATCACCTTAATTTTTCCTTAAAGTCTATCTACTTTAGCCTTCGTCTAAGCAGACATACTTCTAAGACCAAAGTTCTGGTGTGTTAGTAGTATTTTTCTACTAAATGCTACAATAAATATGTAATTATAAGGAAAAAGTCCATCCTTGTTCCACTTAATATCACACTTTAGGAAATACTGGATTACTGCCAAATTGTGGTAGAGTGATAGGGTCCTCTCCCCTGACACATGAGATTCTCTCATTCAACTTTTAACAATGCCATTCTTCACAGAAATGCAATGTGCAGCCACCAGTTTTGCTAGCATTGGTACATCCTCCCTGGTGACATATCTCACTCCAAATTTGACAGACATTCACATTTTCCATCATGCATTCTCCCCAAATGTTTGACTAAGACTACTGATGTGATATGTAACATTGGGTTTGTGACACTGAATTTGGTGAGTCAATGTTTGCTACATAAATAAGGTTCAAAATAGCAAGTAAAGAGTCTTCCTAGCAAAAAGGAATTGAAACAAGAGGTGGGAAAGAAGCCATGATCTGAATTGATGTTTCCACAGTACTTGGGCTGTTTTGATGTAGGCTAAACATTGACCAGTCTGAGGAAAATCAGTTACAAAAAGGCTTTAGCTGGGAATAACTTTTTTAAAGATTTTATTTATTTGTTTGACAAAAAGAGAGAGAGAGAGCGCGCACAAGCAGAGGAAAAGGAGAAGCAGGCTACTCTCTGAGAAGGAAGCCTGATGCGGGGCTTGATCCCAGGACCCTGGGATCATGACCTGAGCTGAAGGCAGACGCTTAACTGACTGAACCACCCTGGCGCCCCAGCTGGGATGATTTCTGAGTACTTTCTCCTAAGAGTAAAAGTCAGAAAGAAGGGAGATTTAAATTTGTATTATATACTCCCAACAAATATTTAGTTACTTTCTAAAAGATTTTCTTAGGAGATATTCTTGGAAGTGTTAAATTATTTTTTTTAATAGTTTATTTATTTATTTGACAGAGAGAGATTACAAGTAGGCAGAGAGGCAGGCAGAGAGAGAGAGGAGGAAGCAGGCTCCCCGCTGAGCAGAGAGCCCGATGCGGGACTCGATCCCAGGACCCTGAGATCATGACCCGAGCCGAAGGCAGTGGCTTAACCCACTGAGCCATATAAAAATATTATACACATTTAGATACACATGATGAAATTCTAACAAACTAAGGTTCAAGTGACAATAGAAGCACAGTATCAATTTAAAAAAAAAAAAGACAAATGAAAATAAAAGTAAAATTTAAAAAAGGAAAGTGGGCCAAAGAAAGATCCACACTTCTCTCAGCAGTGAGTTTCCGACATTGACTCTCAAACTTTGAAGAGATTTAGCATCACCTGAGCAGTCAGTTAAAAGCTACCAAAGTTAAGCTCCATTTCTATTCATTCTGAATTAACTCTGAAGTGAGAACTTGGAAACTCCATTTTTAGTAAGCTCCCAGGTGATTCTGACGTGCAACACACTTCACAACTTAACTGACAGCTAGTCAGGTGGGAGGAGGAACAAGTTGGAATTACAATTACCAACATTTATAGTTTAATTATGATTAGTTTAATCATCAATCTACAGAGTAAACACCTCTTTAAACCTGTTATTTTCATCAACTATTTTAACTTCTGTTTCTTCCACTCTAATATGACCCCCACACACTTCAATATTCTGGAAACTGAAACACTGCTTATGATTGACGTATTTCCTTTTCCTGAAAGATGTTAGTAAATCAGTGTTCCAAAATACAATGAATTGCATCTTAATCAAGAAATACATTTGTGAGTGACCTCAAAGGTTCACAGCATGAGGCCATTGTATAATCCTGTGGACTCCTAGGTTTGAACTGTGGGTACTCTGAAACCAATGTGTAGCCTAGGTTACTGCTGGTGAGTGAGGCTAGGCAACTGCCCACTTCCAAAAGCAGCCTTACTCTTTAGAAATGCAGTGACTTTCCTAAAGTATACATGCTGCTGAAGCAAGTACTTTGACTTTCCTTAAAGTAAAGCACCATCACCAACTCACCAATAGCGCATTTTGTTTCCTGGTGAAAATCATCCCTCTGAGATAGCTAGTGATTGGCCCTGGTGTGGGTATGGAAAGACCTGAGAATGATCTTTGTATCTAAAAAAGAGTTCTTGAAAAAAATCAAGAAGTTGAACTGTAGCAGCAAGTAAGATCTATTAAATGAATTATATACACAGTTTAGATTTGTGGAGATGTCTTATGTTTAAATGATATTTTAGGGACGCCTGGGTGGCTCAGTTGGTTGAGCAGCTGCCTTCAGCTCAGGTCATGATCCCAGCATCCTGGGATCGAGTCCCACATCGGGCTCCTTGCTCAGCAGAGAGCCTGCTTCTCCCTCTGCCTCTGCCTGCCATTCTGTCTGCCTGTGCTCGCTCTCTCCCCCTCTCTCTCTCTGATAAATAAATAAAATCTTTATTTAAAAAAATAAATGATATTTTATGGGGCACCTTGGTGACTCAGTGGATTAAAGCCTCTGCCTTCAGCTCAGGTCATGATCCCAGGGTCCTGGGATCAAGCCCTGCATCGGGCTCTCTGCTCTGCGGAGAGCCTGCTTCCTCCTTTCTCTCTGTCTGCCTCTGCCTACTTGTGATTTCTGTCAAATAAATAAATAAAATCTTTTAAAAAATAAATGATATTTTATAACTGTGCTAAGAAAACTTCATTACATTAGGGAAATTGAGAAGATCTCAGACATCTGCTGAGAATGTTAGGGGTGTACATTATGCAATTACTACATGAACTTACATGTATTTGTGTATGAAGAGATACACACACAAGTAAATAAGTCAGAGAAACACAAATACTGTATGATCTCAGTTAATTGTGGAATCTAAAAAAAACAAACTCATAGAAATAGATCAGATTTGTGTTTGGCGGTGGTGCAGACTGGAGGATAAGGGAAATGGATGAAGGTAGTCAAAAGGTACAAATTTCCAGGTATAAGACAATAAAGTTCTAGGGCTATAATGTACAACATGATGACTATAGTTACCAATACTGTATTGTATATTTGATAGTTGCTAAGAGAGTAGATCTTAAGTTTTCATCAAGAAAAACTGTCACTATATATGGTGACAAATGTTAACTAAGTCATTGTGTTAATCATTTTGCTATATATACATATAATCAAACCATTATGTTGTACATGAAAAACTAATACAATGTAATATGTCAATTATATTTCAAATAAAACTGGAAAAAATTTAATTGTATACAAAAAAGGAAATATACATGCACACATTCCCTTAAAATGTTTATGTAAACATCTATAATTATTTGTATATGCACCCAAGCCTAAAATTACATACATGTAATTATTTCTATGCATATGCACATGGGTCTATATAAGCATCTCTATTTAAATATACACATATATACTAATGTATACAGTATGCCCTTTAAATTATGTAAAAAATGCAGTTAAATAGTTTCTGTGGTCTAGCCTACTAATAGAGCAGGTCACATATTAATTCCTTATTCTGAAATCTATATAAATCAGAGGAAAAAAGTTAATCTCTCTTTTCTTGTTCTATTTGTATTTTTTTTTTAAGATTTACTTATATATTTTGAGGAAGAGAGTGAGAGCCCGAGCAGGGGGAGGAGCAAAACGAGAGGGAGGAGTAGACTCCCCACTGAGCAGGGACCTCAATGCTGAGCTCCAACGCACAACCCTAAGATCATGACCTGGGCCAAAATCAAGAGTTAAATGCTTAACCAACTGAGCCACCCAGGTGACCCCCTAAAAAATTTTCCAAAGATATTACCACTGCTTTATAATATTACAAAGATATATACATTCTATGGTGACACACGATTTTATCAACTCTTCCAACAAATATAGTAGCTATCAAAAAAGAAAAGTCAAATAAAATACCTAAAACCAACAGGTATGCACTGTATGTACAGCACAGTGTCAAGAAGTGAAAAACACAATATACAATCCTTTGTAATGGGCTTATTTCACTTAGAAGTAAAAAATCGTAGAAATCTAGTCTGAGCTTGCCACCTACTTAGCTGGGTGACCTTTAGAAATAAGCCAATTACTGTGAGACCCCATTTCCTGGTCTGTAAAATAAAGATTATAATACTTGCTTTATCTCCTTTCAGAGTTGTTGTGAGGTTCATTAAGATAATATATGTGAAAGTAGTTTGTATAGTGCCATACAAATGAAGGTTGTAGTTCTCTACTTCAATAACAATATTTTAATGGTATACAGCTATATATTATTATGGCACAAAGAATTCAAAATGCACCAAGGCTTTGCTGAAGAGAAACATAAAATGATAGATGTGATGGGATACAGCTCTGAAAACTTAATTACATTATGCAAATGCAAGGTACTACTATTATTTTATATCTTGATGCAGATTTCTGGATCAGTTATAGGGATATATAGAAGTATATTTATATATAAATATATAAAAATATATAAAATATATTTTATTTCATTCCAAGGAGTGAAATGTCTAGGTAACAAATAACTGTTTCTGAACAGAGAGGAGTAAAAACATTTACACTATTTTGTAAAGCCAAAGTTTTAGGCTCTTACATTTTTCTGAAAATTGTTCACTTTGTTGAAAAGGTAACATGTTAAAGGACAGCATTTTACAAGGATTAGAGACATGAATGGATCCACCTTTGAAGAAAAAAACCTGCCCTTATTTTCATGTTCATAGGGATTCTGAGAACATGGGCTTGATGGAAAAGACAACAGGACCACGAATGGTGATTGCTGGTCTACAGGAGCTATGCCAAAATGGTATATTCTATGCAGTTACTCCTTTATTAGTTTATTCAACAAGTAGTTCTTTTGCATTGGGTACTATGCTTAGAAATGGAGACTCAGTACTGAATAAAAGGCATGGTTTTTTTCCTTCCTGGACTTTTCGATCAGGCAGAACAAACAAATGTTAAGGAACACGGAAGCAGGGTGACATACTAGTGACAATGAAGACAGTTTAGAGACAGATGTTGTGGGAAATGAGGGAAACTTAATTTTAGTAAGCCTCAGTTTCCTCTTAGATAAAAGTGGAATAGTACTATCACTGACCTCATGAGTATTTTAGAAAATTAAATAAAACAATGATTGTAAATTATAGTAACACAGTAAATTCTTATGAAATTACAGACTTTAAGGTGTTCATAAAGAGATCTTTTCCAGTCATACAACTTTAAGCCATTTAGAACATTCTACAAGGAACCTTGCTTTATCCATAATTTAGATTTTAAAAAATGTATGTCATGTTTTCACTTGGAACGTTGTTTTCTGATTCAAATCCTCTCTGTTCTGATCTTTGGCTTTGTCTCAGCTCTTTGACTCTATATCTACTATTAGCCCTGTGTCTGAAACTCTCCTCCTGTTCTGGGCTGACCTTTTTGGCTACACTCCACACTTATCTGCAGAAGTCATGCTTTGCAGCTACTCCAGGAAATAACTAGAAGGTCCATAGGATCAAGATTCCCACTGGGTTTGCTCTCAGTCCTGGGAAGGGATCTGGTCAGGTTTATTTGTGATAAAGCAATTTATGTACCCTAGGTCTCAGTTTCTGCATCTGTTAAATGACAAGATTATTTGCCTTTTTATCCATCATTTTATAAAGTCTTGTTTCTCTTTTTAATTTGGTATGAAAAAGATCATATTTTGTATATAGTCCCTTGTGAAAGCATATGAATCAGTGGTAACAGTAGGAATATGCAGGATAGGTAACAAATTTAAAAGTCTTTCCACTAATAATGCTTACACAGGCTTCATGCACATTTCTTTGTGTGGCTTTCTTGCATCATAAAATTGCTTTGCCGATACCAGTTAGTGGAGGGGGGAGGAGACATTTTAAAACTAGGAATTGGATGTTTCACTTGGTTGCTCTCTCATCCATCTTAATTTAGACACCATAACCACACAGCACCTAGCACCCACCCCTTCCACTCTGACAGAAATAATGGCAACGTCTATGAATGTTTAAAAGCAAAAATGGAAGGGCACACATTTCAGCTTCAAACATAGACACTTCCCATTTTCTTTCTCAAATAAAAGCTTAAGCAGTAACCTTTCTGAGAATTCTGAATGTTGAAATAAATGCTCTTTATTATGCTGAGATCATAAACCCATAAACACATATCAGAAATATGTGTACAAGGAGGGCAGGAAAATGACAGTATAGGGAACTATCAAAAGTGGCCAGCTCCAAAAGAAACCATACCATCCTGAATATTGATAATATATTGTATAAATGTGTGACATTTTATATTTAAAATATTTCTAGCCAGGAATGATAGAATGCAGTTGACTCAGATTTGTTTTCACTTTTAAGGACTATAAAATTAGCATACCTTTATTATACTAATACAAAATTACTTAACATTTAACTTTTTTGATAGTTCACAAATTAAACCTTTTTGCAAGTGTGAACATTTTTTTTTTGGTCACCATTTTAAAGATTTATTTATTTGAGAGAAAGAGAGCACACAAATGGGTGGAGGGGCTGAGGGAGAGAGAGAGAGAGAATCTGAAGCAGACTCCCCACAGGGCGGGCCCAAGGGGTTGGGGGGCTCAATTTCACGACCCTGAGATCAAGACCTAAGCTGACATCAAGAGTTGGATGCCTAACCAACTGAGGCACCCAAGCAACCCCATTTTTTAGGAAGTATTTTTAACAAACGCAATAATTTTAGAAAAAACAATATCTGTATTTATAAACACTGAACATTCACTAAGACCAGATACTATTCTCAGGGCTCTGCATGCATCATCAATTTACTTGGAACACTCTGAAGAAGTAGGTAATCCCTGTTTTAGTTACAAAGAAATTAACAGTAGAAAAAACAGTAAATGTTTAAATACATTGGGGATTCTCATTAATTAATGGCAGACCAGATAATTCTGACCAGCCCTCAATCAATAAAGACAACTTAAAAGTCTGCGGAAAAAATTCCAAGTTTTAAAAAGCACTAAAGAACAAACAAGAATTGTAAAGAATTCCTGGGCTGAGATTTGGGGAGAAATAGAAACCCAGAGTCAAGAACACAGAGCAATCAAGGGCTGGTCTGATGGTATTTGCTAATCCAGAAAAGTTGGTCAAGAGGCTGAAGTGAGTTTTTGATAGACTAATAAGACTAGAGAGGAAAAAGCTGGGAGCTGGGTAAACCGTCCTTGCTTTGGCCTGGCACCTTGGAGTGCTGCATACTTAAAGAAAAGATGAAGTAAAGGTAATGAATATTCATAAAGACTCCCGGCTGCCTGTGAGTCATCTACATGACCCAGAAAATCTCAAACTCCAAACTTACATTAAGGTAAATCCCAGACTGCTATTACTCACAGAAGACTGGGAAAAGCAAAAGAAAATTGACGTGGAACGCTCAAATGATTTCTACTAACAATTACTGAAATACTATGCTCAGCACACATTCAAAGGTGACATGAGGAAAAAAGATTGCATTTGTGAGAAACCAACAGAACCAAGAGACAACAGAAGCAAAGTCGTCAACTACTGTGATCATCAGAAAGGTCCCATAAAACAACTAGGGTTACATAATTCAAGGAGATAAAAATTGAGCTTGAATTTTTGAAAAGCAACCTTGTAATATAAAGAGTAACATAGAAAAGACATTATAGAACTGAGAATGAACAACAACCAAAATTAAGAAATCAATAGATAAGTTCACTGGCAGTCTAGGAGCAATAGAAGAGACAATCAGTGAATGAAAGACAGGTCAACCATGGAGAGATCAAGACATGGAAAATGATATAAGATGGAGGAGAAGATATTGAGGATTCTGCATTTAAATCCGGTGTATGTTCAGTGGAAACACAGAAAGATCCAAGAGACAGAAGGGGACAGAGGCAGTGTTTACAGACATAATGGCTAAATTTTTCCTGGAATTGATGAAGCATGCCAATCCATGTATTCAAGAAGTCCATTAAGTACCAGCAGGAATCAAAGACAAAGGGAAAATCTTAAGAGCTATCAGAGCAGAATAGACAGCCAGACTACAGAAGAGAGTGGAATGATACTTTCAGTCTGTCAAAAGAAAGTAACTGCCAAATGAGAATCCAGTATCTACTAAAAATATCCTTTAAGAATGAAGGTAAAATAAAGACATTTCAGATGGACCTTAATGAAAATTCTAAAGAGTATTCTTTGGGCAGAAAGAAAATGATACAAAGGAGAAATAAGGAACAGGAAAGTGACAAAAATCTGGGCAAATCTAGGGGCACCTGCGTGGCTCAGTGGGTTAAGACTCTGCCTTCAGCTCGGGTCATGATCTCAGGGTCCTGGGATCAAGCCCCGCATCGGGCTCTCTGCTTGGTGGGGAGCCCCTCTCTCTCTGCCTACTTGTGATCTCTCTCTCTCTCTCTCTCTGTCAAATAAATTAATTAATTAATTAAATCTAAAACAAAATCTGGGCAAATCTAAATGAACACAGACTACTTTAAAATTTGAATATTTCTTGGGAATATTTATGGAGTCTGTGTGAGCCATCATTACACATTACAGGAAAGAACAGCACATGGCTTAAGAAGTACCTATTCTGTTATATCTATTAGCTATCACTACATAGTTTGTCTTTTCATAACAGCCCAGGGATAATAATTCTAAACACAGTAATTCTTAAAAAAAAAAATGGAAAAAACATTTTTCACAAAATTATTCACAAAAATAAAAGCACACAGTTCTATAATCCCAAAGGGATACATAACGTTTTAAGGACTAGGAGGAAGATAGGTGGATTAAAATCAGGCTTTGATAACTCTAGGCTATGTTACAATGACCAGATTAGCATGAAAAGAATAGAATAAAGACTTTATAACTGCTAAATTTACAGAGGGAAGCAATTAAATGATTGTAAAAATTTCCTACTGAAATGCCTGGGTGGATCAGTCAGTTGGATCCAAATCTTGATTTTGGCTGAGGTCATGTTCGGGGTCCTGGGATGGAGCTCCATGTTGGGGTTTCCCCCACTTAGTGGGGAGTCTGCTGGTCTACCTCTCCCCTTACTCCTCTACCCTCTCCCCATTCATACACTCTCTCTTTAAAGTAAATAACTAAACCTATTTATTTTTATTTTTTTTAAGATTTTATCTATTTATTTGAGAAAGTATGAGAGAGCATGAGCAGGGGCAGGGAGAAAGGGAGAAGCAGATTCCCACTCAGCAGAGAGCCCGATGTGGGACTTGATCCCAAAACCTGGGATCATGATGTAAGCTGAAGGCAGATGCCTAACTGACTGAGCCACCCAGATGCCCAATAAATAGATCTTTAAAAATGATAATAATAAAAATTCCTATTAATCCGAAGAAATTAAGGAAAGAGAAGGAAAAAAACTAATATAGAACTTTTGGGGCAAACAGAAAATATATAATGAAGGTAATAGATATAAATTCAAATATTAGTAATTACACTATGTTTCATCAAATTACATTAAATTAAATTAAATACATTAGTTAAATGATAAAATTGGCACACTGGGAGAAAACAAGCAAAAAATTCAAAATTACATGCTCTTTAAAGAGCCCTAGCTAAAATTCAAAAGTATAAAATAGTTAAAAATATATAAATGCATATTATGTTATATATAACATAAAAACCTAATTGAAAAAAGTGCTGACTGCATTAATAACAAAAATAAATTTTACTAGGAATAAACAGATTAAATTCATGATGATAAAACTCAATTTTCCCAGAAAGATATAAAAATTCTAAATGTGAAGTATCTACTAACATAGCCTCAAAAAACATAAAACTAAGTTGACCAAGTTATAAATCAATGTGGAAAAATCCATAATCATAGTGGGAGTTTGCTTTTTTTAAACACTCCCCTCTGAGTAAAAGATGGCCATTTCAAGCGGTGCCTGGCTGGCTCAGTCCGTGGAGATTGCGATTCCTGATTTCGGGTTCATGAGTTCAAGCCCAAGCTGGGTATAGAAATTACTTAAAATAAATAAATAAATAAATAAAATCCTTGGGGCGCCTGGGTGGCTCAGTGGGTTGAGCCTCTAGTTTCAACTCAGGTCATGATCTCAGGGTCCTGGGATTGAGCCCCGCATCGGGCTCTCTGCTTGGCGGGAAGCCTGCTTCTCCCTCTCTCTCTCTGCCTGCCTCTCTGCATCCTTGTGATATCTCTCTGTGACAAATAAATAAGTAAAATCTTTAAAATGAATAAATAAATAAAATCTTAAAAAAAAAAAGATGGCCCCTTCAAACCATCTAATGACATTATTATTTTTTAATCCTATTTCTTCCATACTCAAGTTTAGGACGGAATGGGGTGTTACCTTCCTTATTTTTCCCAGGGCTAGGACTTCTTAGGAAAGTTTCACCTTTAAAATGATAAATATTTAAGATCAATTATGGAATACTGTAATATCTGTCAGCAGGTATTAGTCCTAGTTATCCTGGGCATCCATTAATAGTTTTCAATACAAAAAGTATTTGAAGTTACAAATTTTATTATTACTTTTTTTTAAGGATTTTATTTATTTATTTGACAGAGAGAGACACAGGGAGAGAGGGAACACAAGCAGGGGGAGTGGGAGAGGGAGAAGCAGGGTCCCCACTGAGCAGGGAGCCCAAGGTAGGCCTTGATTCCAGGACCCTGCGGTTATGACCTGAGCCCAAGGCAAAAGCTTAATGACTGAGCCACCCAGGTGCCCAAAGGTACAACATACTAAAGACAGTGAAATGAATAATTTCTAAATGGTCCTCCACATCCTTAACATTTTAAAGAACTCATTGCTCTTTGCACTCTCTACCCAACTTTGCTGCAAATGACTAATTAAGTATTTTGCTTCTTGTTGCAATTCTCACCCTTGCGGTTTTATAAATACCTGTGCGCTTTTTCGGGGATTCTGTTATAAACTGCTATCACAGATTTCAGGCCCGTGTCCTTGCTCTTTTTAGTTATTCCCCTCTTCCTTTCCCTACTCTCTTTAACCCTTCCCTTCCCTTCTCTGCCCCAGCTCCATCCCTTTCATTTTTTCTTTGTTTTTGATTATGCATTTTGCACACAGGAGGCTCCTTATGTAAGGAGTGGCTGTTTCCTGAAAATTCCTCTTCATGATTTCCCCAAACTCCTAAATCTTTGAGAAATTTACACCATCAGGCCCCAGAATATCATAAACTGAAATTTCTTATTCTTTTTTTCTTAAAGAATAAAGGGTATTTGACCCGAGACTTTTCAAATACAAGACCAGTGAAGTATAGCCAATGAAAGGATAACATGGGGCAATGGTAGTGGATGGTGACAATATTTGGGTGACATCAGAAGTGCAACTGAAATCTCCTAAAAAGCATAAAGTTGAACAAGAATAAAAATTACCTGCACTAATGCTTCTGCCAAGCTCAATTTTAAACTAAGTTACCATTTTCCTCTCTTCTGCAAACCTCCCCTCCTCCCTTCTTAGCCTTTTGTTTCAGAAGCTGGTACCACCCCAAACACAGGACAAACCAGGCTGACAGCACAGACACAATTCCTGTCAAAACCAGCTGGATCCTGTATTTCCCTCTAAAGTCCCCCAGCCACTTCCAGGGGGAGAGGGGAAACTTGGAGGTTTTGAAAGCCTGAGCCTGCTGCAACTTCCTTGGCCCCACAAAGCAATAAAGCCATCATTCCTCTTTACACCCAAACTCTTTGCGTTACATATTTTGGCTCTGGGGCACAGAGGTTGGTTTTTGACAGCAAAATGAAGAAACTAACTCATCTCATGTTAAAGATGTCAAGTCTGGTGTTCTGACTTAAACACAAAACTAATTTGCTGTTCTCTTGATACCATAATACCTAAAGTTCTCAAAGAATTGTCTGTTTTAAAAAATTAGGTAGAAAATCGCTATGGTTCCTTTTCATTCCCATCCTTTTTCTCACCACGTGCAGCCCCTTTCATGTTGTACTGCAGGAGAGAGATAGCCCGACTTTCACAATGATTACAGTTACACAGCATGAGAAAAACACTTCTGGGACAGGAAAAACAGTGTGTGATTAATTACATTTTGAATTTTGAAAAATGTAACCACAAATTATTAGTATGGTATTGAATATAAAGGAAATAGTAGGAATTCCATTTTATTTAATAGCGGAAATTTTACAACATAATACATAACTTTTGCATTTCAGTATGGTTGGATTTTCTAAGCTACTTGGCCTTTCAGGCCCTGTTACTCTCAATTTAGTATCAGATCTAGAGAAAAGCACTATCATATGTCCCACATAACCAGACACAACAAAACCCAGATATATGTTTATTTTGTAAATATGTCGATTTACATGGTATTTAGTATCCTAGCTAAATATTTTATAAACTAGTATAAAATACTGAGATTTTAATGCCCACTCTTTGGCTTACATAAATCTTCAGAAAACAGAAGAGTTCCATTCGGCACTATGAGAGAAGATTTCATCTTTAGAGAATGAAAATGATTAAAGTCAACAAATTCACAGCCTCCCATATATGTTAACTAAAATATGAAGATCGTATAGAATAAAAAAGTAAGAAACCTTTGTATGATTAAAAAAATGATTATTCAGACAGGGTAGGGGAAGAGTTTAATACAACGACTTTGTACATTCTTGGTGGTACATTCTATTACAATGCCCCATTTGGATTATTAACATTAATTATGGGCAATGCTATGGGATGAGGTTTGGCCACTGTTTTTAAAAAAAAAAGAACTCTTCACTCACTGCTGGATGTTCGGTCACAGACAATTTTTAAAAACAGGTAATCACTGATCCATATATAGTAAAAAGTTAATACCCCTCCTTAATATTCACAATATGATTCTCTCCTACTCTTCTATGCCTTTTGACAGTTATTTTTAGTAATTATTGCTCTGCCTGTGCCTCATTCATTATGCAGTCTGTATAAACCATCATTACACATTACAGGAAAGAATAGCATACAGCTTAAAAAGTACTCATTCTGTTGTATCTATTAGCTGTCACTACATAGTTGTCTCTTCATAGTAGCCTGGGGGTAATAATCCCAAACACAATAACTCTTAAAAAAAAAAAAATACAATGAATGGACCAAAACCCTAAAAAAGAGAGACATAATGGATCTGGGAGAACTGTGGCAAAATAATCTTATCATCTCTCACTATCTGTGGGAAGGCATAGTCAGGCCTCCAAAGGAGTTTTAATCAAATGCAATTCAATGTCTAGAATATGCTATTTGTTATAAAGAAGACCAATTCACTTCACCAGAAACCTAATTGAGGACTTACTTTGTGGCAGGCACACTGCAAGATAACAGGGTTACAAAAACAAATAAGAATTTAATTTAATAAATTAAATAAGAATTTAATTTAATAAAAATAAATTTAATAAACTATTCCTTTATGCATAATTCAAGCCCCCCCCCTTTTTAACCCTCACTATTATCTATGTGAGCTATGAGCTATGTCCTGAGGATACATGAGCTATGAGCTATGTCACTGAGGATACATGACACCTGACCTCAACTCAGTTTTTCATTCTAGAGAACTTACAACTAATGTGGCACATTATCAGAAATGAAGGCCCACGTAAACATGCCAAACCCCATTACTTATGTCCCTTTCCTCTTCTTTGTTATCACACCTGCAGCTTTGTATGAGACAAGGTGCTCTACAGCAACATGTTTTTATATCTTTTTGCTCTTCAATAACAATAAAAAAACAAAAAGGAAAACATCTAATCTATGCGTACTTATTGTGTGCCAAGCATTGAGCTAAGTGCATTATAGGCTTTGAATCTTTAAATCCATCTAAAAACTCTATCAGGTAAGAACTATTATCATTTTAATGTAATGAGAAGAAAGAAAGTTCAGAGTAATTCACTAAATCCCTTGGATTAACGGCTAATGAGGGGCTCGGCCCAAACTCAAACTCAGGTCCATTATGTGGGATAGTGATACAAGGGGAAGATCTTCCCATGCACACCTTCAGTATGAAGTCTTCCCAAGGAGGGGCCTTTTGAACTGATTTTTAAAAGAGTCAGATCAATAGTTTTCTTTTCCTTTTTAATCACTGTCCAGATGGATGGATGGATAGATGATAAATAGAGAGAAAGAGTAGGTAGGGGCAGATTAGACAGATAGATGAGAGATGATAGATGATAGACAGACAGTGCACTCCCACATAAGTCCTTGAACGAAGAATCTGCCAATGGCAATTTTAGGCACAGATGCAAGACACTGTCCAACACATTTAACCCCTCCACATTGGTTCTCCCCATCCTTGCCTTAATTCAATCCTTGCCTAGTTCACCTACTCATTTTCAAGAGAATAAAATGAAGCCACTTAAGTCAGCACTCTGGAAACTGGAAAAAGATGCTCAAGCATCATCGATAAAAACTGGATACAGTGGGAACAATGAAGGACAGAAAAATTGCCAAGCCTGATATCTCTGAAGTGTTATAATTTCAAAAGGCTAAGCAAGGTTAGATGCTGTCAAATAAAAGGCTTTTTTCTGTGAAGTATTTATTCCCTGAAAATCGTTCCCGGCAGAGCAAACGCAAGATTTTGTCTTAAAGAGGAAGCAACGGAATGTGGTGGTTAGGGAAGAAGACTTCATTCAAGGTCAGCTGTGCCTGGCTTAAAGGACTTGGTCATTTTATTGTCTGCAAGACTGCAAAAGTTGTGTATGTTTTCTAAGCTCATTATCCTATCTATGAAATAGGAATATTACCTGTAAATATGTTTGCAACAAATAAATAAAAATAATGTATGTAAGGGCTTGGTATTATGCTGGGCACTATGGCTGGCACACAGAAAATGCTCAATAAACAGTCTCATCAGAGTGACACGTAGGGATGATTTCCAACCCATACACTCATATTGTTGTTGCTTTTTAACTGGGTGATTTCAGATCACTTTAGGTTCATCAAGAATGCAAGCGGACAGAGAGGCGAGAAGAATTGTGGCAAGTTTGTTAGATTGGAACAAAGCCAATGAGCATGGAATAAGGGTAAGTGTCTCAGGCCGGATGTATAGAGGCCATGCGACAGAGAGACAAGAATCATCTAGTTCCACTTCAAATGGACCAGGCGGGAGAGGTCAATGACAACAACAAAGATCTAGTTTGACCATAAATGATATTGCCTGGAATTTTCTGCAAAGAAATCATTAAGATGAAAGAGATCCTTGGGGGATGAGTAAAGCGATGGCAAGATTCCATTTCGCTCAGGACAGACTGGATTACACCTGTTCTTCTCGTGTCACTATTCCTAGTGCTCCACACGTGTCCAGGGCTGGACAATTCTACACAGCCTCCTACTTCCAAGACCTGACAACAAAGGGGGCCTCCTTGGAGAGATTCTGGATGAGGCTTTCACACGAATGAAAGCGACAGAGCCTCAAATCATGTGCTGAATGCTGCAGAGGTTCTGCATTGTCTCTTAAATTCATGGCTATGTTTACCAGGAAAATGCCTCAGGTTTAGAATCCCATGGAACACAGCAATGCTCCCCTCTTCCTTTTATCTAGATTATTTTCCTCCACGATAATCACAACAATAATTTGGAAAAATAGGTCACCTATATTTCAAAACTATTTTGTTTCAAGCCATCTGGGGCTGAGGATGATTTTGAAACGAGCTGTTCTCGGTAGCACGGCAAAAACCCGACAGAGTACATTTATTTGCACATCTGCCAGGGCAGCAGCATTGTCCTGGGTATTTGATATTCAGAAGATGTATCAAGAATTTGAACCTTGGAGAAACAAACTACTCAGCATTTCAATTAGGATCAGTGTGTTGTGCATACAAAGCATCACTACAGAAAATCTCAGAACATGTAACACATGGGGTTTTAAAACTACATATTGCCATGCTTTGCAAGTGAAATGATATTCTGCAGAGATGATCTCTTCCTCTGTCCCTGAGTAGTTGTTCTAAGAAAGAATGTTAACATATACTCCTGATTTGCATCTTCAAATTCCTATCATCACAGGTTTTCAGTCCGTGTTTAAAAAATTATTGTCAGCCCGTAATTGACTCTATATAAATCTTTGATTAAATGGCATCTAAGAAAGCAGGTCATGTGACTCCATGAGTTTCCCATAACACCCAACATAACTATGAAAAAGATTAGCAGTTTCATTTGGGACTTTTTGCTGTTAGCGGGGCCCTTCCCCTACCTCGCTGGAATATTTCTTAATTTTCTTCTCTTCGCCATGTGTTTGGGGGGTCTCCAGGGTTCTATTCACAGCTACTATTATCAAACCTGGAAAAAGAGATGGCTCCATCTCTTATAAGAAGTAGAGTGTGCTAGAATTTAAAGACGGCAAATTCTCCCTATCTGGCTTGATAGTGAATACTGGAAAAAACAGAGGGCTTATTGTGATCCTTCAGATAATAATGAGGGATACTACTACAATAATAATAATAACAGATGTACATGGAACACTTTTTACGTGTTGAGGTTCTTACCTGTACCATGTCACAAATTCTTACAAACCTGATACAGTAAGTACTGTCATGGCTATTGTTTGAGTCAGGAAATAGGCTTACAGAGGTTTAACAGCTTGCCCAGTGTCATATAACTGGTACTTTTTTCATGAGATCAGAAATTTTAGCCCAGATCTCTCTGACCTTTGAATTTGCTCTTAAGCTCATGCTATGATACTTCTTTATCACAGTATGAAGTTCTGAATGCCCACCACCATCCTGCCATATGATGTTATAGTGTTATATTAGAATTCTTCTATCTTCCCAGCACCCGCAAGGAAATATCTGAAATTAAAATCTTTATGACGCTTATTGAATTTAAAACTGATAGACATTACCTATACAAAACCGTTATTCATAATTAAATCATGGTTTAGGTGAGTATATTTTTAATCCATTAAATTCTGAGGTTCTTAAGGGGAGAAAAAGTATCAATCATTTCATCCCTATTGTTGAGCACAATGGTTGAAAGGTAGTTGTCACCAAGAGATGTTTATTAAATGCATGCGTATAAAAAGGAGGGAAAAACCCTTCATTCATGATAACATCTTTCACTTTATTTGTGAGAGCAGTTCAGACATAGAAAACCTGAAATGGGCACTGTCAGCCCAAGCCAGGCTCTGTGTTTGGCAAAGGAGGAAGGAACAAAGGAAAATGTCTGTTTTTATAGTTGTGCTGTTACTGTACTACCTCATTTTTGTCTTTTCTAATTATTATGCTTTTGTGCTGGTATTTCTCATTTTGCTCTTGATGTCCTTTGTTTTCCTGCTTATTCATGATAGAACTTTCCATCCTTGCATTTGCTGCTGCTGTTTCAGCATCTTTGTGGGTAAGGTTATTGACAAAACAGACTGCTTTCCAGGAAGAACAACAGAAATTGATTTGGGGGCAAGATTTACAAACTACATGCAGATCATAACAAACTGCTAATAAACTCCTTTCTGTATATAATGAGTGTGAACACAGAGCATGATTTATTCTCTGTGTAAAAAGAGGAGGTGTAAGGGGGCACCCTGAGGGCCCTTGTAGACGTCTTGTATGAGGAGGAAATGTTCTACTACGAGAGAGAGCTGACTCCCTCCTTCCAGGCAGATTTTCTACCAGTTTTGCAAGGCTCCACACAGAGGGTAAGAGCAGAAATCCCCTGAAAATAGATTCTTGTGGATCTGCATATGCCGGGGTCAGCACCTTAGTTTGAGTCCTGCCTCTTTCAACCATGTAACCTTGACCAAATTACTTTAAACTGTCTTAATTCCCTTGTCTGAAAAAAGCGCCTGGTGCAAAACTCAAATTAACAACTTTCAGAATATGAAAGTGATTTTAAAGTGATAAAGCCCACTTCAAATGTTGCTTGTTATTATTATAGGTATCATCTTCCAAATGTTTCCACCAACTTAATTCTCGTATTTCCTAATGTTCAGCCTTAGTCAATCATTGGCCATCTCAAAACTGTTAGTTAGTCATGGTACTAAACGTTTTTACCTGTTGCGCTTGGTAGCAAACGTTGCTATTAGTAATTCAATTAAGTACCACTTCCACGAAATAATGAATTCAGCACAGTGGACTAGAAAGAGTACCGGTTTAGAAGTCAGGAGTTGGTAGTTTTAGTCTCAGTTTGGAGTCTAATTTACTACACTCAAGGCAAGTATTTCTCCTCTCTGAGCCTCCAGGCAGATTAAACAAGGCAATTTCTATAAACAAAGGTCCTTTCCCATTACTCATTCTGTAACTTGGCTTAAGAATGGAATATAATAAACTGTTTCTCACCTACAATTCTCAAGACACACAGATCAATTGATCAGAACAGAGACCCCAAAAACAAACCCACATTTACATGGTCAGTTAATTTGTGACAAAAGAGGCAAGAATATACAGGAAGGAAAAGACAGTATTTTTAATAAATGGTGCAGGGAAAACTGGACAGCTACATGTAAAAGAATGAAACTCGACTGCATTCTAACCCCAAAAACAAAAATAAACTCAAAATGGATAAAAGACCTTAAATGTGAGACCTGAAACTGTAAAAATGCTAGAAAAGAACAGAAGCAGTAATTTCTCTGACATCACCCATAGCAACATTTTTCTCAATATGTCTCCTAAGGCAAAGGAAACAAAACCAAATTATTCAGAATATATCAAAATAAAAAGCTTTTGCTCAGTGAAGGAAAACATCGCACACACAAAAAAAGATAACCTACTGAATGGGAGAAGATATCCGCAAATGATACATGTGTTAACGGGTTAATATCCAAAATATATAAAGAATTTCTACAACGCAACACTGAAAAAACCCCAAACTATCCAATTAAAAAATGGGCAGAATACCTGAATAGACATTTTTCCAAAGAAGATAGACAGATTATTAACAGACACAAAGATGCTTAACATCACTAATCATCAGGGAAATGCAAATCAAAACCACAATGAGGTATCATTTCACACCTGTCAGACTGTAAAATCAAGAAGACATGAAACAACAAATGTTGGTGAGGATGTGGAAAAAAGGGAACCCTTGTGCACTGTTAATTAGAATGTGGAAAACAGTATGGTGGTTCCTCAAAAAATTAAAAAGAGTAATACCATATGAACCAATAATTCCACTATTGGGTATATATGCAGGGAAAATGAAAACACTAATTTGAAAAGATATATATGCCCCCATGTTTACTGCGCCATTATTTACAAAAGCCAAGACATGCAAGCAATCTAATTGTCCATCAATAGAGAACAAACTGGTGGTTGCCAGAGGGGAAGCTATGGTGTTCGGCAAAATTAGAGAAGGGGAGGGGAGATATAGGACTCCAGTTATGGAATGAGTAAGTCACAGGAATAGAAAGCTGAGAAATAGAGTCAAAGATATTATAATGTAGGGGCGCCTGGGTGGCTTAGTCGGTTAAGCAGCTGCCTTCGGCTCCGGTCATGATCCCAGGGTCCTGGGATTGAGCCCCGCATCAGGTCTCCACTGAGTAGGGAGCCTGCTTCCCCCTATCCCTCTGCCTGCCTCTCTGCCTACTTGTGCTCTCTATCTCTCTGTTGAATAAATAACTAAAACAATTTTTTTAAAGATATTATAACATAGATATAACAGGACAGATAGTAGCTATACTTCTGGTGAACAAATCATAATGTACAAACTTGTCAAATCACTAAGTTGCACACCTGAAAGTAATGTAACATACATAGTGTGTCAACTATACTCAAATTAAAAATATGACTAATGCACGGCTTGCATGGAGCACTGGGTGTGGTGAAAAAATAATGAATAATGTTTTTCTGAAAACAAATAAATTGGAAAAAAAATAAAGTGCTTTAGCTTTAGGAGTAAAAAAAAAAGACTAATATAATAAAATAAAAATAATAAAATAATCTAAGAAGAAAAAAAGTTGGGTTTTCTAGTTCATTTAATTTCCTGATTAATTAAAAGTAAATTTTATTTCAATCATTGCCAAGAACATTCTAGGAAGATTAATCTACTTGTTTTATAAAATATTAGCTACAAATGGGTATTTTAGAATTCATTTATCAAAACTCTGGATTTTAAAGGCTTCTGATGTTAAATATTTATAGGCATCTTTCACATATATTTTATGTGAAACTTATATTGTTTCAATTTTAAAATACTGAAAATACTCAGGTAACTGGTAGCAATCTAGAAAATTTAAGGTTACTACTTCACACATACTCAATATTGAGTATTACAACTTCCCAACTGAGTTCCCAAGGGAAGAGATAAGTTTAATAGAAGACACTGCACCTGATAGGGAGAGATTTGTGGTGTCCCTAGTCACTATTACTGCACGAGATAAGTGATTTGTAAGACTGGCTAAGGGTTCATTTATCTCTCTTACTACAGGGATAAGCCTTTGTCTTTTTAGGTAAGGTATTTACTCACTAACTATCTGATGTCAGGCCCAGTAATCTACACTAAAGAACATAAATTTAGAGAAAAAAAGGGCAGAATATTTCTAGAAACTTTTATTGTAATGGAAACTTTGGATGCTGTATTTAATTTTAATTTCTTATGTTTAAGTATTGCCTGATCTTTCAGAATGAAAATACTTCCCATTTACTGTCAAAACATCTAATGAAATTAATTATGGAACTGAAGCATATGATTATCACTAAGTTTTTTTGTGTACCCTGTTCTAGCCTTGCTGTAACTCTGCTCTTGCAGTGTTATAAATCAGAACTATAAATAAAGGAGGATGCAACTTTTTGTCTTGTCATTTTTTAGACCAAGACACTCAAGTTCTTTTTTCTAAAGACAGGGAGAAATTAAGAATAAAGAATTCACTAACAAATAGCACTGAGAATTCAATTTCCCTTAACTGAGATGGTAATGATATAAATTTAGAATTGAAGTGCTCAAAGGTGGGAAATGTTAACACTGAGGAGGATAGTCCCACAATTCTCTTTTGTAATCTTTAAGGTGTGCCTTGTGACCAAGAATGCATGTAAGCTGTGACAGATTTTCAGATTTTGCTATTTAAAATATTACACAGGAATTGTTTCCAACAGCCGCTGATAGTGAGATTCTGCTCTTATATAAAACATGTTCATTCTTCTATTGGAAAATAACATTCTCATTAAAGGGAGCCAGAATTCTTAATTAATTAATGTGAGTAACTTACATGTCTCAGTTAATACAAGTGTCTTACTGAACACATACATATAAATTTACTTTTTCCTCCCCAAAATGTTAATATAAATGTTTAAGCACCAACACCTTGAAGCCAAGAAGATTTAAGCTGTGCATTTTTTAAATTTATTTTTTTATTTATTTTCAGCATAACAGTATTCATTGTTTTTTCACCACACCCAGTGCTCCATGCAATCCGTGCCCTCTATAATACCCACCACCTGGTACCCCAACCTCCCACCACCCCGCCACTTCAAACCCCTCAGATTGTTTTTCAGAGTCCATAGTCTCTCATGGTTCGCCTCCCCTTCCAATTTCCCCCAAACCCTTCTCCTCTCTAATTCCCCATGTCCTCCATGCTATTTGTTATGCTCCACAAATAAGTGAAACCATATGATAATTGACTCTCTCTGCTTGACTTAGCTGTGCATTTTGTAAGAAAATTTAAGGTATGGAAATCCAATGTAGAGGTCAGGAAATTCCTTAGTACTGAGTGCTAGTTTTGAATTTCCTTTATAGAAGTGTTAGAACTGTTAGGTTAATAATGGTAAGTATATTAGTAAATATGAAGTTGATGACTAAGAGCCTGGGTATTAGAATAAGAAAAGACTTTGGATCAAACCCTGGCTCTGCCACTTACCTGAAGTGTGACCTTGAGCCAGTTACTTTTCTAAATCTTAATCTTCACATCATAAAAAGAACGTTAGCTACCTTCCACGACTTCCATTAACATTGAATGGGATCATGAGATGATCATAAGTAGAAGAATGTTAATGTTAATCTTTTAACTAAGCCCAAAGATAGAACAGATGCTACAAACCGATCAGACTCAGGGCTGTGTGTGTGTACTGAGAACCACCTTTATGACCGTTAGGTCTTCACCCAAGGATGTTAAAACAAGAGTTAGGATATAAAATATCTGAAGGTGGAGAAAAGGAGGATTTTGTTTAGCTGATTTTGGAACAGGCTTCAGAGGATGGTACGTCACATGTGGTCCTTAACCCTCCCCAAAGAGAAGGAGTGCCTTCCTCTCCATTGAAGCTCATTGGGGCCTTTAATGTAACCACGGGGAGAGCCTTATATCAGTCTCCAAGAACTTTTAGAGGCAATGGACTTGAGTCTGACTCCCACCAAGGTAATTTGGAGAGAAGCAAAGCCTGGTGAGCTGCTTTTTGGAACAGGGGAGAATTTCTGCTGTAACAGCTTTCCCTCTAATAGCAGATCAAAGAACATGTGAGTTTACACTCAAGTTTAAGTCACATGAGAGGAAAAGTTGGCCAAGGATTGCTTTTACTTATACCCAGGAGAACCACCTGGAAGAAGCAATGGGACTCCAGCTGTGAGAGTCCATATGGAGGGTCCTCCCAGACAACCAGTAGTGGAGTGATGGGGTGGTTCATGAGAGTAACAGTTCCAGGGTCCACATAAGAGCCTCTGAGGAAAACTCAAAAATGTCCACAAGGGAAGAGTCAGCTTTGAAATCTTTTCTCTCGTGGAAAAAAAGAGAAAAGGTCCGTAAGGGAAGAGAGCATGAAACCATTTTGAGGACACCTGGGTGACTCAGTCGCTAAGTGTCTGCCTTTGGCTCAGGTCATGATATCAGGGTCCTGGGATCAAGTCCCATACCTGGCTCCCTTCTCTGCAGGAAGCCTACTCAGTCTGTTGGGCGTCTGCCTTCAGCTGGGGTCATGATCCCAGGGTCCTGGGATGGAGACCCCACTCCCCATGCTTGTGTTCCCTCTCTCGCTGTGTCTCTCTCTGTCAAATAAATAAATAAAACCTTAAAAAAAAAAAAAAAAAAGAAAGAAAGAAAGAAACCATTTTGAAACAGTATCAATTCAAGTGAAATCAATTTCTTTTTTTTTTTTTTTAAAGATTTTTTATTTATTTATTTGAGAGAGAGAGACAGTGAGAGAGAGCATGAGCGAGGAGAAGGTCAGAGAGCGAAGCAGACTTCCCATGGAGCTGGGAGCCCGATGTGGGACTCGATCCCGGGACTCCAGGATCACGCCCTGAGCCGAAGGCAGTCGTCCAACCAACTGAGCCACCCAGGCGTCCCAAGTGAAATCAATTTCTATATCCTCCTTTGTCTGACCATTTTCCAAAGCTCCAACCACAGAGGAGGTGGTGGGTGAGAAAAAGATAAGAACACCCCTACACACACACACACACACACACACACACACACACACACAGCAAAGGCTAGCCTTCAGTGTGGGTGGGAGAAAAGCCAACATTAAATCAACTTCAGAGTCGTGATCATCCTCTGGGACTAGACGGCCTAATTCCTAAAATGAGATTATCTGTGATTTTAGAAGATTGCAGGACTTTCTATCAACTGAAATTGACCAGAAAAACCACAACCCCCATCCATTTTCTGTACAGGGTCATAAGAAGACTACGTCTAGTAGACAAATTTTAAAGGAATAAAAAATAAAAATAAAGTATTTTGATTATGTTCTATGAATTACTTGTTCAAAGTACAACTGACTATAGGAATGAATTTTTTAATTTTTAAAATTTTTAATACACTGGGAAACCTTCTTCATTGCACAGTAGACTCTTATCCATACAATTATATGGTGGTTTTTTGTTTTTTGTTTTTTTTTTAAAGATTTTTTATTTCTCCATGTAACACAGAGAGAGATCACAAGTAGGCAGAGAGGCAGGCAGAGAGAGGGGGGAAGCAGACTCCCTGCTGTGCAGAGAGCCCGATGTGGGGCTTGATCCCAGGACCCTGAGATCATGACCTGAGCCGAAGGCAGAGGCTTAACCCACTGAGCCACCCAGGCACCCGATACGGTGGTTTTTTATGAGCCGCACTCAAGATGCCACCACGGAGAAGGTGGGCTTATACACAGTCAGCACAATGTTATGTAAGGTAAATAATATATAGGGTGCAAATGCATGGAGCACTAAGACCTGATGCCTAATTACAGATTCAGAATGCAAGAAACACATTAATCTCCCCGATAAAAAGAAAAAATTAAGGAATGACTGTCTGGCATTATGCACATAAAAAATACACTTTATTGTCAGTGCACCCTGAAGCCTAACTGAACATTGCTGGGGGAGGGCAAGGGTTAGGAAGTAGCAACCATGGCAACTCTAAAAAGCAGGTCTTATCACACACTTGTTTCTAAGGAATAAGCCACTTGCATGAAATTTTTTTTTCTGCCAGTTGACTTTGAACTTTTCCCATGCTGGAACCTGGTAGTTGTCTCAATAAACCTTCTCCGCAATGTCAAGTCTCTCTCCACTGATGCTCGGCACGCTTGCATTTGCAAAAACATCTGGACATCTTAGAAGTAGTATGGGATGCTCATAAAAATCCTGAAATTGTTGTCTTGCAGGTTCTTCTCTCATCTTCCAGGAATCCCTGGCATAATAAACAGGCTACAGCTAAAGCTCCAATATCAGGTTCTGCCTCTACTAGCAGAACTTAGAACTGTGATTGGCACTATGTATGTACTCAATAAATGATAGCCAGGGTGGAGAAAAAAGTGGGTCATTATCATTAGTGCAACCCCTCTCAAAGAGTGTAAACCCTCACCTATAGGGTTGGTGAGAAACACTGTCCCCCAAATGAGCTGTGGTTTCTTTTATGTGGGAAGAATATAATCATAAATCACTAGAGTTAGAAGGCCCAATGAGGAGCTTTGCTGCAACACCTTACAATACTCTACACAGCTAACTCTTCATATGGGCTGCACTTCCTATGATGGTGTTGACCAGTGTACAGTGAGTGCCCTGTCTATTCAGGTCTGGAAGTACATTACAACTACATTCTACTGCAAAAACAAAAACAAAAAACAAAAAAACCCCAAACCAAACAAAAACAAAAACAAACAAAACAAAACAAAAAACTCAATTAACGAAAATACAAACATGTTGAGCTAAATTTAGGTGTAGGGATATCACTACATGAAAATTTTTTACCTTACCTAAATACTAAAATGATATCAGTACTTCTCCAAATGTAAATTAAAAACATTTACACAGAGTATATTCTACATAATTCTGATGATAACCACATGGCAAAAAACTTAGATACATAATTTTTAAAAACGTGTACCTTTTCAAGCTTTTGAATGTGAATATCAAAATGCTATCTCTTAGAGAATAGAATTGTGGGTGGCATGTATTACATATCTCTTCCTTGGAACTTTATTACTTTATTTTCTACATTTTCTAAAATGAACCCATGTAACTTGTTTAATATATAAGAAAGTCAAAGTTATAAATATAAATATATACTTTTTCCTAGAGGCAAGGAATTTTGCATACCTCCTTAATTAATCCACCAGAAAATTAAGAAATCTTTGCTTTATTTTTTAACTGTCCATAAAATTTGGTAACATATTCATTATTTGGTGAAGAAAATACTTACAAAGAAAACTGATAGAGATGAGCAATAATCATTTTAGATTTTAACATAAGGGAAAAGAATTTTTTCTTCCACAATACACAAGAAAGTGTTTTATTTCTAGCTTCAGGGAAAGCTTGTGAGCTATAATTAAATGCTAAATTAACACTACTAGTTTAGAATTAATAGTACAATCAATATCTGAGCCTGAATGAAATGTGAGTATGGGCATCAGCAAAACTGCTGAAAAGAAATAGCACTTGAGATAAATTCCATTTGCTGTTCCAGGTCACCTAACCTTAACAATCAAGGTGACAACAGTATTAATGTTGACCAAATTAGAAAAGGTTCAGCTCAAGATTTCATTTGAGGGGTGCCTGGGTGGCTCAGTGGGTTAAAGCCTCTGCCTTCAACTCAGGTCATGATCCCAGGGTCCTGGGATGGAGCCCCACATTTGGCTCTCTGCTCAGCAGGGAACCTGCCTCCTCCTCTCTCTCTGCCGGCCTCATTGCCTACTTGTGATCTTTGTCAAATAAATTAAAAAAAAAAAAAAAAAGATTTCATTTGAACACACATGTGCATGCACACACACACACACACACACAACATTAAAAGACAACAGCTTTGCCATTATCAAACCATACTGCCAGACAGTATGTTACTTTAATACAGCGTTATCTGTAACCTTGTCTCTTCCCCACAAACCACGTGGATCATACATATGTACATTACTGTATTGCATTTTTTGGTAGTTTTTTGTGGACCTTTGATGGGATTACAGCATATTTATTAAGATAAAGACACCCTGAGCTGTCACAAAAAGAGGGCTACAAATTCTGATCTACTGGATCAAATATGCATCTTATACCCTGATGCTTGTTTATGTGATGCAACCAAGAGCAGCTCCCCCTCAACCCTGGCCTCCCAGGATCATACCCTCTGAGATCCTGTCCTTTTTTTTTTTTTTTTCCCAATTTATTTATTTTCAGAAAAACAGTATTCATTATTTTTTCACCACACCCAGTGCTCCATGCAAGCCATGCCCTCTATAATACCCACCACCTGGTACCCCAACCTCCCACCCCCCCGCCACTTCAAACCCCTCAGATTGTTTTTCAGAGTCCATAGTCTCTCATGGTTCACCTGAGATCCTGTCCTCTTAAGTTGATTCATTCTTGAGCTCTTCTGTGGCAAGGAGCAAACTTATTTTAATTCATTCATTCCTTCATTTATTCAAGGACTATTTATTAAAACCCCCAAATTTATAAGGAATCACAAAAGACCCCACACAGTCAAAGAAATCTGGAGAAAAAAAGAACAAGGCTGGAGGTATCACCCTCTTTGATTTCAAATACACTACAACGCTGCAGTAGTCAAAACAGTATGGTACTGGCACAAAAACAGCATCGATCAATAGAACAGAGACCGGAAAAAAAACCAACTATCTATGGCCAATTAATATATGACAAAGGAGGCAAGAATATACACAGGGAAAAAGACAGTCTTCTCAATAAATGGTGTTGGGAAAATTGGACAGCCACACAGCAAAAGAGTGAAACTGAACCACATCTTATATCACACACAAAATAAACTCAAAAATGGATTAAAGGCTTAAATGCAAAACAGAAACCATAAAACTCCTAGATGAAGACAAAGGCAGTAAAATCTTTGACATCAGTCCAAGCAATATTTTTTTGGATCCGCCTCCTCAGACAAGGACAACAAAAGCAAAAATAAACAAATAGGACTACAGTAAACTAAAGAGTTTTTGTAGTGAAGGAAACCAAAGAAATGAAAAGGCAAGAGACCAAATGGGAGAAAATATCTGCAAATGATATATCTGATAAAGGGTTCATATCCAAAATACATAAAGAACTCATACAACTCAATATAAATAACAATAATCCAATTAAAAAATGGGCAGAGGACCTGCATAGACATTTCTCCAAAGATATGCAGATGACCCAACAGGCACATGAAAAAGGCTCACCAATAGTAGTCACCAGGGAAATGCAAATCAAAACTAGAGTGAGCTATCATCTCAAAAGTGTCAGAATGGGTATTATTTAAAAAAAAAAAAAAAAGAAACAGCAAGTATTGGCCAAGGAAGTAGAGAAAGGGGAACCCACAAGTACTGTTGGTGGAATGAAAACTGGTGCAATCACTATGGAAAACAGGGTAGAGTTTCCTCAAAAAATTTTAAAAAGAAGTACTGTACAATTCACCAATTACACTTCTTGGTATTTATTCAAAGAAAATGAAAACACTAATTTGAAAATTTAATGCAGCCCTGTGTTCACTGCAGCATTATTTACAATAGCCAAGATATGTTAGACACATAAGTTTCCCATCAAGAGATGAATGGATAAAGAAGATATGGTGTGTGTGTGCGTACATACACACACACATATATGTATATACATTATATATATATATATATATACATATATATATAATGAAATACTACCTAGTCATAAAAAAGAATGAGATATGGCCATTTGCTACCAAATGGATGTAAGTAAAATAAGTAAATCTAAATAAAATGTTAATAAAATAAGTCAGAGAGAGAAAGACAAACACCATATCATTTCACTTATATATGGAATCTGAAAAACAAAACAAATGAACAAACAAAATAAGACAGAAACAGAATGGAAGATACAGAGAACAATCTGGTGATTTCCAGAGGGAAGAGAGGCAGGAGGATGGGTGAAATAGGTGAAAGGGATTAAAAGGTACAAACTTCCAGTGATAAAATAAATAAATAATGGGAATGTAATGTACAGCATAGGGAACACTGTCAATTAACATTCTAACAACTATGTATGGAGATAGATGGTAGGTTGACTTATTGTGATGATCACTTAGTAATGTATGTAAATGCTGAATCATTATGTTTTACACCTGAAACTAATATACTATTATATGTCAGCTACACTCCAATAAGAAAAAAAAAAAAAGAAGTACTTATTGAGTATTTACTATGCACCAGGAAACAACAAATGATGCAGGGCTTGTGCAGATCTTTCAGTCTTGGGAGGGCAGACACATAGTTATAAAACAAAACTACGTATGCCGTGGAAAGAGTAAAGCAGGGTGAGGGGAGAGATGGGGGTTTACTTATGCAGCATGGGGAAGAATGTGTGTTGTTGGTGCTCAATGAATGCCTACTGCATAAGTAAATGAGTGCAACTGTACATAGTCTCATATTTGTTCAGTTCAACGGTCCTTCAAGAAATGATGTTCTTGTTTAATTCTGTTATCCTCTCTCCCAGGTGTTTCATCTTAATTTTTTGAATTATCATCCTACACTATTTTTATGTTAGGAACAAATTAATTACTGAAACATAAATATTAACGGATTAGAAAAATGTCTAGCACCATGCTTGGCATACAGTATGTATATTACAAGGCTGGTTGACTTACAGCACTGAAAACCTGAAATGGAACTGTATTTTGACTCTCCCTCTAAAATTTCAAACACAATCCCAATCCTCTCTCTGTGAGAAAAATTTCAGATAATAATTGTAACCATAATTGACTTTACTGGGTTCTTACTGTGATAAATAAGTTGTTATGTTAACTCTTTAGATAATCATCTTATGAAACCTCATACCAATATTATGAAGGAAGCACTCATTGACCCTTTCTTTTCTATGTATAAGAAAACATTCTCAGAGAGGTTAGGTGACCTGCTCTGTATCACACAGCTTGTATGGGGTATGAAAGGTTTGGAGCCAAGGTTGTCTGATTTAAGCCAAGCCAGCACTCTTCAACACTCTCAAACACATTGTTTAAATAAACTTGATATTATCCATTCAATTTGAAATAGCTTTTATGTAGAGGCTGTTTAACCTGTTAAAGGCACAAAAAGCACTCACGGTACCTGAATAACAGCGCTTAAGTGGGTGTGTATATGGGAGCGAAACGTTCTCTTCTATTTAGAATCTGTGTATTCCTCACAATAAAATGCAAACACTAGACTTTGATCTCAAAGGAAACCAAGAGCCCCAGATATTTAAAAATCTCATCTGTTCACTGATAAGATGAGGTTGAAGTTGGGCAAGACAGAAACCCAGATTAGTACATTATTCTTATTGTCTCTCCATTATCCTAGAAAATAATCCATGAGTGAATTACCTGATCAGGCAGTCTAGAGTTATTCAGTTTTTATTTGAGACTATTCCATAGAACCTAATGGATGCCAGGAATCTTTAGGGGATTAGTCTACCTTCTCTTGTTTTTGGTCTAGGATATTAAATTCTAGTTGGCTCTGGTTTCCCTGTGAACTCTCTAGGGCTACCGTAAGTCCCCTGAAGTGCTTAACGATGTAGTAATGTTCTTCTCCGAAAGGCTCAGTGTTAAAAAACGGAACTGAAAATCCTGCTCCTCTTTTGAGGATTTTTCCAAGGTCAATCAAAACCTGAATTCAATATCCCTCCTTGCAGCACCCAGCTGTTTCCCTTTTTCTCTATCTCTCTCTTTATCCCTTTCTCCTTTCCTTCCTAGCAAGCTGCTTCATTGGTCTCACAAAGAAAAAAGACAAATAAGCCAACACAGAGAGTTGTCCTGTCTCCAAAGGGTACCTGGAGATAGCAACAAGACACAGGATGGCTAACGAAATTTTTTCCCAACTACTCTTGCAAAGCAAACCAAGTCGTGCCCAGCCTGTCAAGCCATATTTTGTAATGACAAGGGACACTATGCCTATGATAAGGAGCCACCAGTTTCCAACTTGACACTTTCTTTGTATAACATTATTAAGAACATGCTCAGATTCTTAAACATTCATTGAGGAAACATTCTGTGATATTTATAAATAAACTCTCAAGGCCAGCTGTATTAAAAAATGAATAAGAATCCAAAACAGTTGTTCACAATTTGTTATATATTTTAAACCTATTTATCATCAATACCATTTCAAAGTAAGAGATGCAAAGAAAAATAACTGTGCTGCTTACAAAAATAATTATGGTATTTACTTATTAATCAGAGTTCACTGAAGCCCTTAAGGTCTTGCAATGTGACAAAACTTTCAGATTTTTTGATGGATGTATTTCCTTCCTGCCAAGGTATCTATCTCTCTGACTGTACATAGATCCTTACTTGGACATGACATCGAAGATCACATGGGAGACTCTGGAAATGAGGTCTGTATTCAGCCCCTATTAGAGGCCCACTGGGCACTCGCCAAACAACATGTCTGTTGGGAAAACACAGACAAACCTTGGGGCGGGGGGTGAAACTTTGATGTATACTAATAAACACCAATGATCTGAGGACAGCATATTAGCAAAAATGTTTGCCAGTGCAGGAAAATGAAGACTAAAATTGTCTTGAAATGATCTAGACCACTCAAGATCTCTTCTTTCAGACCCCCAAACTTTTGCGTTTGTTACATTCTGCTTGATTGACTACTCTTAATTAAAACAGAAATTACCAAGAGTAGCAGTCTTGGCCTGCAGTCTCTGCATCTCTGTAATGACTAGTGACTGTATTTGCTGTGGCCCTGGAGTCCACACAAGAGGATAAGAATGTCCATCATTCCGTCATCAATACAGACCGACATACAGGTTTCAGCTCTTACGTCTGATTTTTATGGCCTTTTGTACCCTTTCCTTACTGCTAACAATTGTATTTCTCACATCTGCTATTGAACTTGCAATTAATAATCTCTCCTCTGACCTGTCCTTTTGCTTTTCTCCTGAGAGCTTAAAGACTAAGGAACCAACTATGATGGCTGAGTTTAAAAACAAAAACAAAAAACACAGTCTTGGAGTAATATCATTATGAATTCCAAATACAGGACATTAACTTCAGTACCTGAAATTTGGTGAATTTATTTTCGTTCTTTTGCCTATTCAGAAGCTCTCTGAGCTTTAGATTCATCAGCCATAAGATTGTGCACACAATTTAGGTAAGTATTAATATAGTCATATAGTACAATGGAAATAGAGGACGTGTCCTTATAGTAATACAGACATTTAGAGTTATTAATGTTTCTGATTATTCGTTGTGTACATAGATGAGGTTTCCAGAGAGCTGTATTCTGGGGAAGTGACACCAGATTTTGGAATTCTGAGGGTACACAATGCAAGTTGAGAAAACCTAAATATATGATTAGAAAGAAGTGGACGTTTGCATTTATCAGACGCAGCCAGACAAAATAGATGCACTTTCTCAGCATTGTTTGGAGCATCCAAGCTAACCTAACACGCAGGATCCTAACCCTTTCATTTAGGTGTGTCTGGTAGAGGTATTTTCTTATTTAATTGTCCCTAGAAAACCTGATGACCTAAGTTCTACCCATGGATTAAAAAAAAAGAACAGAATTAACAAGAAATAGACCTTGAATCTGTCAGAAGCCAACTGCTCATCTGAGACTTTAGATACTCTTATGTTTTAACTATTATTTACAGGGGCACCTGGGTGGCTCAGTGGGTTGGGCCTCTGCCTTTGGCTCAGGTTATGATCTCAGGGTCCTGGGATTGAGCCCCGCATCGGGCTCTCTGCTCAGAAGGGAGCCTGCTTCCCCCTCTCTCTCTGCCTGCCTCTCTGCCTATTTGTGATCTCTCCCTCTCTGTCAAATAAAATAAAAATAAAATCCTTAAAAGAACTATTATTTACATAAAAATATAGAAATATAGAAAATAAATGTATGATATGAAAATATATAATTTAGAAGTGTATTATATATATGCAAAGCATTTATCACAGAGCCTGAAACATGTAAAGTATTCATGAAAAATTAGCTAGTCCCATCACTGCAGAATTATCTGCCAAAATATCAACCAATTATACAATCTATTTTTGTACACGCATCTTTATTCATTCATTCACTAGTATAAAGATATACGTTTAAAAAAAAAAAAGATATACACTTTTTGTTTTTGTAAAAATGATTATTACTCAGAATTCTTACATACATTGGAAGCATTACTGCTGTTCGCATATTTGACCTTATAATGGGTAACTCAGTAGTTGGTTTGATTCAGCATAGCTTGTTTCATGAATTCTGTCTTTAAACATTTATAAGCCGATTATCCTGCTAATAAAAAAATGCAGTAATTGAATGGGCCAGGGCCCATAAATTAGTGCTTTAAGGCAAAAGATTGAGTTTTTCTCATAATAGCTTTTCCCAGGACTAACCCTCCATGCAGAAAAAGCTGTCTTATGTGTTCAATGTCCATTAACAATGAGGCAGCATTCGAATTCCAAGGATATGAAAAAGACTCCATGAATGTACAGATGTCCTTTTACTTGCCCATGTACCACAGAGCTGGCATATCTGTACCCAGTAGAGTCATTACGAGTTCTTATAAAAAACAAGGTCCTTATCAATTTTAGGGGTGCCGTGGTGCAAATAGAGAAGGCTGTGTAACCAAGTGAGGAAAATGAACTGCTCCCTATTTCTCAGCTGGGGATAAAGGCTGAAAATCATGACCTATATAAACACCGCTGTCAGAGAAACCATTTCAAATATCACCTCTATCTAGCTACCAACAGGTTCCGTTAATCGGGTATATTAAACAAGTTGAAACACAAAAACTGCAACAATGAACACAACTGGCCTGAAAACATGAGGATGTTAAGCAATAAAATCTAGTCATTACCAAAAATGTAAATAAACAGACAGAGGCTGAGTTTTTTTCTGATGTGGTCTCATGGCCACTTGGTCTACCCTATCATATGTAACGTGAACTAATTCAGTAGACTTCCCCTTGTCTCCTCTCGTCCAGCCTCTGCTTCCTGCAACCCATCTTCAACGGGCCATGGAAGTTATTACTGACCTTGTCTCTTTCTCCTCACAATCATAAGTGACTCCCCCTTATCAGATCTCTTGGTTTTATTTAAACCACTCCAAAGTTCAACTCAAGATGATCTTTTTTAGGCTTATTGTCCCAGACTCCTCCCTCATCCTTTGTTCCAACCAAATGGAGCTCTCACTATTCTCCATATATGTCCTGCCTTTGTATCTTTGTATGAGCTATTTACTCAGTCTAGAATGTCTAAATGCAAAAATCTCCACAAAGCCTGGGTTTGCTTAACTGTTTACTTGCTGACATATATTCTTCAAAGTGTATCTCATATATGCTACCTCCTGGGAGGAGCCATTCTCCCATACATTATCATTTATAACAAAACCTGGGAACATTTACTGAATATTTTCATCATGCTAGGCACTCTACTAAACGTTTCATAGACTTAAGCAAAAAATGAGAAAAGTAGAACATTGTGAAAGAGTGCAGAATGCCAGGGTTCAAATCTTGGCTTTATAGATTGTTTGCTGATCAACTTGGGAATTTCTTTACTTTCTGGGTATACAGTGTTGCCATGTGTAAAAAGGAGATAGTTATAATAGAGCTAATACTAAAAACATTATTATAGAGATAATGTGAAATGATAAAGCCCTTGGAACAATTCCTAGCACACTGTAATTACAATATAAATATCGGGGCCTGATATTACTATACCTCACAATATGCTACAAGGTAGATGTTGTCATTATTCCTATTTCAGAGATCAAGAAATTGAGGCTCACTAATGTTTAAAGTATGCCCAAAGTAACAGAGCTAACAGGTGACAGATCAGAACGTACACAAAAATCTGTCAATGGTAAACCTCAATCTTTTCTGTAATGCAGGCAGACTAGCTGTCTTTGGTTTCAATCTAGTAGTTTTCCTGACTTGGAGGTTAAACAATAACAACATGTCTGCTGACATTAACTGAATACTCACTATGGAGTATGTGTCAGGCACAGTACTCAATGCTTTGTGCATTATTAGCTCATTAACTTTCATAGCTGACTTCACTGGAGACCATCGTTACCCTCACTTTATAGAGGAGGAAAGTGCTTTAGAGAAATTTGTTTGTCATACAGCTTATAAAGTGACAAAGCTAGGACTCAAACTTAGACTCTTACTGAGATGATACTCGGCCTTACTTTTAGCTATAATTATTCCCTTACTTCTCTGTTCTTCCCATTCCCTTAGTGGAAAGTATTTCTCTGTCACTGGGCACTTGATTAGCTGTGCTCATGTCTGACACCACTACCAACTTGTCAATCACCTGAAAAGCTGGACCCTGTCCCATTCACATTGCCTGGAGAATAGTGCCTTCCAAATAGTGGAAGCCTAAGAAATCTTGGACTGAAGTGAACTTCATGTTGGAACTTGGATCATAAAGAATCAAATGTTGCACAGAAAATATTTTGCATATATGCTGACACTTTAAATTATTATGACAAAGGGCTCGAATCCAGTTCCTCTAAGAATGACTAATGAATGAGACAACTTTCACATTAGTTAAGAGGCTCAGCCTTGAAATTGGATTGAGCTGGAATCAAGACCCAAGCTTATTAACATTTTTGCTTGTTTTACTTATCCATTCTAAACATTATTTCCTTATCTTTGAATAGAAGAATAATACCTCCTTCTTAGGGTTTTTGATATTACTAAATGAAAATATTCATGGAAGTTACTTAGCACGGTGACCCATGCACGGTAAGCACTCAGCAAAGTTGGCGAGATAAGTAAAAACTATATTTTTTTTTTAAAGATTTTATTTATTTATTTGACAGAGAGAGATCACAAGTAGGCAGAGAGGCAGGCAGAGAGAGAGGAAGGGAAGCAGGTTCCCTGCTGAACAGAGAGCCCGATGCAGGGCTCGATCCCAGGACCCTGAGATCATGACCTGAGCTGAAGGCAGCGGCTTAACACACTGAGCCACCCAGACGCCCCAAAAACTATGTTTTTAAAGTCAAATAATTAAAGAATAGCTCCTTGATCATCCAAGCAACTACCTTTGTTCAGATATAAAATTCTTCCTGGAGGAGGATCACAAATATTATGAAATAAACTTGAGTGAAGGTGTGAGAAGAGAAAATAAATAACTCTCCAGGAAAAGGTGCCCTGAAAGGGCCAAGGATGTGAGAAATGGCAGGAAAGCAGGCCATTTTGTGGTAAACAGCTTCATTCTTAACCCAAGGGACACAGTCTCCAGAGGGTACCTTTGTGTTGTTAAGATGTGTCATGAAGGCCCCACAGTGAAGGTTTCCCTTTGTTCTCCAGTCTCACTGAGAGAGTGAATTTCACTGCAGTACTCATTTATTTGTAAACTCTGATCTCTAATTTACTAAGAGTTGCAAGACTGAGACTGGGTGAAAAGTATTAGAGCCAGTAAGAAAAAAGTGTAAGCACAGATTTCCCAAAGAAGGTATCATTCACATTGCCAGCAAATACAAATATGTTTGTATAGATATATTCCTTTAAGCAACAAGGAAGTCTGTATTACATGAAATTACAGTTTTAAAGATTCCTGATATGGATTGAACTGTGTTTTCCCAAAATTCATATGTTAAAGTCCTAACCCCCAATATGACTGTATTTGGAGATAGGGCCTTTGAAGCAGTAATGAAGGTTAAATGAAGTCATAAGGATGGGACCTTAGTTTGATAGGACCAGTGTCCTTACATGGAGAGGAAGACACCAGAGGTCTTTTTCCACATAACAGGAGGAAAAATCATGTGGAACAAAGTGAGAGGCAGCCATTTATGAATTGGGAAGAAATGTCCCACCAGAGACCAATTTGCTTGTACCCCCATCTCAGGCCTCCAGAATCGGGAGATGAAGCCACCAAGTCTGAAAGTATTCCATTATGACAGCACAAGCAGACTCATATACTAGCATTTGTATTAAACAATTTCCTGTCCTCCTATGAAAATATTGGTTATATTTTTGCAATGAAGAGGCAGGATGTCTTACTGAATAAAGGACTTTTGTGTCTCTTTCAAGTCAAGGAGTCCACTTGGGAGCTGTCGTTTGGATCTTCTAGCTTTCACACTTCAGACAAAAAGAAAAAAAATATTAACACCCCCACACATAACACTTGTTTTATAAAGTATCTCTTTATTAGGAATCTCTTCCCTAAGTACCTCCCTCCAGACATTAAGCACAGACAAAGTTCCACAGGGAAACAAAGACCAGTCACACAGCAGAAATCAGCACAAACTTAGCTGATACAGGCTCTTTGTTACATGGATTTTACCCTTTGTCCTTCTGAAATTTAAATTCTTTCTGGTTGGAAGAAATTTTACATTTCTGTCATTTTAGGCTAGCCACCCTTGGTAATTGTTGGTCAAGGACAGCAGAATAAAGCCAGGGCTTGCACAGACAAATGAGGCTCTACCGACCTGCTAGGATTGCAGGCTTAAAGAGGTACTGGGGCTTAACACCGTTCGAGAGCAGTCATTCATTCATTCATTCATTCATTCTTCCAAAAAATATCTTTTGAAACCTCTTCTGTGTCCAGTACTGGACAAGGCTCTGGAGATACACACAACCCCAGTCTGCAGCAGCTTACAAACCAGTATGTAAATACAGACTACCAATTAAAATTAACTAAATTAATAAAAAAGGTATTTTTGCAATGATGAAAGTGCTTAAAAGATCATAAAAAATAGTAGTGACCGACTTTAAGTTGTCATGTGGAGTGAGTCTGAATTGCAGTCACACTAAGATGGGGTGAGGAAAATCCAGGACAACTGGTACCAAGGCTCTGGGGAAGGAATCAGCTTTGTGTGTCTGAAAATCAAAGGAAAGGATGGCTTGACTGGAGTAAAAAGGGGCACTAGATCAAGAGCCAGGCAGAACTTGATCAAGAGAGTTGAGGAAGTATTCTTACTGTTTTGAGAAAACAAAGCAGGGATTTAAGTTAAATGAATCTAACCACAGACAATTACCCATAGGCTAAATGGAGCCTCCAGCCTGTTTTGGTGAATCAAGTTTGTCTGGGGCAGAGACAGGCCCAGGAGCTTAAGTATTGCCTATCCCTGCTTTTGTGTACAAGCTCAGAACCCAGTGGTTGTGACAGAGACTGGATAACCCACAGCACCTAAAATCAATTTACTATCCAGGCCTTTACAGAAAAAGTGTGGTCTAGTGGAAGCAGAAGGGAGCTGTTTAGAGTCTGCGCGTCATCCACTGGAGAGATGATGATGGCTTGGACCAGACTGCTTGGGAGCAGTACAGAGGTGAGCAGGTATAGATCTAGGGCAGGCTTTGCAAGAAGAGCTGAAAGAATTTGCTAAAGGATTATACATGGTGGGGGACAGAGGAGAGGATAGAGAGGTATCAAAATTCTTAGCTTTTTGGGATGAACAACGGAGTAGATAAGAAGGTCATGTGCTGCGTAAGGGAATTCTGGATGGGGAGTAGCTTTGTGGGGCAGGTGAGAATAAAGAGCTAATGGGGAATGTTCAGTTCAAAAAGGAAAATGCCTTTTTATAAGGACTTCAATCCAGTGCAGTGATTCTCAAAATAACCCAATGACTTCTTCTCCTTCCCTGTTCCATAACACAAACAAAAAAGTCATACACCCAGGAAAATGACAACTGACATTTCCTTGGACACTAAACTATAAACATTCTGCATGCAGGGCCATGCCTGTATCCTTCACCATTGTGTCTCCATGCCTATCCTGGTAGCTGCCACATAGCAGCAGCTCAATAAATACAAGTTTTCAAAGTATACTGAAAAAATAATCAGCAACCATCTACGGAGAACTTTCTATAACATCAGGAACTTGATGAAGTACTTAACAAAAATTACATTATGTAATCTTTATAAAAATCCCTCAAGCTAGGGGCACCTGGGTGGCTCAGTCAGTTAAGCATCTGACTTGGGCTCAGGTCATGACCTCAGTGTTCTGGGATCAAGACCCATGTCACATTCCCTGCTCAGGGGGAGTCTGCTTCTCCTTCTCCCTCTGCCTCTCCCCACTACTCGTGTTCTCTCTCTAATAAATAAATTAAATCTTAAAAAAAAAAAAAATCCCACAAGCTAGTTGCTGATACACCAATTCTACAGAATTAGAAACTGAGACTTAGAGCAAGGGTTCACAAATATGAATGCCCGCCCTACGGAGTTGAGTTAGGGGGTAAAAATGGGTGAGAGGAACCACATATTGAATAATGGGAACTAGTACAATGACATCCTTCCTTATGCCATCCATCCAACTGCTTATTAGCGTCCATCAAGACTTGCTCTTTGAAAAAGCAGACACCCAATATTGCCAGGTCTGATATTCCAAGAGAAGCTGGAAACCCAGTTTATTTTATAAATGTAAAATCTCTCAGTTAAAGGAAAAAAATAAAAGACAATGTCCTAGATCAAGCATTAAAAAATCAGATCCTAGCAGGCACCCCTTACACTTTCCTTTATGCACTGTCTCTCTGGTGGAGAAAAAGCTCATATACTCCTTAGTAAATATTATTGGTGAGTCTGGTGTTAACACACTGTCCCTGTGTGCTCAGCCAAATCAAATGTATTTTTTGTTGAAGATGCTTCTTAAAATAGCTAAGAGTTGCACTAGGCACTTGCTTTTTGTGTCTGGAACACTGTAGCCATTCTCTGGTGTTTGAACATCTGCCTGATGACTAGAGTGAAAGCCCAAATCATATTGTGCAAGTGGCTAATGAATTCATGCAGTCCTCCTGATGCGCTGATGCAACAATGCTGACCTCACTGTGCCAACAAGCCCTGCAATCTTAGAACTAGAGATACCAAATGCTTCCCTTTTTTTCCTGTTACTAAGTCTGGTTTTTGGACACTGGATATCATGTTGATAAAGTAGGAGATTAAAAAATGCCATCATGGGCTTATCATTTCAATTTTAGCACAACCACCTGTGTAACAAGGAGGGAAATAAGATATTTAAAATATCTAACAAATTCAGTTTAGTGAACAATTACTGAATACCAATTATATGCCAGGATCTGTGGTAGGTCCCAGGATACAAAATGAACAAGCCATTGCCCCTGCCAACAAGTACTCATGTTCCAGTGGGTTCCGGAAACAGACTCATAAATAATAATAGATTAAGACATATGTATAATAGAAGGATTACAAAATGCACTGGGAACTTAAATAAAAGGATGATTAATAATGTCTTCATGGGGGTGGAGTTGGGAGAAGTCTAGGTCAAGGGAAGCTACATAGAAAAGGTTACAACTTAGCTCTAGCTTTAAGGTTGACTGGCAGTTACCCAGGTGCATTCTGGGTAATACAAGCAAGAGCTGTCAAAGATTACCATGAGTTAGGTGTTGTACTGAGCACTTACACCTCATTCTTCACAACTATCCAATAAATTAAGCTGGTTTTATATTCCCATTTTTCAGGTTAAGAAACTGAGGCCCAGAAAGGTAAAATAATGTAGCCAGGGCCTCACAGCTAGTTGTTGACAAAACTTGTAGACTATTTCATGTCCATATGACTTGAAAGCCTGGGCTTTTAGACATTATACTCTATCACCAGGCCGAATAAGCAACATGTAGACAAAAAATAAAATTGTCTGAGGATCAGCAATTAGTCCATTATAAGTAAAAAATAGTTTGCATTCTCATGTATTGGGGTAGGAGGTGCAGGTAAGGAGCAGCTGGGAAAATTTTAATGTAAGGCTTACAAACTTGGTCCAGACTTTAAGACTACAGAGTTGGAGCTTTACTAGATAGGCAAGCGAGGACCCTAGATGCATCAAAGAACCACAATAATGTGATCAAGAATGAGCTCATTAGATAAACCCAGGAGCTCTGAAGTAGCTTTGGAGAAGCCAAATGCTAGAAAAACTATTAAAAGGTTACTGAAATAGTCCAGATAAAAGGAGATGATGGTCTAAACTCAGGTACTGGCAATGATGATAAAGAAAAAGACAAGGGTGTATAAAGATGTTGCAGAGGGAGAATAAACATGATTTCAGAATGGCTGATTGGAGGGATGAAAGGGAGGTACCATGGGAAACACTAGGGATTCTGGCTTGAATAACTGGTTAGGTGTTGATGTGGAATTTGGAACATAAGGGGCAGGTCCATGGACTTTCAAGTTGACAAGCCAAAGAAATAATTGGTAATATAAAAACTTTTCTTGAAAATATATATTTAGGAGCCATAAAAAGGGGGAGATCATCTGCACCCAGGCAAAGTGTGACAATGAGAGGAAAAAGAGGACGTTAAGACACACTAGTAATACCAGCAGTTATACTCATACATGGATGTTCCCAGTAAGATTTAACCTGACAATAAACATGAGTCTTCCCAGTAACTCTGTAATCTGTTTTTGTTAATTGTTTGAAATTAACCAAGCCCGAGTAGCTTTTCTTTTTATAACTAGTCCATGTACAAGCATTTAATGCCTGGTGGATCTGAGCCAGCAGATCTGATACCCCTGTATCAGTGTACTGAACCAATTCCGATTGGGAACCTACAGAGAGAACTTAGCTCATTTAATGAATCTACATATGCATATATACTTTATACTACTTTAACAAAAAAGAACACAGGTTACCTATAGACGTCTATATGAAAGTATCATAAACAAATGAATGTATCACTGCAAAGGGAAGGGTCCATTATGAATATTTAAATGTTTTTTAAAAAGGAACAGTCACTGTGATTACTAGTGTTTCAACAAAAGGGTATTAAATGGAAGTACAATACTTTGAAAGAATTACTTTTGGGGCACCTGGGTGGCTCAGTGGGTTAAGCCGCTGCCTTCGGCTCAGGTCATGATCTCAGGGTCCTGGGATCGAGCCCCGCATCGGGCTCTATGCTCAGCAGGGAGCCTGCTTCCTCCTCTCTCTCTGCCTGTCTCTCTGCCTACTTGTGATCTCTCTCTGTCAAATAAATAAATAAAATCTTTAAAAAAAAAAAAGAATTACTTTTTAAAGCATATTATATAAGAATTCGACGAAGACAATTTGCATTTGTGTTGTCTTTACAGGAGAAATCATTTGTCAGTAAAGGTCGAAAAAAAAAACAAGGAGGCTCTTGCCCTCACCCCTTACCCTGGTACGTGCAGAGATTAGAACATTCTAACCACTTAGCTTTAGAATCACTGCATACTTTATCTTCTGAGCTATTCAGAAAGGCTCTGTTCATGAAAAGTTCTCATGGTTATGAAACAAAAAAACTTGTCCAACATGATATGTTGTATTTATATTTCTTTTTGTTTGAGGATTTGAAAAAGCTTTACAAACAAGACCTAATAAATCTCTTTAAGGCAGTTGCTTGTGGGAACTCTTCGCCCCTGAATGGAGGCTGGGGGCAGGTAAAGGGAGATCAGAGACAGAGAGGCTACAAGGAGGGTGGATAGGCACCTGCTGTCATCTGAAGTCACCAAAGCAGCCCAGGGCTGCACACATTTGTCCTGCAGTAGGACTTGTCAACATAAACAATTAGTGCTCTACCCTTCCCATGTGATGGCTGCTATGTCCAGATTTTGCCATCTGTTAACACAGGTGAGGAACAGTGAACAAAATACCACAAATGCCCAGGGTAGGGAAGCAGAAGGAATACCAAGGAAGAGGAATAATGACAGTGCTTCGTGTGTTCAGCAAACTGTGCTAGACACTGTCACATTTATAGTATGTACCCAGTAAATACTCTCATCCCCAATTTTAGCTATGCTCAATGAACATGAGGAAGAAACTAGCAGAATTTGACATAAATGCTCTAATTTATTTATTTTTATTAAGAAAACTGGTTTTTGTAAAGAAAAAAAAAAGAGAGTTCCTGTGAATTACAACTGCTAATCATAAAAGAAGCTAATTTATTTATCAGGACTTGAAGGCATGAAGGAAACAGGGGGCACAGCGCTGGGTTAAGGTCAGCCTATATACTGTGTACAGTGATTACACCGGGTAAGACCTATTCCATTCACAGAAAATATTACTACCAAAAATGAAGAACCTAAGGGATAAGGGACAGAAGTAGCCACTGGAATAAAGAATACCAATTTTCCACAAATCTCTTCTCTAGTGGAGTGGACTATTCAGAGTAGGGAAACTCCTCATAAATGAAGTCATTGCCTTCGTTCCTGATTTTGATAGCAGAGCAGAGGCTGTGATGTGGCATTAGGGATACATCTTACTCTATCTATCCACAAGATTAAACTTGTTCTTAGACATTTATAAAAAACTGAAGAAGACCTTTGAAAAATTATAGTTTTCACAAGACAAGAAAACTACTGAAATCAACCAAGTCAGGTATAGTATCCCAGGGGCTCTGTTGTCAGATGGGCCTGGTTATGAATCCAGCCCTTGCCACTTAACCTGGGCCTAGTTCTGTAATCTAGTTATGTACTCTCTGGACGCAGTTTCTTTTTTTATGACATGAGTAATAATATCTATAATATCTACCTCCCAAGACAACTGTCATAATAAAATGAGATAAGGCGTGTGAACATTTAGCAAAGTGTCTACCAAGTAGTAAGAACTCAACATACATTAGTTTTTGCTGGTAGCAATTTTTAAAAATCCTGGGATAATGCATCATCATTGATGTTGCTTAGTATCCATCCATACCATTTTGAAAAGCATTCTGATGATTTTTGATAAATAGATATGATTTTGACATACATATATTTGATTTATATATATAAATTAATATAAAAGTTTACATATACATATCTGTATATACATACATAAGCTGTATCATGTGTTACTTAATTTTAAGGACTAATTTATCTACTTAAATGTTATTCGGGGCCACCCTGGATGGCTCAGGCAGTTAAACATTGAATCTCGATTTCAGCTCAAGTTATGAACTCAGGGTCTGTGCTGAGTGTGGAGCCTACTTAAGATTCTCTCTACCCCTCTCCCTCTCTCCTTACTCATGAGCTCTCTCTCTTAAAAAAGATTTTTTTTAATGTTATTCATCACAGACTTTATTTTAGGAAAAATAGTCAGAAGGAGGAACGAACAGTTTACTAAAGATTCAGCAGATGAGTCCCTAAAGTTTGATTCGTCCAATTAAAATGCTACTAGACCTGGGGCGCCTGGGTGGCTCAGTGGGTTAAAGCCTCTGCCTTCGGCTCAGGTCATGATCCCAGAGTCCTGGGATCGAGCCCCACATCGGGCTCTCTGCTCCGCGGGGAGCCTGCTTCCCTCTCTCTCTCTCTCTCTGCCTGCCTCCCTGCCTACTTGTGATCTCTGTCTGTCAAATAAATAAATAAATCTTTAAAAAAATAAAAAATAAAAAAATAAAATGCTACTAGACCAATTATGAGAACACAGAAATACTGTGGTAATCAAAATAATGTCCACTATTTCTCAAATCTACAGCCATATCGAAACAGTTATAGAAAAGTACATGGCAGGGGCGCCTGGGTGGCTCAGTGGGTTAAAGCCTCTGCCTTCGGCTCAGGTCATGATCCCAGGGTCCTGGGATGGAGCCCCACATCGGACTCTCTGTTCGGCGGGGAGCCTGCTTTCCCCTTTATCTCTGCCTGCCTCTCTGCCTACTTGTGATCTCTGTCTGTCAGATAAATAAAATAAAATCTTAAACAAAAAGAAAGAAAGAAAAGTACATGGCAGTGCAACAATTAAATAATTTTTTAAAAAATATTTTATTTATTTGACAGACTGAGAGCGCACAAGCAGGGGGAACAGCGGAGGGAGAAGCAGGCTCGCTGAGCAGGGAGCCCAATGTGGGACTTGATCCCAGCTCCCTGGGATCATGACCTAAGCCGAAGGCAGAGGCTTCAACCCACTGAGCCACCCAGGCGCCCCAGTGTCGTCTTTTTTTGGCTTTTCCTAAAATTAACTGTCATTTGCATTTTAGCAATTACTAACTCTTTCCATTACTGACAACAATTATTTAAATTGTTTAATTGTTGCGGGCGCCTGGGTGGCTCAGATGGTTAAGCATCTGCCCAGGAGAGTGATGGGATTGGAATCCATTCTACAGCTGGTTAAGGAGAAGGTGTGTAATGAGTAGGTGCAGGCAGCATTGAGAAACATCTTTCTCAACAGGTGTTGCTGGCAAGGGCAGAATATAAATGAGGCAGTGATTAAAGGTGACGTTGAAGTCAAAACACTCTAAAGCACAGAGAGGTTAAGTAACTTACCCAGAGCCACACAGCTAATTCAGGAAGCTAAGAATAAAACCAAGGCAATTTGATGCCAGAATCCTTGCCTTCTGAGAGTGTCTTCACATGGCCTTTCCTCTTTGTCCCTTCTTCTTCTTAAAAGACACCATTCACATAGGATTAGGGTCCCACTCTTATGGCTTTAACCCTAATTACCTCCCTAATGGCATTAGCTCCAAATACATCACAGTGTATGCCACATTCCAGGTTAGGGCTTCAGCATATGGATATGAGACAAACACAAACCAGTCCATATCAAATGTTTCCATTTTTTTGGTAGTATAACTCATACTGATGGCAAATGATAAAGTGATTTTAATAGCATAATTGCTAGGTCAAAGGATATGTCATTTAAGGCATTTGATATTAACTGCCAAGTTGCCTTCTGGAAATGTGTTTTCCTGGGAACTCTTGCCAGCAGAGCATAGGGATGAAAACAGAACCATTTTAATGAAGAATATATGTGTGTAAAAATCTCTAGCCCTGAACTAAATCTTAGCTCTGTCATGACTTAACTGTGACAAGAGGCAAGTGACCTCAGACTATTACTGGCAGCCATTCGTTTGTTCCTGCAATTCCACCTGAATTCTGGGAGGTGAAGAAGAACTTTGTGAAGACAAAAAGAGAGAATAGCCAGATTGATGCATTCGGACAGCTTTCTTTAGTATCTTTGCTGCTTATTTTAAATTACTCCCTTTCAGTTCTTCACATTGCATTAATGGGATGAGGAAAGCCAGTTTATCTCTCTGACAAAGAGGAACACAGAAGGGCAGAAGAGGTGTGGGAATGTGCTGGTTAATTTGGGATGGGCTCTGAGACTGTCTTGTCTAGCTTCCTGCTAAGCTAACACAATTGAAGGGGAGCCTTTTCACATTCGACTTTCTCTCCATAAATACTCTGTTCTGCTGTCTCCTGCTGGGGTCAGGTTACCACAGGCTTCTGAATATCTGAGAGGCACTGCAGGGAATTAAGTTTGCAATCACTGCTTTCTCTTCACTGCCTTTTGTCTCTGGAGTCTGGTGCCTCCACAACTGGAAGACTATTTTAATTTGGAGGCAGAAAGGAACCTCTAAATGAAATAGAGAGAAGGTACATTCTTACATGCAGGGAATAGAAAGAACTTGTCCATGTATCCATGTCTTTAACATGGTTCCTGGGCTAGCGGAGGAGTTAATGAACTGGGCACTTTGAGGCTGAATCTAGTTTTGGAGAGTGGAAAAAATATCACAGAAGAGGGAAAGAAAAATTCCCTCAATGGGAAGGCAGGAAGCGGGAAGGCCATTTAAAAGCAAATAACAGAAAGCTGACTATATTTAATGTTTTCATCATTACATTTTACCTCACTTATGACAAATAAAGCAAGAGTATGGAAAAGTAGAAAATTAAATAAAATTATAAATGACCTATCACATAAAGTGACTTCTTGTTAGTCAGACAATATGGTGGAATGCAAAATGTTTAGAGATGCAGAGGCAGACAGCTGTAACCAGCTGTGTGTCCTCAGCAAAGTAAACCTCTTTCAGGTTCACTCTCATCCCATGACATAGGAGGATACTGATACCCACTTAACAGAGTAGTTATCAGGCATTAATGATAAAACATGCAAAACACCCAGCATGCCATGATATATGCCATATAGGATACATTCATAAAACAGAGGTTTCCCTCCATTCCTGACAGGAGGAGGAGGAGTGTAAATTTTTCAATCTTTCAATTTAGATGCGGAGACAAAATGAGAACATTTGAACAAGGACAATTATGTGCTAAACAGTGTGGTAGTGGGGCGCCTGGGTGGCTCAGTGGGTTAAGCCGCTGCCTTCGGCTCAGGTCATGATCTCAGGGTCCTGGGATCAAGTCCCACATCGGGCTCTCTGCTCAGCAGGGAGCCTGCTTCCCTCTCTCTCTCTCTCTGCCTGCCTCTCTGTCTACTTGTGATCTCTGTCTGTCAAATAAACAAATAAAATCTTTAAAAAATAAAAAAATAAAAAGTAATAATAATAAACAGTGTGGTAGTGATCGCAAGTATGATAGGAATTTAGACAAGGGGAGATCTGAGTGCACCAGACTACTCTGCCAGTCAAAAATTCGCCTAATTGGGGCGCCTGGGTGGCTCAGTGAGTTAAGCCGCTGCCTTCGGCTCGGGTCATGATCTCAGAGTCCTGGGATCGAGCCCCCAATTGGGCTCTCTGCTCGGCAGGGAGCCTGCTTCCTCCTCTCTCTGCCTGCCTCTCTGCCTGCTTGTCATCTCTCTCTGTCAAATAAATAAATAAAATCTTAAAAAAAAAAATTCGCCTAATTATTTTACATATTGGGTGTCTGGGATAAATAACAGAGAAGCAAAGTGAGGCAAAAAGACATTGAAAGGGGGTGAGAGGGATGGGGGATGCAGAAGCAAAGACACAAATAAATGGTAGAGAAGCTGAATAAAATTAAGCAAAAATGACAAACGAAACTATGCAACTGATCTATAATTTATGGAAAGAGCAATGCTCATAGTGGATACATTTAAAAAACAAGCAGAATGACTAAGAAGAATTACAGTCTGAGTACATACTGAATAAATACTAATGGATGACAGTAATGGTTTATCAGAATTCATTTGAACTAAGAAAACGATCTATGAATATAAACCAATTGGTCATATTTTCAAAAAAAGAAATGACCCCAATATTAATCTGCATAACTATTAATACAAAGAACATCAAGAAAGCTCTATTTTTAAAATTGTTGGTGATGATATAATTACTTTGCTTTGCTTAACATGATCTTGGGGCTTCAGTATCACTATACTTTAATATTGACAGAACACTGCTGCTGGTCTTCATCTGGCTTGCCTAATTCCTAGGGTTTTCATTCTCTGCATTTACTTATGGTTGACAGTTACTTTTTTTAAGAATTTATTTATCTTAGAATGCATGTGCCCATATGCACACACACACACACACAAGAGCAGGAGTGGTGGGGACTGGCAGAGATAAAGGGAGAGGCAGAGAATCTCAAGCAGACTCAGAGTTAAGCACACCACAGCCCTACTTAGAGCTCAATCTCACAATCCTGAGATAATGACCTCAGCAGAAGTAAACCTCTTTCAGGTTCACTCTCATCCCATGACATAGGAGGATCCAAGAGTCGGATGCTTAACCAACTGAGCCACCAGGCGCCCCAGTTGATAATTATTTTAATTCACATTTTTAAAAAAGTAACAATGAAATCATTTGCCCTAATATGAAAGAATATGAGGTCTGCCTTTCACCTACCTAATATCCATCAGGAACCTTCCAAAAATGTTGAGGTAAAGGCAACTTCAAAAAGTTTTTTTGGTTTGCTTCCTTTCTTATTAATCAAGTAATAAATGGTCATTGGGAAAAAGTTAAAAGACAACAGAAAATTAAAATTAAAAATTAAATTCACCTCTATTTCCTTTTTAAGTTTTTTTTAAAAAATTTATTTATTTATTTGACAGAGAAAGATCACAAGTAGGCAGCGCAACAAGCAGAGAGAAAGAGGGAAGCAGGCTCCCTGCCAAGCAGAGAGCCCCATGCAGGGCATGATCCCAGGACCTTGAGATCATGACCAGAGCCGAAAGCAGAGGCTTAACCCACTGAGCCACCCAACCCCACTCACCTCTATTTCTACCACTTAACACTTTTTATATCATATTTCCTGCAGGACTTTTCTCTCCATGCATATATGAACACATTTTTGACCAGACACAGTGCTGTTAGGTCTACATTTTTACCAAAGGTACTCTAGATATCTTTCCAAGTCATTAAAAAAACTGTTTAATCTGTAATGTTGATAACACATGCCCTCTGCAATGTTCTTTCACCAGACCTTCACTATATTCCAACCAGTGAAGGCAATTTTACATTTTGTAGTCAGAAATTACAAACTTAAAGTTTAATTAAGATGTGTTTTTGTGTCATCTGCAATTCTCTCACCCCTTCCCGAATTCTGATTTACTCCTTAGTTTCCCCTTCTTTTCTTTCTCTCTACCCCTACCATCCCTCAAGGAGACTGTAGGTTAACGGGGGAAGTAAGTCGGGTCCATAAATAATTGGAATTACTACTAGAGATAAATAACAAAGTGAACAGAAGAACTTCCAAATTCAGAAGAAGATTCCTTCAGAGTGCACATACACTTATACACTGGATGGCAAAGGAATTAAGAAAAACCTTCTATTCTGTACTTTTTTTTTTCTCCTTTGACGGGGAGCAACAGGGGAAAAAAGGAAGTGATATCTTTTCTCTCTCTTTTTACAAATGGAAAAACAAAAATTACTAATGGACAGGATACCTATTCACATACGTAACACCCAGAGTGTTAGCTAAACAGAGATTAGACTCAGGATTTCTGAATCTCGGGTTTGTGCTTTCACAACGGCACAATGGTTCATCCTAAAAAAATACCTAATATTCCCATACAAAACTGTGGGAAAAGAATCCTTGTCAAGTCAAAGGATTCTTTAATATTTTTTTTTTACAACAGCAAAACATGTCCTGAAAAATGGAAGAGAATAAAAAATATAATCCTGTATCCTTTCATTGATTTTCTTCTTTCAAGGAAGGTTATATTTATATCTTGATCAAAATATCACACAAAAGTTGGGGAACCCTCTTAGGTCCCCTCCCTCCTCAGGAGCTTTGTATTATCACTTTGCCTTCACTCAGTAAACCTTGCTTTGCTGCCCACTAAATAAATTAAATTAATTAATTAATAAAATAAAATAAAATCGCACAAATGCAAGCCGGCTTCCAACATGGCCCCTAAAAAGAAAAATCTAGGAAGTGACTTTCTGAATGTGCCACAGCAAATATTTTATGTGCCAGAGAATGCTCCTGCCTGAGGGGTCTATTTACCACACATTCATAATGTTGAGTGGAAAGAGACCTTAAATATAATCCAATATAACCCTTTAAATAAGCTAGAAATCCTCTCAATAACATCTCTGTCAATCAATCATTCACCTTGTGCTTGAACACTGGCAATTACTGGATGCAGTATCTGGGCTCAAATCAAGAAAAAGTAAACACAGCACCTTTATGCACTGGACTAATTAGTCCGGCAGCATACCAAATTATATGTCTTTTAAGCTGCGTGGCTTGGATTTAATGAGTTGTTTGCTGAATTAAATGTCAACGTCTCTCTCTTTCTCTCTCTCTCTCTCTCTCTCTCTCACACACACACACACACACACAAACATACACACTTGTATACAGTGAGAGAAAAATGATCAAAAGCCAGTATTGCTATATTACCTTGGGAAGCATTTATTATGACACAGGACTGACAAAGAAAACAGGATGAGCAGTCACAGACTCATAAACCTCTAGGTTTCTGGCTAGAATAGTCATGTAATCTAGCCCAAGACTTTCCTTTTGCTTAAAGGGAAATAGGAGTTTAAGAGATTTGCCAGGGTTTTCTAGGTTTCTGCCTCGGTGGCATCTGACTACTTCCAGAGAGGGAAAGAATTTACAGATTTAATACAGAGGTCCGAGTAATAATCATAGCTCAAAAAAGGGAAAACACCAAAGTGAAGGCAGGCGAATCAGAATCAATACTCTCATCAAATACTCAATGACCTTTCCCCTCTGGATTTATATTTTTTCTCATTTTCTGGGACGCTTTTTATGCATTAAATACAGAAAAAAATAATAATGAAAAGAGTCCCTTGACCATAACTGGAATCAATGTATCTAACATGTTTTCCATTACTTACTGTGCATATGGCCTCATTAGATTGACTGCCACTAAGGGTTCAAACAGAAAAAAAAAAAAAAACAAAAAAAACTTTAGAAAGCCATTCATAATTTTCTCCTCAGAATTTAATGGTCATTCCATACTTGTCTGATAGTCTCTTTCCTAATATATCCCAAGTGAAAAAGCTTCGGGTATGCTGGAACTCAGAGTCCAGTAAGAAAATATGTGCTGCAAAATGCTTGGTTTATGTGGTTTCGTTTTGCCTCATTTTGAAAATCCATATTCTGCATTATTCTCTGATAAAGGCCAGTAGTGGCCTGATTCTCCCTGTGGCTGTAACATTCTTTTTTAACTTCAAGGAAAAGGCAGAGTACAATGCCCCTCTCAAACTTCCAGGTTCATAAACCCAATCTTTGTGAATTTACTGTATTTCTTCATATGTGCTCCTTGATTGATGTTCTTAACCAAGTTTTCTTGGTTAGATGTTCACAAGTTTGATACCCAATTTGCAAACATTCTTATGTTCTGATAAAGTCGCTGTGTCTCTTGGCATGATTTTAGTGTCTAAGTGCTTACTGCTTTACTGTACTTTTAAGAATGAGTCTTACTCATCTTTGTAGATTTCCCACTCTCTACTCCTCCACACATACACCTGAAAGACTACATTGTAGGTGTCAAAATTATTTTTATTTTATTTTTTTTATTTGACAGAGAGGGAGAGAAAGAGGGAGGAGAGAGAGAGAACAGAAGCAGGGTGAGCAGCAGAGGCAGAGAGAGAAAGAGGCTACCCGCTGAGCAGGAAGCCCATGTGGGGCTCCATCCCAGGACCACAGAACCATGACCTAAGCCAAAGGCAAAATGTTAACAGACTGAGCCACCCAGGCGCCCCTCAAAATTATTTTTAAACTTAAATATTTCTTTGTATTAAAAGCCAAACCACAAATCTAAAGAACACTAACTTGCATTCAGTTTAAAGAAAATATTAAAGTTCCATTTTAATTCAAAATATTCAAATATATTCCCAGTTTTTAATTGAACAGGTTTACCAAGGGATGTCATGAAGAAAAACAGGTAACCTTCATTTAGTTAATCACATAAGAAACAAGATATTTGAGTTACCTTAAGATTTATCCCTGAGATAGGTTTGGTCGCATAATATTAAAATACACAATCTAAGGGTGCCTGGGTGGCTCAGTTGGTTAAGCGACTACCTTTGGCTCAGGTCATGATCCTGGAGACCCAGGACAGAGTTCCACATCGGGCTCCCTGCTCAGTGGGGAATCTGTTTCTCCCTCTGACCCTTCCCCTTCTCATGTTCTCTCTCCCTCTCATTCTGTCTCTCAAATAAGTAAAATTAAATCAATTAATTAATAAAATAAAATACACAATGTAGCAGTATCTAGGTGGCTCAGTTGGGCATCCCACTCTTGATTTCATCTCAGGTCATGATGTCAGGGTCCTGGGATGGAGCCCAGCATTGGGCTTCACACTCAGGGGGTAGTCTGTTTGAGGATTCTCTTTCTCCCTCTGCCCGTCACCCAGCTCACACTCTCACTCACTCTCTCTTTCCCTAAAATAAATAAATAAATCTTAAAAAAAAAAAAAAAAAAACCAAATAACAAAAAAAAGAATGCTGTAATAATCCTTGTTTAAGATTTCCAATAAAAATGAATCATGGGGGCACCTGGGTGGCTCAGTGGGTTAAAGGCTCTGCCTTCTGCTCAGGTCATGATCCCAGGGTCCTGGGATCAAGTCCTGCATTGAGCTCTCTGCTCAGTAGGGAGCCTGCTTCCCTTCCTCTCCCTCTGCCTGCCTCTCTGCCTACTTGTGATCTCTTTCAAATAAATAAATAAAATCTTAAAAAATTTTTTTCTTTAAAATGAATCATGACTGAATCATGTGGAGTTAAGCTTGGAGTTCTGTCCTATTAACACTGAGTCTATTTAAACTACTGTAAACTAAAACCACTGAAGACTATGACAATATGATGAATATCCAAGTGCAAACGGAAAAATTTAGCTTTTAAAGAAGTTAAATATTTGGCACATAGAATATCAACTTTTTCAATTATATCATTGGGTTCTCAGACTATTTTGCGACAGGATCTTGCTCTCAAAACTTTAGGAGGAGGACACCCAATGGGTATTTTGTGTAGAGAGCCTGTATCCTGTTCTCTTAGCCATTCCCTTCTCTCTGCAGCTCACCAGAACACTGTGGCGGTGTACAGACACCAGTTTGGAACCTCTGATGCAGAGAACAAAACTTCCACCTTCCAGAAGCCCTGAAGAGTCACTTCAGATAGTTGAATATGGGTTTACGGATAATTTACTGACTTTGATGACAAAATCTGTCATTAAAAAATATTCACATTTTGCTAACTAAATAACTAAAACACACTTTAGTACATTTGGAAAACATAAAAAACCCAATGAAGACATTTTTCATAAAGTCACCACTCAGAATTCTTATTAATATTTGATTTACACTATTTTAATCTTTTAAAAAGCATATATGTGTGTTTGCATATTTTTTTCTCTTTTCATAAGATTGGGATCAAATTCCATGTTTTGATTTTTGAGGTTTTAACTTGAAAGACGTTATCTTACATATAGTCCTATGTTACTAAACCTTTTTCTACTGCATACTGTTTGATAGGCCTCATTGTATTCCACAGTTGGGATAGGTCACAGTTACTTTATCATATATATTGGATCTATACAGAGACAGATAAATCAAGGTTTGTGTTTTGTCACCCAAACCAATTCTTGTCAAAATTCCTGCTATTCACTATAAACAAAAATTGAAACAAAAAAGTCTTAAGTTGCATGAATTTTAGCACCATGGACTATAAAGGCACAGAAACTGTATTGTTTGTAGCATTAAGTTCTGGGATTTGTGCCGCTCCGTCTATTTTGCACTTCGGGGTTTTTTTTTCCAGAGATAAATTCCTGTAAAACTGCTCTCTGAATCTCTTTAGAGAAAAAGAAAATGTTCATAGTTTACAGAACTGTGGAAAACACAGCACAAAATGTTTTCTTGTTCCTTTATCACTTGAAAAAAGTAGGAAGGAAAACTAGGTAATTTTCTTTTATTAAAATACATTTAATGCCTACTTAAAATTTTGCTTTTTTTAAAAAAGAGAATCCCAGATTATATTGTACAAATGCACACAACTCATGCATGTTACTTCATGTAACATCAAATAGTTACTTAAACACAAAATCTCTACATGGTTAATAGTAGGACTGGGATTCATTCCATCCTTCCCTTGTTTTCTTCTTCACTAAGTGAACTGGTTATATGGACTTTGTTCTTGAATATACATTTTTTTCAGAGTGTTGCTATCCTTTACTTAGCAAGAACTGGGTTTTGATTAATATTTAACAACAACAATAACATTCAAAATATATTGCCTTTCTCTTACCTTACTTTAATTTTCAGGAGCAAAATCAAATTTTCATTACAAAAGGGAACTAATTAACATATCAGTTAAGAACGATTTGGAATGGGAGTCAGACATACTTGAGATCAGAGTCCGCTTCCATCAGTCACTAGTTAGATAATCTTGATAAAGTTTTACACTGCTTTACCTCAATAAACCTTAGTTTCATTTTGTATAAAACAGGAATACTATTACTTTCTTCAAAGCTTGTTGGTGCAGGGTATGCAATGACTTTAGTACAATGCTTGGCATCTAGGCAAAGTAGTAAAATAAAAGCCAACACAGTAACCACTGACATTAATGTCAAATGTTTTGGGAAGTAATCTTTTAGACATTTTTAAACCAAAATTCAGTGTAAAAAGTAGATCAATATGCCTCAGCAATCTTTATTTGTTAATGGGAGCATTATTACATTTGGCTCATCAAATGAATGATATACCTTAGGAGGAGAAAGGTAGGATTAAATACAGATTCAAAACCATCCTCATCAGCATGTGCATCCATAGTTCAGGCTTATTAGCTAGATGCTATAGTGGTCACGTCACAAAAACTGAGAAGACTTCTGCTGGCAACGGTGGGGATAGTTATACATTCTCTGTGTTAGTATGTGTGAACATTCTATTAAATTTGACCCTTTTTCCTTGTGAAAATGTTAAGTTCCTTTCGGACAGGGACAAGGGCTAATTATCGGAGTCTATGAATGCTCTCACTCTTGAGGAACTTCAGTTAGGCTCTTATGGTGTTAGTGATGATGATGAAGTACACATGGGAACTATTTTTTCATACATCTGCCCAAAGCTCTTGATTTATTTGTTTCCAGATACAGACACATACACTTAGATTATATGTGAAAAGAAGAACATGGGAGGCAGAACCAAAAAACCTTAAGTTACCTTAGCACCTGAGTTAGGGCTTAAAAGCCAGGTTGGATCATGCCCAAATTCTTTGGCCCTGATTCATGTGACTGGTGTATCATTTGGTTGTTTAAGGGCAGATCTTAACAGAAAAAAAATTTCTGAAGTAAAGAAATCTGGATTTGAGTTCCATACTCTTCCACTAGTCATTAGGTGATACTAAGCACAGATAGACACTTTACTCTATGGATGATCATAAATAAAATAATGTAATATCAAAGAATGTAACATAATATATAACATCTTCTCTACTTAGATGTTTGAGAGAGTTTGAAGTATCAAAAGTTCTTTGTAACTTGTAAAATAAAGTTTTATACACTTATCATGAAAAAATGCCTTAACTTACTAATTATAAAAAAGATGAATAATTGATGGGGCATAAAAGGAAACACTTAAAGTTGCAAATTATCATTTGTCATTGTGACTGCCCCAAAACCAGATCAATAGCATTAAAGTTCACAGAATTCATTTTTATCAAATGCTTATCTGCTGGGTTATTTTTTACATTCATTTTCAGCTTCTATACTAATGAAATCTGGATGTTTCCTTGAAGAACAAAATACATGTTTTATTGGGAAATAACATGGTAGAGTGAAATGAAAATGGGCTGGCCAGGAATTAAGAACCCAACTGTCTCAAGTGCCAAAGAGTTACAGAGAATCAAATGAGGGGTAAAGAGGCTTGGGCATCAATGAAGCACATACTGTAGAGCAGAAGACCCACCCAGAAGAATACCCATTACCCAAGTCCAGATGTGTTTGTCGTGCCGAGATATGGGCCTTGTGATGCCAGATTTTTTTTTTTTAAAGATTTATTTATTTGAGAGAGAGAGTCAGAGGAAGAGGGAGAGAAATCCTCAAGCAGACTCCCCACCAAGCATGGAGCCCCATACGGGGCTCAATCCTAGGACACCGAGATCATGACCTAAGCCAAAAACAAGAGTCATCCACTTAGCTGACTGAGCCACCCATGCGCCCTCAGATTTTCTCATTTTCTAAAAGGAGGCAGATACTCAGGTGTTCCTTTTTTTAAATGTTAAAATTACATAGTCTAGGGATAAAAGTGTGTTTTTAAAAATACTAAAATACTGTGCTGGAACTGTAGATTGTTGTTTACAAGCACTTTATGCATGTTTACAAACACTTCCATGCTGGGGCCAGTCCACAGGCTTCAGCTTTGAACTACTGTGTTGTAAGATCGTATGGATCTTACTTCAATCTCGACTTTAAACTCACTAACTGAATGACTTCGGCTAAGAAATTTAACCTATCCAAGCTTCATTTTCCTCTTGCAAAGTGGGAAGAACAATGCCTCTGTTGTAAGGATTGCAAAAATGGACATGGATGGAAACATTCTAATGGATCTAACAGATACACCCACAGGCCATAGCACTGATGACTGTGAAAAGGGGGATGGCAGGATGGTGGGTACCTACAGGAACTCAATACAGCTCTTTTTCTCTTTTGGTGGATGACTTTTAAAAAGTAAGTTGTTCTGTTTTCTCCTTTTCATACTTGTTATACTCAGAGCACATCAGATATTCTTATTATTAAGAGGCCAGGGTTATCTCACTCATTGTTGGATTAAACTGTTTTACTTGAATCATAAAGAAAATTTTAAAAATGATGGATATCCCCAATTCTAAAGAATAGAGACAAGTCAGCATCAAGTCTGAAAATGTTTTCAGATTAATTCAAGAGAGAGGGCTTCTTTGCAAAATGACAATCTCCTGAGCAAAATGCTTTTCCACTATTTCATCTGTTCCCCTCTGTCATAAAGATCCTTTTGTTAGTCAAACAGCATTTAAGGACATCAAGAATGTGGTAAGTGATGGCACCATATGAACTAAGAACAGATCAATTCTGTTTAGATTTCAGTTAACTACACAGTCAAAGATCAATGTTTCAAAGCAAGAGGATTATAATATAAATTTAGACAGTTAATGTTTTCCAACTATACAAATGTTAAAGTTCAGTAAGCAAATGACCAGTGACTGACTAGCAATACGAATCCTCTCTCTTTATTACCTTCTAGGCGCCTTGGCAGAGCCATTTAGGTCTGATTTCAAAAACTGCAAATAAAGTGAAAGAAGAAAAGTATAAAATCACATATTACAGTTAAAAGAGATTAGATAGTATGTGCAGTCAAACTTGTCTAAACAAAAGCATCGGTATGAATCAGGCATGTTTAAGCATGCATGCAGAGACTGGGTTCCTTTAAATTTGTAGGGATAAAAACCTAATGGTCACACAATGGTGAAGAATCAATTTCCCTGATATTAAGCTATTTTCCTTTCTCTTGTTTCAGAGGTCAGCACTGCACCCTGTGGGTCCCCAAACGTGCACAATGTACCTAAGAAGAGAGCAAGGTGGCTAAAATGTTCTCTCTTTGTAAAACTGACGAGGGTAAGGGCTTCCTTGTTCCTTCATTTTTTAAAATGAAGGGTTTATTTTTAATGATTGCTGATGCTTTAGGCATCTGGCTCAAAACATGATAAATTCTACACTTTGTAGATGCTTTTGTTCAATGAAGTGTTTTAAAAATAAAAGTAAATCATAACACAAATATTCTCCTTAAGAAATCAAAATCATGGGGGCGCCTGGGTGGCTCAGTGGGTTAAGCCGCTGCCTTCGGCTCAGGTCATGATCTCAGGGTCCTGGGATCGAGTCCCGCATCGGGCTCTCTGCTCAGCAGGGAGCCTGCTTCCCTCTCTCTCTCTCTGCCTGCCTCTCCATCTACTTGTAATTTCTCTCTGTCAAATAAATAAATAAAAATCTTAAAAAAAAAAAAAAAGAAATCAAAATCATGTATTTTCTAAAATATAAAATTCATTTTATGGTTAACTAGTTGCCACTTATATTCCTCCTTAACAGATGTAGGAGACAGACACTAAACCAGTGGAGTGGGAGTAATTCTTTCCTCTGGGTCTAGAGGAGACCAGAGCAGAGCAGATAATGCAGAAACCCCAGTAATTCCAGAGTCCACATCTTCTTAAACTGTATTAGCTAGGAAATTCATAACAGAGCAATTTGGGGGTCTATAATATCTTCAAAATACCTAGATCCTTCTCTCTGTCTTATCAGTGCCAATTGCAGAATTTTGAGAATTCTCATGAGAATTCAGAGTGTTGATTTTTTGGTACCACCTACAGGCTGGGTACTGTTGTATAAAAAAATTATCAATTGTCTTGCTATTCTTCTAATGGCTTGTCATTAGAATGGCACCCTATCGTGGATTTTACAGAATGGTACTTATTTAAAGTATTCTGACGAGTTGTTTTCATGAGCATCCTTGCATTAAAAAAAAAAAAAAAAAAGGCTTTTGTGCTGAAAAATACATTTAAAGTAGATATATCTGACCTAAGAATACTTTATGGGACATAATATATTTATAGTTTAATAATATAAATATTATCATTTAATGTATTAATAGTTTATGGGACATAATGATCACAGAGCATGAACCATGAACTCAGCTTATTTTTGGAAGGTACCGTTCTCCATTAAATGCTGTAAAAGAAAGGACCAGATAAGGAATGTGGGTAAGAAACATTTGCTTGGTTTTCATTTTCATGGTCGTTATACTGGTAGCATTTTCCAGGGGAATATTTCCAGTTTGGAACAGAAGCCATGAGGAAAATATCACCCTTTTTTCTTGAGCACATGCTCACAAGGCTTTTTTAGAGTCCCAGTGATCTCAGCAAATTTCGTTCTTGAAAATAACAGGCGAATTGTATTCTGACCAAACAGTGTCAACTAAACTTAGTCAGACTTGGTTTTCTATGTATATTTTTGCTGCAGTTAGATTCCAGAATTTCAAGCACTGCAGTAAATCATCTTGATTTAGATTGAAACAAAGAAAGGGAACAAAGACTTCTACCTCATACTGTTTCAGAACTTCCATGAAAGCAAGATGCCGCCCTAATTTATCTTTTGAGTTAAATTATTACTTCCATTTCTGTTTAGTCTTAATTTCTGGATACAGATATGAAAGAATAATTTATTTATGATTAGTGAATTTACTGGAGTGGATTTCCAGAAAGCAAAATAACTGTGAGTGTGGATCATGTAATTTGATGCTAGTAATAATTAAATTACTAATTTATTTTAATAAATTCAGTGAATCCAAAGGTATTTCCTTACTGGTGGTGTCATTATTTCTGACTTGCAATTTAGTTTTGGAAGGGAAAAAAAGGAGCCACAGAAATGTTCCCCGCTTTTCTTATTTATGTCATAGCACATAGTGAACAAGTTTTTTAATTTTTTTTTTTAAGATTTTATTTATTTATTTGACAGAGAGAGATCACAAGTAGGCAGAGAGGCAGGCAGAGAGAGAGAGAGAGAGGAGGAAGCAGGCTCCCTGCTGAGCAGAGAGCGAGATGCGGGACTCAATCCCAGGACCCCGAGATCATGACCTGAGCAGAAGGCAGCGGCTTAACCCACTGAGCCACCCAGGCACCCCTGAACAAGTTTTAATTATGGATTTTTAAAGTGTGATTTACTGCCTTTAAGAATTTGAATTCCCGGGGCGCCTGGGTGGCTCAGTGGGTTAAGCCGCTGCCTTCGGCTCAGGTCATGATCTCAGGGTTCTGGGATCGAGTCCCGCATCGGGCTCTCTGCTCAGCAGGGAGCCTGCTTCCTCCTCTCTCTCTCTCTCTCTCTCTCTCTCTGCCTGCCTCTCTGCCTACTTGTGATCTCTCTGTCAAATAAATAAAATAAAATATTAAAAAAAAAAAGAATTTGAATTCCCTTTATTAAAATCTTAGAGGAAAAAAAAAAAAAACTTAGAATCCTGAGAACGTCATAGGTATGAATACAATCCACTTTGTTTTTACAGCCAAAATAAAAGAATGAATAATCACAGTCCAAAAAACTACCAGTGAAAAGCTATCCCACAGTCTTAGGCAGAGGTCCTTTAGGAGACCATCCATCCATCTAGTTGGTCAGTCAATATTTATCAAGCACATACATTGTGCCATTAGATTTGTCATTAGTGGTTTCATTTTCTGCCCTCACAGAGTTTACAAAAATCTACTGAAGGGTGAGGAAAATCAAGTAAGCAAATCAATAGCTCTACAATTACAACTTTGATAAATGCTATGAAGGAAACCCATAGGGTACAGAGGATAATAGTGGAGATATACTTAAGGAAATCTTTCCCAAGAGTTGTATTTAAAGCCCAAACTTAAAGTATAAGGAGATTCCAACCATTCATATTTTAAAAGGGGAAGAGTCAGATGACTGGCCTTTTATTTTATTTATTTTTTTTTTTTTGAGAGAGACTGCTAAGGTGTGTGAGCTGGGAAAGGTTTGTGGGACAGAGCCCCACCTTGGGCTGCTCACTCAGTGTGAAATCTGCTTGGGATTCTCTCCTTTTCCCTTTCCCCTTTCACTCTCACTCATTCTCTCTCTAAAAAAAGAAATAAAATAAAAATAAATAAGATAAATAAATGTGCTTTCTTAGAGCATTTGACTTGGACACAGAGGTTAAGACTGTAGGTCATCACTACCATACTGAGGAAGAAGGACAAAAATCTGAAAGAAATTTATCTTTGCTTTGTTTTGCTTGTTTGTGAGCTTGTGCTAGTATCTGATGACATTTCTAGTGAGTTAGACAAAGATTTCATTAACTTGGGCTTAAAACTCACTCATTATGAGCAGAGAAGAGATAACCAAGGTTAATTTAATACCTATTGTAAGATGCAGTGGCAGGTCAGGGTAACAGAGCTCAGATTTCCTGAAAATAATGCTTGACTCACAGCTGCTGTAAATCAAGCAGGATCTACCTATATCATGACAACTATTTAAAACAAAGTATAAAGACCCCTAATCATCCAGATCTTGAATCATCCAGAAAAAATGCACATAGAGATTAAAAATTTAGTAGAGACCTATTTCATCTACATGGAAAGACAGTCACTTATATAAAGTAAAAGAACTACAAAACAATGCTTAGAGTATGCTCCCATTAATAAAATTGTATGTCTGAGTGCGTTTATATTCACATGTAAAAAAAAATCTAGAAGGAAATTTTCCAAAATGCTAATAGTAATTATTTCTTGATGGTAGGCTCATGGGTGATTTCCTTTTTAAATTTTTCTTTTCTTTTTATATATTTCTGTATATCCTTTTTGTTGGTTTTTCACAATGACGTATTTTTTAAATGTAGAAAAAAATCTTTAAAAGATAAAATTTCACTGTACTGGTATATATTGATTTAAAGCAAAATGCCTTTAGTGTGACAGATCTCACTTTCCTGCAAGCTAATTAATTTTAAAGGACATTTTCCAAATGTGGAATGATAGTTCAGATGGCATAATTTGCTCTTTGGCCAGGGCTGAATTGCCAAACAGACACAAAGAATGTGCCTAGTGCATTAGCAAAAAAGGGAAGACACCAAAAAAAAAAGAAAGAAAAAGAAAAAAAGAATATTTTTTGAAATTTCAGAGAAGTGTAAAAGTATTTGCATAGGAAAAATATTAGAAAGTTATTGAACTGATGTACACTTTTTTATTTTTATAGATTGATTTATTTATTTTTTGACAGAGTGACTAGGGGCCACACAAGCAGGGGTGGGGGCAAAAGGAGAGAGAGAGAAGCAGACTCCCCAGTAAGCATAGAACCTGACGAGGGGCTCAATTTCACCACCCTGAGATCAAGACCTGAGCGGAAACCAAGAGGTGTTTGCTCAACCGACTGAGCCATCCAGGCACCCCCTGATGTATACTATTCAATGATTTAATATCATTTTTAATTTTAAGAACATGTAGGTGAAAAGATGCTTGGGACATATAGGTAAGAGGTATGGCTGAGTTTTTTTCAAAAGTCCAGGATCTACAGGAATCTTAATTTGGTCCTAAGCATAGAAAAAAATTATGTTACCTCCTAACCTGGATGTGACTAAAAATAAAGACAATACTTAGCCATAAAATAAGGACACATCAATCCAACAAAGTTCTGATCAGCGGAGGCTGATACCCTAAACATACATTTAGTCTATTTAGCAATTCAATATGATCAAAGAACAAATCACGACACCTGACATATTAAAAAAATTCAAATAAAATGAGTCACATTTAATGCAGATTTGTTATATTTGATATTTTTAAATCCTAATTAGCAAGATAATATTTTAAATGTTCTAACATGGCAGATTTGGGCTCACGGGATTTGGAATCCAGGTCCAATTAGACCATTTACCAAACTCAAACTTGGACCAGTAAACTTCTCTGAGCCTGTTTCTACTTATTTAAAATAGTTATAATGACACCGTTTTCCTGGCACAATAGAATTTGGGGGAATAGTAGATGAAAAATAAAGAATGCAAAATAACTTAGAGAACTATAAAAGATTATAATAACAATATAAGATGTAATGGTGGTACTTACTACAACTATATTGTTTTCACGTCTGTATGTCTTAGATACCCCAAGGAAATTCTATGTTCCTAGGATATGCAAATTGTTCTAGTCATATAAGAGCTCTACAAATAGTCTATTTATATGATTGCTCTTGTGTAAAAAGATTTTTTAATCAATAGAGTAATATCTGGATATACAAAAAAATCGGGATATACAAAAAGAAGGAATTATAACTGACCTCTCATAGTAATACTCAAGTATAAATCTGGTTTATTTATTTCAGAAAAAAACAGACTGTTGAATTATGCTGAAACTTCCATGATAAATTTGGTTTTCTTTTAGGTTACAATCACGGAAAACAAAGAATTAATCCTTTTATGAACCTGTGAGAAATACAGAAAATGGTTTTGTCTTTTCAGATATTTTCTAAGTCATCCTGATGGAGAGCAGAAGCATGTATCTAAATTAAAATATGTTCTGAGGGGGGCACCTGAGTGGCTCAGTGGGTTAAGCCTCTGCCTTGGGCTAGGGTCATGATCCCAGGGTCCTAGGATCGAGCCCCACATTGGGCTCTCTGCTTGGCGGGGAGCCTGCTTCTCTTTCTCTCTCTGCCTGCTGCTCTGTCTACTTGTGATCTCTCTCTCTCTGTGTCAAAAAAAAAAAAAAAAATGTTCTGAGGTCACTTGAAGAAATAAGGAACATCCTATCACAAAGTGAGGAATTAGATAACATATGTTTTACTCTAATTAAAACAAGTTTTACTAAAGTTTAAATGCCAGTCAAAATATTTAATATCCCAATAAGAATGGCAGTTCCAAGACAGTGTTTGAGAAATCAAGAAATAATCAAATTTGAATATTGCTAAATAATACATTTAAACAATAACCTGCAAGTATCTTTTATATACTTTGTTCTTTCTGACATCACCTTCAAGGCTCTTGAATTATTTTGTATCTAGACCCCACTCAACTCCATTTTAGTTTTCAAAATTAGCCATACAAAATGGAATAATTTTAATATGGCTGTTAAACATCACGTTCCACAAAGTTGCTGAAAAAGGACTCTTATGAAGAGGCCAGTGTTCAGTTCCCTGCATCCTGACAAGGTAACATATAATATTTTCCAAGTAGATGGTCAACCAATTTCTTTAAAAATATTCAAATTTTGTAATTTAGAAGCCCATTGCAAATGGAGTCTTACTGTTAGAGATCTAGAAGTGCCAGATATTAAACAGCTAAAGCACACTCTAAAATGGACAATTTATACTAGAAAAAGCCAGAGAAGTTCTTGAGAAAGAATCTAGTCTATGCCATCCCAAATAAATGCATATCTAGGGTATACTTTCAGAGGTTTTTATGGAAGAAGAATGCACTGCTCTATCTGGTTGCCCAGTTGACAACTCAACTTTGCTATCAAGAAGTTCCACATTCTATATTTCTATTCTTCATTCTTCCTAATGAAGTTGAAGCTCATTGACCGTATTTTAGGTTCCAAACAACCCCCAGCTCTTCTGAAGCAAATGACTGTCAACTCTCAATTTTCTCTTCTTCTAATGAAATAATCCTAGGCTCCTTACCCTTTGTTAGAGAATACAACCTGTAGTCTTTAAACACACTTGACTTTTGTGTGGCCTCTCAGTAAAGGCCATATAATTGTCTCAAGCTGTGGGATCAAAAACTAGGTCTAAGAGTCCCATCAGGGTCTGACCACATAGGTAAAACATGCTACTACGGAGAGTTCTGTGCTGACAGCCTACAGTCACTGACCTCTGACTAAACTGTACCAACTTCACCTATAAAACCACAACCCAGTGAAAACTCAACACAAAGGAAATAAAACAAAGCCCCAAGTAGCTGCTTTCATGCATGAAACAGGGTCAACTGGGTCTTTATTTCTTAAAGCTTATTATAGATACATCTGAAATCTTAATTTTTGAAGTCAAAGTTATCATTTAAAAGATTTAGGATGCAGTGTGTTATAAAAATTTTATGTGACATATAAGCCCAGTACTTCTTTCCTTGCTCTACTTTATTTAGTTATAATTAGGCACATGATAGCATGACTTTACAGTGTTGTGAATCTATATAATATATAATATGCTGTGAGTATATTAAATCCATGTTTCCCATTAAGTCTCTCTATTTATAAACCAAAAGGAAGGAAACATTTATTCTCTGAGAAATTAAAACTATAAACTTCATTCAAATACAGGTAAAAATTTTAAATGAAGGGGCAGTGAATAAAATAAAATGCAAGATCAAGATAAAAAGTGTTTCTTTACATTGTAAAAAATATGTTTGCACTGACAATGATATTGTTTGAGAAGAGATCGATGGAAAAAACTAGTCCATATGATGAATGCGATATACTTTTACCTGCAAGGATTTTTCTGGCTTTAATTCAATGAAATCCATTCTCCTGAGTAGTAATGGAGTCCTGTACCCTACTCATCTCCGGCATCTTCAGTCTCCTGAGCTGCCTTAAAGCCTTGACATAATAAAAGGTCAAACAGATCCTAGTAAGCATTTGTAAACTACACAGCCCCCCATTTCGGGCTACCTGCCATACATTCTCTTGCTAAGCTTTGCTCACTCTCTTGTTTCATTTCATTGTATAAGCAGGCTAATTTGGAAATAGCTAGGGTATTTGGGAACACCTAGATTTTCAAAACAATCCCACTTTCCTACGTAACCACCTAAAGAAGTGACCCAAAATACAATATTTGAGAGAACTGTAAAATGGTGCCTGGATACTGAAGGAATGAAGACCAAATAGCAAGCACCACTATCAAATAAAATGAATGCATTTCACCTTCCAGCTCATGTGTGCTTCCTGGACACAAGGCACAAACATGAAAGGGATGGAGTAGAATTTCAAGAAAACTGATTTGTTTCAACATTTACTTGGCAAGATGCTGGACACAAAATAATATCTCAAGCCACCTCCCTTTCCCATTATTGTAAATTCAGGGCTCTCAAGTCACCCCCCACAAAACCAATTAAAAATGAAGATAAGGGGCAGGCTATGAATTCGCATCTAGTGCTAAGATACAGATTAAATGATAAGCATCTGTCCTAATTGGTCACAATGAAACTAAGGGACAATAACAAGAAAAAATCTCACATTAATCCAAATGAAGCAAGTGAATAATATAAACCAGAACCACAGTTTCAAAAATATTCAATTATCTCCAAGCATGCAAGGGCATTTATAACCCATAAATATGATTGCAGAGCACAGTATGCATATAAATGTATTTCATAAATGCACTACTTATGCTAAGAAACATGTGTATATATGGATATGCATTTCCATAGGCTACACATTTGCATGTTCACAATCACATCTACCTACTAAAAATCAAACTCTATCCAGCAAATGCTTTCTCCACAAGAGTACATCAGAATATGAAGTAGAATGCTAATTTCTGAGGCCACCTTTTCTTAGGGATGAAGGAAATAAGCAAAATCACCTCATAATTGGGCCGGGAAGCTTCGGAGGCACCAAATGGGTTTTTGAAGAAGGCCCAACCCTGTATGTGAGAGCTGCAAATTAAATGAGTCCTTTCAATAACACCCATTTCTTGTTAGCTCTTTTCCCACCCCCTGATTCTGCTGCTAAGCTTGGAAGGAAAGGAACCAAGTGGCTCAGTCTGCATTCTGAGCCAGTTCAAGATAAAATCAGAGCACCTTTTTTTTTTTTTTTTTTTTTTTTAAACACAGCGGATGCTTTCTTACTTCTCTCTTCCTGGCAACCTTCCTCTCTCTCCATCCCTATCTCTGTCTCTACATCTTCCTCTCCTACTCGGAGGGAGTCATTGTTCAAGTGCTGGCCACAAATGTACACAGGGGTCTTTTAACCGGCAGCCAAACGAGGAAGATAGCTCCACAGTCTCCTACTTACCATGCTGAGACCTGGAGAAGCTGTTGAAAGGAGGGAAAGATGCAAACTGAATCCATTTTCCTTGTGACCGTGTCGGATGCAGCCTCCGAACGCAACATCAGCACTGCTGCTGGGATTTTGTTCCCTCACTCTCTGGTTGGCGATGGTGCGAAGAGGAACCACCCTTCCAGCCTCACTAGAGCATTAGCAGTCGAGGCGGCAGGAGCAGCGGCATCACCACTTGGCCTCCTCCCTCTCGGAGGATGGGGTGAGCTCAGAAGCAGCCAGGAACTTGCAGCAGACACCTCCTCTGGCTCCTCCTTTCCTGCCCCTCCCCCAAAGCCCCACCCCTGCTGCGGTAGAGGCTGCCTGTCCCGGCAGCTGCTGGTTGTCATGGCAACGACCAATGGTGAACCACCAGACTAAGGGGGAGGGGAGATGGGTGAAATGAGCTGCAGGGGCTGGAGGGGGAGTGAATTTGTGCTGCTGCCCTCTGGGATGCTCTTGGTCTCTCCTACCTGGACTCTGGGTCTTTAAAAATGGGGCAAGGGTGTACAGGCACAGGAAGAGAATAATTTAAACGTAGTCTAAATCAAAACTGAAACATACAAAATAACTTAGCTATTTTTTGCACTTACTATCGTTTTCCAACAAAATGTATTACAATTTGCCATCAGAAAAAAATAATAACAAATGGAGAAAATCATATCCTGTACTCGGATATTATAATTATTCCAAATATGTTTGTCTCTGATAGTATCTTTTACTCAATGTCACTCAAGGTTGTTAAAAGGCAAAGTGGCTGGACTGCAATAAAGTAAGTCTGAGTCCTTAACACTACTCTCTGCTTGTTCTTCTCAAGTGAGTCACTTGGTCTCACTGTTTTGCCAGTTCTCTCTCTGAACAGGACTTGGAGGTATTTGGTACCCCCGTGGAAAAGTAAATTGGAATAGAGGGAACAGAAATTTCTTGAGCAACCACAGGGTTCTCACGAGCACCAACCAGCTGGTGGATAGTTCCAAGCCTTTGTAATATCAAATTTCTGGAGTGTTAAATTCCCTGCAAAAAATTCTAAGCCATTTTCATGGACACCATTTTCACGGATGCCTTTTTGGTGTTCCCAAGCCAGCTGGTAATCAGGGTGGTAGGCAGGAAAAAAAAAGTGAAATCAGCAGTGTTCTGAGTTCTTTGTGAGTTTTGTTTCTAACTATAAATTATAGATAACACAAGTATTTATCTCATGCAGTAGTTGTAAAGAGCAAATGAAATAATGCATCAACAGCGCTTGGCATGTACTAAGAATGCAAATAAATGTTTACTAATAGTAGTGGTGGCAGTAGTAATACATTGTAGCTGTCTCTTAATTCAAGGGATCAAGGCAATAACATGGCAAATTCAGACAAGGCAAAAAATTAAGATGAGGAAACAATAATGATAGATGTGTTGGTGATGATGATGGCAAAGTCAGAAAGATCCTGAAAGAATAAAGGTTTTCTAAAATGGGACAGTTGAGGATACTCTAAAAGACTCTTAAAGGACTTAGATAAATTTCCCAAATTCACACAGCTAATTAATGATAGGACCACAATGAAAACTCTGACCCTTCTAATACTAACATTTGCTCCCCACTAATCATTACAGTTTTCTGCCACTCCTCCACGGAATGGAGATACCTTTTGTTCTTAACCCATAGGGTTATTTATAAGTTCAAATAGGTTTAATGTAATTTTCAGAGTCAGACAGCCTGGGATCCATTTCCGTTGCCAGTATTTACTATAGATATGACTTGACACAATAATTAATTTCCCTGAACAGATGTTTTTGGAAATAATCATAGAACCTCATGGATTCCTCATAAAAACTGAACAGAATGATGTATGTAGAGCATTAACACAGTGTCTAGTACATAGTAACTGTTCAATAAATGGTAGCTATGATTATCTATTGCTCGTTCTTAAATAATTAATATTAAAATGTAAGGGTTTTTTTTTCCTTAGATGGGGTCACTCTTGATGCCAGGGCCTTATTCGAACAAAACTAAATAGAAGGTAATTAGGTGGTCAAGGAAAGGGCTGCAGTCATCCTCACTACCATCCTTGGACTTACCTCTTGGTCCTCTCCTGAGGGAAGTCTGCATCCTGCTCTGTGCAGCTAGTGGTTCGTGCCTCCCACCAGAGACTGAGCAACCACACAGTCTGCACATACGTCTACATGAGCATCACATAACAGTAGTCATGCAACAGGAAGGAATGGGTTGTCTTGCTTTTTTTTTTATTCTTCTCTGTATTTCACCTTCCACTGTCTCCACAGAGATGGTCATCTAAGTAAGCAGAAAGGAAGGCTTCGGGTTGTAGAAGCTCAGACAGGTCTGGGTGACAGAACCCGCCCACCAGGCTCGTGAGGGAGCGTTTCATCTTTCACGCCAAGAGGTAACTTGGTTGAGTGAGCCATTCCAGTTTTCTCTCCTCCCATCAACACAGGCAGAATCAACTGAGGAGAAAACGGAGTTTGGTGTTCAAACAATTTAGTCATTCAAATGCTCTCCCATCTTCCTTCTGCCATATCCATGAAGCACTGTTATCATTATTTTGTAATAGTTTTTTAAAAATATTTAATTATTTGCCATTTATTTACTTTATTTGTTATTGTAAAATGAAATCTGTCTCTGCCTTCACTAGAATATAAATAAAAATAAGCATCATAAAGAGAGTGTCCTCAGAGAAAAGAACTCAAAGCAAAACCATACATTTTGGAAGACTGAAAGAGACACTATATCTGTAATTTTTTTCGAGTTTTCAAATTTCATTCCTTCTCTCCATTGTCATCTCCTCTCTAATCATGCTCTATTTTTCCATGGTATTTGTCATCTTCTAATGTTACACTCTACTATTTATTTGTGCTTCTACATTTTTTGTTATCTGTTTCTCTCCATTAGAATGTAAGCTATGAAACGGCAGGGGTTTTTGTTTGCTTGTCTGTTTTTGAACAGTTCCTGACCTCTATTAGGTGTTCCATAAATATTTGTTCAATGAATAAACCAGTAAATAAACAAAATAACAACTTCTGCCTTGAATTATGTCTATATAATGTTATAATGTCTATATAATGTTATATAATGTCTATATAATGTTATAATAGTATTTGTCCAGTTATGTATTTTTGTATTTCTCAAAATTAAAAACTGGGCGCCTGGGTGGCTGAGTGGATTAAGCCGCTGCCTTCGGCTCAGGTCATGATCTCAGGGTCCTGGGATCGAGTCCCGCATCGGGCTCTCTGCTCAGCAGGGAGCCTGCTTCCTCCTCTCTCTCTCTCTCTGCCTGCCTCTCTGCCTACTTGTGATCTCTCTCTGTCAAATAAATAAATAAAATCTTTTAAAAAAAATTAAAAACTAAGATAATGACACAAAGCACCTTATTAGCATAATGCATATTAGCATAATGTCTGATACGTATTTTAAATATACATAGTTATGAAAATGGAAACGTTTGCTCATGCATATTCAAAGTCATCTAGCATATCGCCGGTAGTACGTATCATGTTATTTGAGAAATACTGATTTTGTTCTAAGAATGTCTTCTCCAGTAGTACTAACAGTAAGCAAACTGTCTACCTCCTCTGGGACCATTCCAATTTTGACTTCTGGATTTTATGAGATGTCTGAAAAAGTACAGGGTGTGGGTCTTGGCTTCAAAAGCAGCATTAAATTTTCAGGAGAAACCACAGCATAATGGGAGGAAGCTGCAAAGTGTAGGCTCTGAAGACCGACTTTTTGGATTGAGTTCATGCTTCACCATTTGTTTCCTGAATGACCTTGGGCAAGCTGCTTAATTTTTATATGCCTCAGTTTCTTCATTATATGACATGCTAGCAGTACCTACTTCATTGAGTTGTTCTGAAGAGCAAAGCTTTTTGCTGCAAAAACTAGCAAGTACCTGGCATGTAATAAACAATAAATAATATGTAGCTCATATCATGATAAATACTATTTTAAATAACTATGGTTATGTACGCATATCATTCTGGATGTTTCCAAAACACTCAAGGTTATTCTAAGAAACTGTTATGACTGCAGACGAACTTTTAGCAGACCATGAGGATTTCTAGAGATGTTTATCTCAGAGATAGGCCAATGTCTTGAATTCCCCCAAAAAGGGGACAAAAAGGGGTAAGTCACCATCAGAAGTGAACATTTATTCTTTGTCTACTCTGTAAGAGGTTATTAACATATTATGTATTTACAGAGAACATTAAATGTAAGCTGTCAGGATCTTTCTGAGTTCATTAAGAAAAAAAGACATCATTTGGACCTCACTTGAATATCCTTTATCAATACTGCCAGTAACGGCGTACCTGCTAGCCAGTTGGTAGAGTATGTGACTCTTGATCTCAGGGCTGTAAGTCTGGGCATAGAGATTACTTAAAAGAAAATAAAATCTTTAAAAAATGCTACCAGTAAGCAAAAATATTAGAACCCTCCCATGAACTCCATATTCCTAAGGCCAACCATCTTATGAATAATTGCCTGCATAGTAGGTGGACACACTGGCCTTTGCTACCTTGTTTCCTCTGGCTGTGCCTTCCTTATCCCAATTATTCAATCTTAATGATTTCTCCATCACCTCCTCTGGGGAGTCTTCAATGATACCAGGTTTAGCATTAGAAGTGATGTTCAACTGAGGGTTTCGGAGGGGAGAGGGTGGGGGTTAGGTGAGCCTGATGGTGGGTACTAAGGAGGGCACATATTGCATGGAGTACTGGTTATGGTGCATAAACAATGAATCTTGGAACACTGAAAAAATAAAATTAAATAAAAAAAAAAAGAAGTAAAGTTCCCATTGTCCCCATCACATCTTTATTGCTGTCCTCATGATGCTAAATGGCAAATAGCTTTTTCTTTCATATTTGACTGTAAGCACTCTGAGGTCAAGAATATACTGTTCATTCATTTATTGCTATGCCAACCTAACAAATATTTATTGCTAGCTGCTACTGTGTACTGTTTTAGGGGCTAGGGATATAGCTGTGAATAAGACAACATTAACACATTCTCCGTGGAGATAATAATCTAAGAGGAAAGACAGACTACATAATTAAGTGTAATTAAATTATGTTGAGGGCTACAACAGAGAACCATTGGAAGTTCTGATATAAAGGGAAGATAAAACTGACTTTAGGAGCCCAAGGAAGATATTACTGGAAAAATAATAGGGTAGGGTAGGAACAATTGGTTTCAGGAGAAGGGAAGAAAATGTGCGAAGAACATGCAAGTTATTCATGTTTTATTTAATGTTCGCACCTAGCATAGTATCTGTGCATATTACGGGCACTTACGTGTTTGTTGAAAGAATTTGCCTCCTTTCCCCACAATGACTCACACACAGAAGCACACAACTTCTTTCCATTATGTTTTGTTTCTGTTAATTTATTTGAGAAGTTTGTCCAAGTTTGTCAATAGCTAAGGAGCTGGCTGACTATGTAGGATGAGAAGAAATGAAGGGGGGTCGAAAGAGTAACTGTTTTTATAGTAGAAAAAGAGGTGTAATGCTAACAGTGACCACTGTTCCATTACAGATTTATTAAGTAAGATTTACATGAGAATACAAACCTTTGCTTTGATATTGAGATATGAAATAGTTTTTCCCTTTCAGGTCCAGGGCAATTGTGTATTACCCAATGGCAGACAACAGATGGACTTAAGTTATCAGCAAATCAGGGACACCAAAGAAATGAGAAAAGTTCCATCTCAGTGGTCTTTTCCAAAATATTGCAATCAGAAAATCTACAAATAAGCTGGTTTGACTTCAGAATATATGCAAGTTTAATTTTAATTTTAGCATGGTTTTTACATTTAGTTGTCTATGGGAGGCACCATAATTTTCAAAATTCTTACAGTGCCTAGTAGCTTAAAACATCTCATTACACACAGCACTAAGAGTAGAGAACTTAAGCTATATAACATAAAAAGCACATACATCCCAGAGTGAACTTTCTTTTCTTTTTTTTAAGATTTTATTTATTTATTTGACATACAGAGATCACAAGTAGGCAAAGAGGCAGGCAGAGAGAGAGGAGGGGGAGAAGCAGACTCCCTGCTGAGCAGAGAGCCCAATGCGGGGCTCGATCCCAGGATCCTGGGATCATGACCTGAGTCGAAGGCAGAGGTTTTTGGTTTTGTTTTTGTTTTTTTAATATATTTTATTTATTTATTTGACAGAGAGATCACAAGTAGGCAGAGAGGCAGGCAGAGAGAGAGGAAGAGAAGCAGGCCCCCTGCCGAGCAGAGAGCCCGATATGGGGCTTGATCCCAGGACCCTGGGGATCATGACCTGAGCTGAAGGCAGAGTCTTTAACCCACTGAGCCACCCAGGTTTCCCCAGAGTGAACTTCCATGATGGAGTTTACCATCTAGTGGGTGGGCCAACCAAAGAACAAGAAAACAAACCAGTAAAGTAACAGCAAATTTTCATGGGGTTCCTGGGTGGCTCAGGCAGCTAAGCATCCAACTCTTGATTTTGGCTCAGGAGATGATCTCAGAGTCCTGTGATCAACTCCCACCTCAGGCTCTGCATTCAGTGTGGAGTTTGCTTGAGACTCTCTCCCTCTGACCCTAACCACTCCCCCACAAGGCACACATGTGCGTGCGCGCTCTCTCTAAATAAATAAATAAAATCGTCTTAAAAAAAACAGCAAATTTTCACAAGTGCTTTGAAGCAATGAACTACAGAGGAAGATGAGGAATGGGGGTGGGGAGAATGGGCATGACTCATTATGGAGGCGGCATTTAAACTGAGAAATGAAGTATGGATTATGGCAGTCATGAAGGAGCTGAGAAAAGAGAGGTTCACATGGAAGGCTGAGCTCTGAGGAGAAAGAAAACCAGGAATAAGAAATACTTTTGAAGGTCTGTATAGCTGGAAATGGTAAGCGTGGTGGAAAGTGGTAAGAAGGGAGGTTGGGAAGGTGGGCAGGAACCAAATTATGCAGCACCTTGTAGCCCACTGTCAGGTAACTGGGGTTTTTTGTAAATGTAGTGAAGAGCCATTGAAGAGTTTAAATTTCGTTTAAAGTACTGTGGGGAAGGAACTGGTAGTGGGTAAAAGTGGATGCCCTTACGGTGCTGTGGACATCTAGGCTGGAGGTGTTATAGGTTATATGAGGTAGTAGCAGGGGATATAGAAAACACTGGACTATTTTGAATGAATGCATTTTAGAGGTGGCACTGTGAAGACTTTCTGGTGGATTGGATCCTGGGGCTGAAGGTGAGGGAGATAGCAAGATCGTTTCTAAGTAGACAGCCAACACTGCCATTTCAGAGGTCACACTGGTACCTTCTATAGGGACGAAAGGCCTCAGTGCTCTGACTCTGGGAAAGTGTGGGGAAACATAAAGGGGTTCTAAGTGCCTCACTTCCAGGGCCCTTTCCTCTCTCCCTCCTCAGACTTAGTGCTCTGGAGAATTAGGCTTTAAGGACCAGAAGAATCTGTGCACTGAACAAGTCACCAATGAGCTCATGGCAATGGAAGCAACTTAGCTGAGAAGGGTAGAAGGTATGGAAGAATACCATAATTTAGATTCAGAAAATTCCCCAAATCTGGAGAAGTGGATTGCCATCAAGAAATGGCCTTCCTTGATCCTGGAAATACAAATCAAAACCACAATGAGATACTACCTCACACCAGTCATAATGGCTAAAATTAACAACAGGAAACAACAGGTGTTGGAGAGGATGTGGAAAAAGGGGAACCCTCCTACTGTTGGTAGGAATGTAAGTTGGTGCAGCCACTCTGGAAAACAGTATGGCGGTTCCTCAAAAAGTTGAAAATAGAGCTATCCTGTGACCCAACAATTACACTACTGGGTATTTACCCTAAAGATACAAATGTAGTGATCAAAGGGGCATGTGCACCTGAATGTTTATAGCAGCAATGTCCACAATAGCCAAATTATGGAAAGAACCTAGATGTCCATCAACAGATGAATGGATAAAGAAGATGTCTCACACACACACACACACACACACACACACACACACACAGGAATACTATGCAGCCATCAAAAATGAAATCTTGCCATTTGCAATGACATGGATGGAACTAGAGGGTATTATGCTAAGCAAAATAAGTCAATCAGAGAAAGAAAATTATTATATGATCTCTCTGATATGAGGAATCTGAGAGGCAAGGCAGGGGGTTGTGAGGGGTAGGGAGGGAAAAATGCAACAAGATGGGATCAGGAAGGTAGAAAAACTGTAACAGAGTCTTAATCTCAGGAAACAAACTGAGGATTGCTGGGGGTGGGGGTAGGGTGGCTAGGTGATGAACACTTGGGAGGGTATGTGGTATGGTGAGCACTGTGAATTGTGTAAGACTGATGATTTACAGACCTGTACCCCTGAAGCAAATAATACATATGCTAATTTAAAAAGAAAGAAAGAAAGAGAGAGAGAGAGAGAGAAAGAAAGAGAGAGAGGGAGGGAGGGAGGGAGGAAGAAAAGAAAAGGAAAGGAAAGAAAAGGCCTTCCTCAGATGCCTGGGTGGCTCAGTTGGTTAACCATCTGTCTTCAGCTCAGGGATCAAGTCCTGAATCTGGCTCCTTGCTTGGCAGGGAGCCCACTTCTCCCTCGGTCTGCCATTCCCCACTGCCTGTGCTCTCTCTCTCTCTGTGACAAATACATAAAAACTTTAAAAAAAAAAAATGGCCTTCTACTCTGAGCCTCCTGAATATTTAAACCATATTCTCTACCACAACTAGTTTGGCTTCTTCCTGGGTTATAATCCCAAGTCTGCTACCTTCTAACCATAAAACCCTGTAACCATATCTTCCCTCAACCTCAATGTCCTCCTTTATGAATCCAGGGTAGAAACTGCCCTTGCCTACTAAATGGACATCTAAATGAGTTGTGTTTATAAAAAACTTAGCACATGCCTGGCATGTAGACAGGTCTCTGTGACCTCTTGCTGTTCTGTTACACCCACCCACACATCTGAACCTTTCTTGTGAAAGCCTTTAGAGCCCCAAACATTTGCTTACAGATCTCAAATTTTAGAAAATGTTTCTTCCCACCTCAAACCCCCAAATGATCTTTTAGATACCTCAAACAGCTGAGGACTTATTTTTGTCTGGCAGATATGCTAGGTGCAGAGGCACTGAAAGGAGAAAAGAGTTGTCTATGAGTGGAGTTTACAGACTGCCTGGTATGTCTCATATTTATGAGCTAACTTTCTTTAAATATTTACATTTTATTACTATTCGACTGGTTTCTTACAGTTGATCTGAAGTGTGAAATTGAGAGCCTGGAGCTTGCTAACACTTCCATGAAAGAAAAATGCACAGTGAAGGAATTTGTGTTCTGAGGGTTCCCCCCACTTCCACACAACCTCATGAGGAAATCTTTGTAGTCCTGTAGTCCATGTCTGTATCTGCCCACTGCCTCGTCCTGAGGCACTCTTGCTTAACAGACCCCTATTTCTAGCCACTGGTACAAGCTATAACACTGGTACACTGGTATAAGCTCAAGAACCAGAGATGCCCATTATGGACCAACTGGGCTTGATTGTAGAATGGGAATGATGGAGGGAAAGCTAGGTCAAACCCAGAGGGGGAAGCTCAATTTTGGGAAAGCCACTTTCCTCCTTTTAACTCTTTTAGGCCTCTCTTCTTTTTAATTCCAAATTCCTTCACTTTTCTCTGCATCTGTTTCTCCTTATAATAAACTTCTCAGTCTTTAACAAAACCCCAAACCATCTCTCAAATAAATCTGTAAATCTCTTAACTCTTGTTGATGACTAACTTTCAAAATGATAAAATTAGGACCCTCAGGCAAATGCAAAATGTACACATCAATGATTTTATTTTAATTAGCTAATTAATCAGCAGAACTATAAGATGCTAAAACTGGCCCAAAGAGCATTTAAAAAGCTAGATATTTATAGGTAAAAAGGAAATTAGAGGACAAAAGTGGTTTTACTTATGCAGTCTCATGTGAACTTTAAGCCTTGAGATACAAATTTATGCACAGGACTAATCTTTATGACTCTGAATAAACTATGCTTCTGGTCGATCTTTTGTAGGTCATACAAAAGATCCTCGTGGCCAGTCCTTGTGCCACCTGAATCAACAGATGAAATGAATATTAATCTTTTCTACTGTCCTGGGGAGAGACCTCACATAGGATGTTAAGAGCACAGTGGTCTGATACTGAAGTCAAAGAAATGGAATTTCATACCTTTTCCCCTAAACTTTCTTGGTCTTACCAGATGATTTTTTAACTTCAACTGGATCACAACATGCCAAGGACAACAAAACCTTTTAAGGAAATCTTTGAGGTGTCTTGTGTCTGCCCACTACCTCCTCCTAGCAAAGTTAAATTTGGGGGGTTCTCATTTCAAGCAATGTCTTTATCTCTCACAAAATTCTACCATTTTACAACTATATTTATGGCACAGAGATAAATAACTAAAAGTATAGGATAAAAAAAGAGAATGAGTGAAAAACAATGTTTCCAGGTGGAACATGGCCCTGGGTCTTACATCAGCCTGGACCTCATCACACTGGGGGTGGGTTAGGGTTGAAGGGGGGTGGCTTATGGTTGGAGGGGGGTGGTGTCAGCTTCCCTGTATTTTGTGTGGAAACTGAAAGATCCATCCTACTCAACACTTCCACACACTGGGGACCAAGTAGTCTTGCTTTGCCAACTCTTCTAAAAGAGGCAGAGAGAACTGTTCTAATCTCACTGAAAGAGCTTTACATAGAGAGAAAAGAGCTTTTTCCTTCCCTAAAAGAGCATAAGGCGGAAGTGCAAGCTAACTCTCCCTACTCTGAAAGGGACCACTACGCATGTCTGCCGAACAAGGATGAGGGCATCGGTACGCAGGGTGAACTGGTCCACTGTTGCTCCACAGAGGAGACGTGGCCTTGTGCAGAGTTGTGGGAAGCGTAGCAAATCACATGTTAAAAGCATCTAGAAGCAGCAGGGTCTGTATGTTCAGTAACACCAATTGTGAGAAGATTAGACCAGAGGCTTCCACGCTGATTCTTGAGCTCACATAATAATTCTCTCAGTGATTTATACAGAAATACTGAAACAGAAGATATGGAGGGCTTAGGGAGTGTATCTGGCAGGAATGTAACCCACCTATCGGTGTGAGTAGGTCAGGGCTCATTCATTCACCCAAGCAACTCCAGGTTCAAGATATCTTGGTTATATAACAAGCAGTTATCTTTAGGTTTGATCTCCAACCCCTCGTATCTTCCTTGCAGTCAGGTAAACTGAGACTGAGCTACAGACATGCAGTGCAGCATCATGCTACGTCCCCATCATTTGTCTGATTTATCATGCTTCCTCGTCTCCAGTGCAGGAAGATAGGTAGAAAAATACATATTTTTACTCAGAGAAGTTGTTCATGCCCAAACCACCTATTAATTTCATGGTTTGGCTTCATAAAAAAGAATTTCTTGAAGGCACAGGAAGAGAAAAGGATTTTTGCTCTATGAGTTTCCCTTGATTTGTCTGGTGTGGTCTGGCAGAGGCCTTCATAGACCAGAGTCAATGTGAGAAACCAAGCTGAGAGAGAGGATATCATGCCTCTTCTGTTTCATAGAATTGTAAGCTCTTTTTTTTAAAAAAAAAAAGATTTTATTTATTTATTTGACATACAGAGATCACGAGTAGGCAGAGAGGCAGGCAGAGAGGCAGGCAGAGAGGGGGCGGGGGAGGGGGAAAGCAGGCGCCCTGCTGAGCAGAGAGCCCAATGCGAGGCTCAATCCCAGAACCCTGGGATCATGACCTGAGCCAAAGGCAGATGCTTTAACCAGGTGCCCCTAGAATTGAAGGTTCTGTGGCCACTACTGCTCTAGTGCCCCTTCTAGTGGAAGTTCCTCTTAGAAAGCCTACCACAATGCAGCCCCAATTCCCTAGAGAGTTCTAATAGTCACACATGTGGGCATACACATGTGGGCATTACAGACAGTCCATGGGTTTTACACCTAAGAAATCCCGTGGGGGTAACTTACATCATCCCAAGTCTACATAGATTCAGATTTTTACACTAATATTATGGAAAATTGCGCCAGACCCTTTTCCCAAGTTTGGGGGGTATGGCCTTCAATTTGAGAGCAGACGATCAGTGGTAGAATCGAGATTGTACTACTGTTAAACCATCCTCATATCTTGTGAAAGGGTTATGCATAAGAACGCCGTGAATATAGTTAATTTAACATCCCCTTCCAGGCTACTGAACCATTTAAGATGAGGTCTTAAAAGTTATTATAGAAGGAGAAAATTAAAACTGAGTGAGAAAAATGTTCCTTCTTTCTACATCTCTGAACAGCTCAACTTCCAAGCCTTCTTTATTCTATCCATCATCACTGAGTAACTGGAGACCCAGACAGGAGAACAAAAGCACACTGCTTCATGATTATTTTCACTAGGTTCCCAGCAAGCTATAATCTGCCTTTGTAACATGGGGCAATTTTAACTTTTTTTAAAGATTTTATTTATTTATTTGACAGACAGAGATCACAAATAGGCAGAGACACAGGCGGAGAGAGAGGAGGAAGCAGGCTCCCTTTGGAGCAGAAAGCCCGACTTGGGACTCGATCCCAGGACCCTGGGATCATGACCTGAGCTGAAGGCAGAGGCTTTAACCCACTGAGCCATCCACGCGCCCGGGACAATTTTTAAATACAAGCGCGAAAGGAGATGTGGAATACTGAACTTCATGCAAATTCCTTTGTAACTTTTTTTTTTTTAAGATTTTATTAATTTATTCAAGAGAGAGCACAAGCAGGGGGAGTGGCAGGGAGAGGAAGAAGCAGGCTCCCCACAGAGCAGGGTGAGCCCAACATGGGACTTAATTCCAGGACCCTGGGATTATGACCTGGCTGAAGGCAGTCACTTAACCGACTGAGCTACCCAAAAGCCCTCTTCTCTAACTCTTAATATTTGTCCAGCCTTTATAATTAAGAGTAGAGTTTTATTCCTGCTTTCCATACAGTGGAATGACCAGTGACTATCTGGTTTTGGTACCTAATTACTTTGGATTAAAACACCTACTATGAATCAGAGGTGATGAGGCTCCTAATATTTTCTCCATTTTCCTAAACATTTTTTATTTTGGCCCTAAGACATCACAGCATGAGGATGTTAAAGATAAAGTGTTTTATTAAGTGTCTTAATTTCCCAGAATTTTCTGGAAAACGACCTAGGTCTGACTTTACGCAGAGATCTGTACAGAGGTATTACAGAACAAGTATAGGTGTGTTTCCTATCTCTTCCCTGAAGGAGAAGTCCTCATTTCCCAGACCTCAGTATGGGCTATAATGCCAGAAAAAATATTTTATGTCTAACTGTGGCCCCTGTGACCTAAATTAGACTAAGTCAAAGGCCAGACCTTTTGTAGATCATCATGACAATCTTTATCTCTTGAACCAAAGGTTGGAATGTCCTCAGATCAAACTGGGTAAGTCTCTATAATCAGGATTTTAGGAGGAAGTGATAGGAGACCAAGAAAAAAGAGCTTCATACTTTGACTAAAAAACATCTGGCTCCCCATATTTCTTTAATCTAAGCTTTAGCCAATATAACACCAAATAATTGTTTGTTTTATCCAGTGTCCTCAATCCTCTTCTGTCCCTACTTCCACTCTGCTTCCTAATCTCAGATCAGACAGATTCATGTATAAAATGGAGGATGAGAAAATGGCTGAGACTGAAAATTCCAGGTACATGATGGCAATTTTTTAGTCCAGAGCTTGGTCTAGGAGACCAAGCTTGGAGAGGAATCCTGATGCTGTTTCTCTTCTTTTCTTTTAAGACATATTGGAATGATGAGCAACCAGCATTCCTACTGTCCTGGAAGTAGGGCATCTCCCCTCCTTCTTCACTGCTCAGTAGAGAAGTGACTCCACAGCTGTTATCAAGGTCCCTGCAAGACCCTTAGTCTTTCTAGTTATGTATGGCAGCTGCAACTGTAAAACAGAAGTGTACCTTTCCTTCACAAGTGAACAGCCTTCTTCAGTAAAACACATCTTGCTTAACTCTTCCTCTAGTCTTGGCTTGATTAGAAATTCATCAACAAAATATTGAATCTCACCCTGCCCCAGGATGATCTCCAGAACTTGTTCAGTCTAACCATAAAGACAAGGAAGGATCTTTTCAGTCACGCCTTCTGGCATGATCTCATATCAACTATGGGGCAGTTGGGATCTACTGTGTCCTATAACACTAAACAGTATGGGATTGGTTTTCACACATACATTCTGGTGAACAAATGTGCCACAGCAGAATCAAGGGGAATATGGCTTCATGCTGTCTTTTTTTTTTTAAGATTTTATTTTATTTACTTGAGAGAGGTGGAGAAAGGGAGACTGCACAAGCAGGGGGAGAAGCAGGCTCCCCACTAAGCAGGGAGCCCAACATGGGGCTTAATCTCAGGGTCCTGGAATCATGACCTAAGCTGAAGGCAGATGCTTACCCAACTGAGCCACCCAGGAACCCCTCATGCTGTCTTATCCTATTTCTCCTTTCAGTCACCTTGTACTCTGGCCAAGTATCTCAGCATTGAGGGCAGACAAAGAGAAGTAATACAACTCTTTGCTTTATGTCATATATTCATCTTCCCAACATTCTTTTCTACTCATAAGTGTCTTTGTTTTTATGCGTTGCTTTTAAAGCCAAAAGAGAGGATTTTTTTTTTTTCCCCCACTGAGATACTCCTGAGGACTCCAGAATCAGCTGAGTCTTAATAATGCAAGTTTACTATCAGGGAAAGCCTTTCAGATAGGGCTTCATAAACCTCCTATAATTTGTGCTCTGATTTATGTTGGCCCTTCTTATGTCTCCCATATACAAAGGGATATATAGACAGAGATTACTGTGAAATACCTAGGCTGTCTTGTACTGAAAGATGCAGGCAGAACTTCAGTCACAGACAGCTACAATAAGAGGAGTCCTTTGGAGACAGGTAACCACCCTGTGCCTCCAGGCTGGGACAGAGCACACACACTTTTTCCCCCCAGATTTTTATTTTTAAGTAATCTTTACACCCAATGTGGGGCTTGAATTCACAACCCCAAGATCAAGAGGCACATGTTCCAGCAAATGGGCCAGCCAGGGACTCTCATGGCATGGAATGGGCATAATGACCATTGCCCCTTCCTAGATCTTTGTAATCTGGCCTTTATGACCAGAACACACCACTAGAAACTATCTTATGAAATCAGATTATTATAAAAACAACTTCTGTTGATGAGGTTGTAGAAAAATAGACATTCTCATAGATAGCTGTGTAAATGGAAATTGGTAGTGAAAGGCAGAGCGGGGCTGGGGGTGGAGAGAGACAACACTAGCTCTGTCCACTGAGAGGGCCTAGCAGCAATGACACACCAGCATCCCAATCACAATTTCTAAATATCATTAAAAGGAAAGAAGCCAGGGATCCTTGGGGAAGTGGCTGACTCCCGGGCTGGGGAAGTAAAGTACAAAATGAGCTGGAACACCTTGCCGTATCAAAAAATAAGGAAATACTCAAAGAATGATGGGACACTTCAAAAGTCAAAGGAGATAATCTGAATGGACTGCCATAGCAAAATATGGGAAAGCTGGAGTGTAAAAATGAATAATGGTAATAACGGAATATAATCCATACAATAAAATTAGAATCCATGACCATATACTGTTATAAACAAATAAAGTGGAATGACAGGGGAGAAGGAAAAGTTCTTTCTTACAGTCGAATGCCAGCCACTAATTATACAGAGAATGATCCATCATCTGGCAAATCGTCATTTAGCAAACATTATAACAATAATGTTTAGGCATGAATCACCAATGGATCCTAAAACTAGTAAGTGCAAGTTTGATGAGGAAGAGGATATTCTGAGTCTCCAACTATCCTCCCCACAAGGTCCCTATTAATTACAAAGGGCAAAATAGTAACTTCTCAGTGAAGAAAGCTAAGTCGGTTCACATCTCTTTAACGAAATGATTACAGTTAAAAGCCCTAAGAAGAGAGGGGGGACAAGATGGCGGGGTACTAGGAAGAGGCGTCTTTTCAGCTGGTACCCCAAAGTGAGCTGATTACCTACCAAAGAACTCTGATCACCCATGAAATCAGCCTGAGATCAGAATTATACACGTCTGGATCTCTACAGGGGCAGAAGACGCCAGTGAGCAGGTAAAGCGGAATGGGAACAGTGGACTGAGATCGGAAGATAAACAAAAGGGGGAGGGAGCCACCAGAGGCGACCGGTGGGAAAGTAATACCCCGATACGAGCGAGAGTGCCCTGCGTCTGGGGACCAGCATTAACTCGGAGACTGGTTGAAAGCACTCCAAAAGAGCAAAGGATCGCGGGGGCAAACTGTGGGAATCGGGGCGGCTAGGGACAGGGGCTTGAGTCCCCGGTCCCAGACGGCCTCCCCGGCGCGGAGGCAGAGAGAGTGCGGCGGAGAAACCGGCTCCTGGTCCCTAAGCCGCCAGCGTGCCCCAGAGCGCGGGGTTCCGGCTCCTGTGAGGGGATGGGAGCCGGTCTGCAGAACGCGCGCTAGCCCTACCACAAAGCTTGAGATGCGCGTGCACGTCGCTCCAGCTCTCCTGGGTTTCTAAGGCCCTGGGGCGCTTCTAGACCCGGGCCATTGTTTCAAAGTCTAAGCCTCGCGCCCGCGAAACTCTTCCCCGGACAGAGGCGCGCAAAAGCCCAGCCTGCGGCTTACGGACCAGCGCCCCGTTCTCAGTGCCCCAGACGCGCGCCCGACCCACAGCCGCCTCTGAAAAGAGGTGCGCGCAAGCCGAGCACTCCCAGCCCCGGCCAGCGGCAAAATCTCAGTGTGCGATCGCTGCTTGGAACCTCTCTGGCGGTCAGGAGCTCCCAGACAGCCGCCACTGCCTTGGCTTTGGGGACGAGCAAAAGATCCTGCGCCCCCAGGGTCTTTAACTTGGAACCTGCACTGCCAGCATCCAAGGGGGAATTTATTCAGCTTCTGCACCCAGACTGAGGCTTCTGAGACGGAGATCAGGAAGTGTTCCAGGGTGCACCTTGACTGCACCAGAGTTGATACATCCAGCTACATCTGTTCAGTCTTCTCCCACCAAAATGACTAGGAGGAGGAATGCCCAACAGAAGAAAAATACAGAGGATGGACCTTCCGCAACAGAGCTAACGGCTATCAACATAGACAATATGTCGGAAAGAGAATTCAGGCTAACAATTATCCAGGCAATAGCTAGGTTGGAGAAAGCCATGGATGACCAAACAGAATTGATTAGAGCCGAACTGAAAGCGACCAGACAGGATGTTCACAATGTTAGGGCGGAGCTTAAAGCTACCAGGGAGGAGGTCCACAATGCTCTCAATGAGTTCCAATCCAATCTAAACTCTCTCAAAGCTAGGGTAACTGAGACAGAAGATAGAATTAGTGATCTGGAAGACAAACAGATAGAGAGAAAGGATCAGGAGGAAGCCTGGAACAAACAGCTTAGATCCCACGAAAGCAGAATTAGGGAAATAAGTGATGCCATGAAGCGTTCCAACGTCAGAATTATTGGAATTCCTGAAGGGGAGGAGAAAGAAAGAAGTCTAGAAGATGTCGTGGAACAAGTCCTTCATGAAAACTTTCCGAATCTCGCGAATGAAACCAGCGTTCATGTACTAGAGGCTGAACGGTCTCCACCCAAGATTATACACTCCAAAAAAACATCACGACACCTGATAGTCAAATTGAGAAATTATAATTGTAGGTATAATCTCTTGAAAGCTGCCAGGGCAAAGAGGCTCCTTACTTACAGAGGGAAGCCCATCAGAATAACGTCAGACCTGTCCACAGAGACCTGGCAAGCCAGAAGAGGCTGGCAAGATATATTCAGGGCACTAAATGAGAAGAACATGCAGCCAAGAATACTTTATCCAGCAAGACTGACATTCAAAATGGATGGAGAGATAAAGAGTTTCCAAGACCGGCAAGACTTAAAAGACTATGCAACCACCAAGCCGATACTGCAGGAAATATTAAGGGGGGTTCTATAAAAGAGGAAAAATCCCAAGAATAGCATTGAACAGAAATATAGAGACAGTCTACAGAAAGAAAGACTTCAAAGGTAACTCGATGTCAATAAAAATGTATCTATCAATAATCACTCTCAATGTGAATGGCCTCAATGCACCCATAAAACGGCACAGGGTTGCAGATTGGATAAAACGACAGGACCCATCCATATGCTGTCTACAAGAGACCCATTTTGAACCTAAAGATACACGCAGACTGAAAGTGAAGGGGTGGAGAAGCATCTTTCATGCCAATGGGACTCAAAAGAAGGCTGGGGTAGCGATTCTCATATCAGATAAATTAGACTTCAAACTAAAGACTGTAGTCAGAGATACAGAAGGACACTACATAATCCTTAAAGGGACTATCCACCAAGATGATCTAACAATTGTAAATATCTATGCTCCCAATATGGGAGCAGCCAATTACTTAAGAAAACTGTTAATCAAGATAAAGAGTCATATTGATATGAATACACTAATCGTAGGTGATCTTAACACGCCTCTTTCAGAATTAGACAGATCATCGAAGCAGAAAATCAATAAAGAAACAAGAGCATTGAATGACACATTGGACCAGATGGACCTCATAGATATATACAGAACATTCCACCCTAAAACAGCAGAATACTCATTCTTCTCAAGTGCACACGGAACCTTCTCCAGAATAGACCACATACTGGGTCACAAATCAGGACTCAGCCGATACCAAAAGACTGAGATTATTCCCTGCATATTCTCAGATCACAATGCTTTGAAACTGGAGCTCAATCACAAGGAAAAGTTCCGAAGGAACTCAAACACCTGGAAGCTAAAGACCACCTTGCTTAAGAACGCTTGGATCAACCAGGAGATCAAAGAAGAACTGAAACAATTCATGGAAACCAATGAGAATGAAGACACTTCGGTCCAAAACCTATGGGATACAGCAAAGGCGGTCCTAAGGGGAAAATATATAGCCATCCAAGCCTTGCTCAAAAAAATTGAAAAATCCAGAACACACCAGCTGTCTCTACACCTTAAAGAACTGGAGGATCAACAACAAATCAAACCAACTCCACACATAAGAAGGGAAATCATCAAGATTAGAGCTGAGATCAATGAGGGAGAAACCAGAGATACAGTAGAACGTATCAATGAAACTAGAAGCTGGTTTTTTGAAAGAATCAATAAGATCGATAAGCCACTGGCTACACTAATCCAAAAGAAAAGAGAGAAATCCCAAATTCATAAAATTATGAATGAAAGGGGAGAGATCACAACTAACACCAAGGAAGTAGAAACAATCATCAGAAGTTACTACGAACAGTTATATGCCAATAAGCTTAGCAACCTTGATGAAATGGATGCATTCCTGGAAAAATATAAACTACCAAAATTGAACCAGGAAGAAATCGACAACCTGAATAGACCGATATCTAATAACGAGATTGAAGCAGTGATCAAAAATCTCCCAAAAAACAAGAGCCCAGGACCTGACGGATTCCCTGGGGAATTCTACCAAACCTTCCAAGAAGAAATAACACCTATTCTCCTGAAGCTGTTTCAAAAAATTGAAGCAGAAGGAAAACTTCCAGACTCTTTCTATGAAGCCAGCATTACCCTGATCCCCAAACCAGGCAAGGACCATACCAAAAAGGAGAATTTCAGACCAATATCACTGATGAATATGGATGCTAAGATTCTCAACAAGATCCTAGCCAACAGGATCCAACAACACATTAAAAAGATTATCCACCATGATCAGGTGGGATTCATCCCTGGGCTACAAGGATGGTTCAACATTCGTAAATCAATCAATGTGATACAACAAATTAATAGGAGAAGAGAGAAGAACCACATGGTCCTCTCAATTGATGCAGAAAAAGCATTTGACAAAATCCAACATCCGTTCCTGATTAAAACGCTTCAAAGTATAGGGATAGAGGGAACATTCCTGAACCTCATCACATCTATCTATGAAAGACCCACAGCAAATATCATCCTCAATGGGAAAAAGCTTGCAGCCTTCCCGTTGAGATCAGGAACAAGACAAGGATGCCCACTTTCACCACTCTTGTTCAACATAGTATTAGAAGTCCTAGCAACAGCAATCAGACAACAGAGAGAAATAAAAGGTATCCAAATTGGTAATGAAGAAGTCAAACTCTCTCTCTTCGCAGATGACATGATTCTTTATATGGAAAACCCAAAAGACTCCACCCCCAAACTACTAGAACTCATACAGCAATTCAGCAGCGTGGCAGGATACAAAGTCAATGTGCAGAAATCAGTGGCTTTCTTATACACTAACAAGGAAAATACAGAAAGGGAAATTAGAGAATCGATTCCATTTACTATAGCACCAAGAACCATAAGATACCTGGGAATAAACCTAACTAAAGAGGTAAAGGATCTATACTTGAGGAACTATAGAACACTCATGAAAGAAATTGAAGAAGACACAAAAAGATGGAAGACCATTCCATGCTCTTGGATCGGAAGAATAAACATCGTTAAAATGTCTATACTGCCTAGAGCAATCTATACTTTTAATGCCATTCCGATCAAAATTCCACCGGCATTCTTCAAAGAGCTGGAGCAAATAATCCAAAAATTTGTATGGAATCAGAAGAGACCCCGAATCGCTAAGGAAACGTTGAAAAACAAAAATAAAGCTGGCGGCATCACCTTACCTGATTTCAAGCTTTATTACAAAGCTGTGATCACCAAGACAGCATGGTACTGGCATAAAAACAGACACATAGACCAGTGGAACAGAGCCCTGATATGGACCCTCCACTCTATGGTCAATTAATCTTCGACAAAACAGGAAAAAATATACAGTGGAAAAAAGACAGTCTCTTCAATAAATGGTGCTGGGAAAACTGGACAGCTATATGTAGAAGAATGAAACTCGACCATTCTCTTACACCGTACACAAAGATCAACTCAAAATGGATAAAAGACCTCAACGTGAGACAGGAATCTATCAGAATCTTAGAGGAGAACATAGGCAGTAATCTCTTCGATATCAGCCACAGCAACTTCTTTCAAGATACGTCTCCAAAGGCAAAGGAAACAAAAGCGAAAATAGACTTCTGGGACTTCATCAAAATCAAAAGCTTCTGCACAGCAAAGGAAACAGTCAAAAAAACAAAGAGGCAACCCACGGAATGGGAGAAGATATTTGCAAATGACAGTATAGACAAAAGGTTGATATCCAGGATCTATAATGAACTCCTCAAACTCAACCCACACGAAACAGACAAACACATCAAAAAATGGGCAGAAGATATGAACAGACACTTCTCCAATCAAGAAATACAAATGGCTATCAGACACATGAAAAAATGCTCATCATCATTAGCCCTCAGGGAGATTCAAATTAAAACCACATTGAGATATCACCTTACACCAGTTAGAATGGCCAAAATTAACAAAACAGGAAACAACATGTGTTGGAGAGGATGTGGAGAAAGGGGAACCCTCTTACACTGTTGGTGGGAATGCAAGTTGGTGCAGCCTCTTTGGAGAACAGTGTGGAGATTCCTCAAGAAATTAAAAATAGAGCTTCCCTACGACCCTGCAATTGCACTCCTGGGTATTTACCCCAAAGATACAGATGTCGTGAAAAGAAGGGCCATCTGTACCCCAATGTTTATAGCAGCAATGGCCACAGTCGCCAAACTATGGAAAGAACCAAGATGCCCTTCAACGGATGAATGGATAAGGAAGATGTGGTCCATATACACTATGGAGTATTATGCCTCCATCAGAAAGGACGAATATCCAACTTTTGTAGCAACATGGACGGGACTGGAAGAGATTATGCTGAGTGAAATCAGTCAAGCAGAGAGAGTCAATTATCATATGGTTTCACTCATTTGTGGAGCATAACCAATAGCATGGAGGACAAGGGGCGTTAGAGAGTAGTAGGGAATTTGGGTAAATTGGAAGGGGAGGTGAACCATGAGAGACTATGGACTCTGAAAAACAGTCTGAGGGGTTTGAAGTGGCGGGGGGGTGGGAGGTTGGGGTACCAGGTGGTGGGTATTATAGAGGGCACAGCTTGCATGGAGCACTGGGTGTGGTGAAAAAATAATGAATACTGTTTTTCTGAAAATAAATAAATTGGGAAAAAAAAAAAAAAAGAATAAAAAAAAAAAAAAAAAAAGCCCTAAGAAGAGGACAAATAGAAATCACGTGCCTCTTTAACATGACACACTGAAAAGAATACAGGACGACTTTTAAAGGTATTTCTGCTCAAATGTCTTATGTATCAATTCTAATCCATGAAGAAACAGCAGACAAACTGAAGAAACAGCAGACATTCTACAAAATAACTGACTTGGCACTCTTCAAAAATGTCAAAGTAATAGACAAGGTAATAGAACTGAGAAAACCTTCTAGACTAAAGAAGACCAGAGACATGATTATTATTAATTGCTGTGAAATCTGGGACTGGATCCTGGGGAACCAAAATAGAACAATTTTCTATAAAGGACATTAATGGAATAACTGGCAATACCTGAATAAGATATATAGATTAGAAAGAATTATATTAATGTTAATTTTCTGATTTTGATAATTGAACTCTTGTTATGAAAGAAATTGTCCTTACTTTTAGAAAATATGCATTAAAGTACTTGGAAGAAAGAACATGATGTCTGGAACTTATCTCTGAAAGTTTTGTTTCTCCTCCCCTTTCTTCTCCAGTTCTTTCTATCTGTCTCCTCATCACCTTCTCTTCCTCCCAGTGTTACTGAAGTGATGCTAACAAGAACCTCAAGTACACAGTATACAAATGAAAAAGAAAGTCCCTTCTCTCTCCTACAGTTTCCTACTCTGTCCAGCACTCCCCAACTGGTAGAACTGGCTGACTGGTCAAGCAGCAATGAGATTTGCATAGCCCCAGACCTAGTATCACAAATCAAAGTACTGAAGGGTGAGGACAAGGTGTGAGAAACAGTGCCTCCTGTCTCTTAAGCTTTCAGAGCTTGTGGGAGTGTCTTCATGACTTATACTTCAGTATGAGAGACTCAGCTTTGCAGGGGGAGTTTCATGTTGCTGCTTAAGGAGGCAGAACTCTGACCTATAAGCGCTCATAATTCCTGGTGTCCTTTCTAAGAAGGGATTCTTTCATCCCATAGGAAGAGAGCTATATGCTCTATTCTTGTGGTAAGAAATTTCTATAAAATTCTCAGCAAGATTTTCATAGCACTCATGTTGGGAGTTTACTTGAGAATCAAGCATTATAAGCTCCTTCTCCAGGGAAGACTGTTTAGAAATCATCTACTTCTTTTCTCCAGACTTTATTAGATGTAAGATCCTTTCATCGCATATTGAGTGTCTCTCCCTCCTAATAGCATAACCAAATCTCTCCAAATTTAACCTTCAAGGCTGAGATGTTTATTTATATTATTTTTAATAAATGATGCCTTCTGGAAGAAGATCATCAAGTTATAAATCAGCAAACTGTGTGGTGTGCTCTGTTTAACACCAAAGAATCAGGGTGGGCTTTTACATGTACAATCTGAGAGCAAATTCAGCAATGCAGAATTGGGAGGAATAAAGCTTCACATCGCATGTTCTATTGTGCTCCCTAAATTCCCAAGTTTTCCCCATTGCCTCAAGCCTTGACATGTAGAGAAGATTGGCAAGAAAGAACAGGATTCTGTGCCTTTATTCCTTGAGATTTTTGCCCACTTTATAGTCATGCTTAATGGCAGAGAAATGCAGTCAAGAGACATCAGGGGAAGAAACTGCTTCTTGCAACCTCTGCTAAGTCTGTCCGATCCGTCTAGGAGAGGCCTTCATGCCCCAGTTCTTAGCATGCGAGACCCAGTCTGTGAATACTTTAAGATGGTATACATGTCCAGGTTTTCTGCTGCTCAATTAAAAGAAAGCAAATTATCCTGTCAGACTCTGAGCCCGATACCTCATTATTGAGGTGGCCGTGGTCTGCCAGGTTTTCATTCAGGTTTTGTCATTGTACTGTGCGTAGCCATGACAAGTCAGAGTCTCCAAAGTTAGACACGGACACTTAGAGATTATCTAATTCCACTCCTTCCTCCCAGATGGGTTAAATTTAACTCCTTAGAATGAAAACCTTGGAAATGCTTTAACTGTGGGGCTTGAACTCATGACCCCAAGATCAAGAGATGCATGCTCCACCAACTGAGCCAGCCAGGTGCTTCTGTCTAGTTATTTCTTCATTAATTTAGGGACGGCTTACTATTTGTCAGGAAACTGAGAAGTAAAACAAAACAATCAATATACACCTAAAATTCAAGCCGAATCCCTAAAATCAGTTGCTGTTATTGGTTATCTTTTTTCCTCTGAGAGGAAAAGCATCACTTGCACTATAGATTGGAGTTAAGGGCTCTACCTGCAGGCAATTTCTAACAGTGCCCTGGGCCCCTCCCTCCCAGCAGTCCTTCTGTGCCAATCAAATGTCCCCTTCATAGAGCTACTCTGAATAGGCTTCCTGTATCAAGGAGAAACCCTGAGAAGCTGACACTGAAAACATGTTTAAGCTTCATTTCCTTCTGCTCTTCTTCTCTTAGAAAACTAACATTTCATAATATGTCTCTGAATCCAGAAATTTATAATTCATTTAATTTTTATCATGACCTGATAATATATTCCTTGTCCTTTCTCTCCTCTTCTCTGGCCTGTAGTATTCTAGCCCATGTTTTCTTAAGCTTTGAGATACACTATAAACCCTAGTCCCATCTCAGTCCCTGACAGACTACTTAGGTTTGACTCTGTGGCCTGAGTTGAGTTCCTATTTCCCCAAGAACTTCTACCAGAAGTCTTGGCTGTGCTCAGAGTTACACTCTACGCTGAAATCACAAAATGTTTAATCAGTAGGTGCCTTTACAGTCATCTATTATCCCCTCCTCTGTCCAAAGACTGGACTAATACTAAATATGGAGGTGCTTGAAAGCTTTATATGTGATTATTTATCTTGCTTAAGCCAGCCCCCATTTTGGTATCATCAGGAGAGATTTCTTTAATTCACTTTCTAAGGTTCTGGAATAAACAGGGCTTTAATATTAATGAAAAGTCCCTTCTCCTTCAGAGTTTCTTTCCTCTAATTTGTTGACTCTCCCAAAATGATAAAGCCAGCCAGTAAAAGACTGACTAAAGAAAATGCACTTAGTTTAGAGGAAATGAGTAAAGCAGAAACTAGAAGAGGTAGGAAATGAAATAAAATCTTCTGTCTCCTCCGCTGGACTCCATGGCTCTCACGCGACAGGAGGGCTCGGTGGAGCTGAAAGGCTGGTGGTATTTTCTTAGCCCTGTACCCAGTCCAGGAATATTTTTCATTGTTGATCAATTTTATGATGTAATTATTCTTCAAGGAAGTACACTTCAAATGCCCTATAGAGACTGCTTATGTAGGTGAGTTTTAAAACAGCCAGATCTTGCCTTTTCCATCCTCCCCTCTCACAAATCTCACTGCTTGGGCACTGATATGATTCTCTGCCCACCCTTGCTGAAAGGAAATATCTCAAGTATGGTAAGGTAAAGAGCATCAGGAGTACGTTCTCTGGAATGGGACAGAGTTCCCTGAAATTAAGCATTTAGGAAAGTAGCCTCCATTAAAAAGACAGTGAGAGAAAGACTAATCAGAGAGTCAAGGTAAGCAAACATGGCAAAAACAAGTTTACCATGAGGGCAGGTTTACTGCAGGACCCAGATAATCATATAGAATATGCTACACCAATATATAGAAAGAAGTCTTTTAGTCAGAAACTCCTGCTCATTTTTATAATAGTCTTTTAGGCCTAAGAATCAGTATTTCTGATTTTAAAAATTCTCATATGTTTCAATATATGGATCATCCTTGGTGTAAGTGCTGAAAGTTAGTGATTTTGTATTTACTTAGTGACTTTTTAAAATACCAGTTTTTACATTGAAAATTGACTTATCTGTGGTCTAGTATTAACACTAACATAAAGAGGCCACTTAAATAGCTCTTTCTTATTTCAACAAAATCTATTTTCCAAAAGAAAATGCTGGAAAAAAATATTTTCCACTTACTACATACTGAAAGATACAGTACACACTGAATACATACTCCTTTGGTTACTTATGGTAAAATGCAAACCTTGGCTCATCAGTCATTCTTTCCCAGGGGCTTTGAGTAAAGAAATGCAGTGCTCTATCTTAGGGGAAGTTAACTCCATTCCAGTTTTTCTGAAACATCAGTAAAAAACCCTCTTGCTGGCAGCAAAGAGGATGTACCTATTTAAATTAAGTTGATCTGGGGAGACAGATGGACATGTGTTAAAATCTGGCCTGCCTGGGGCAAAAGATATATCCAGCCAGAAATGTTGAGAAAACAGCAGGTTAAACAGTAAGATAAGATTTACAAGCAAGGTCAGGTGAGTGGTTAACCAGAGACTTGGCAAAGAGAACTGGAGAATTGGGATGGAGGGAGGGGAACACTAAAAACGGTCCATCATATGGGTATAATATTGGTGTGATCTCAGCCCTGGGAAATCCTACACTAATGTTTGACTTGGTTTTGCTCTGTCCCTTACCTTACATTCTCTGGCCAGTCCTGTCCTCAACACCCCTTACACCAGTGGTGTTCCTTCGCTCACACTTAAAGTGTTCTTTCTGAGTTTAGGGGGAACAACTTATCCTAGCAAATATCCTTGCCCACTTGCAGCTAATTTCAAACGATTACCCTGAAGTATGCTTAACTGGTTTCGGGAATGTAGAGGCATCGGGAGAGAAACTAAAGTATATACATCTCTCTACTCCTTCATTTCCAAAGGGAATTAGACAGGTGGTGATTTGGTGACTGTCAAAGGGGAGAAATCAGAAGTCCAGGAAGATACAGGCAAATATTTCCATCTGTCACCCAACTCTTGGTTTTCCTTTTCACAGAATAGAAAACAAGTGAGCCCTGAAATTTACTTTATTCTGAAAGGATGGGTGGATAATTACACATAACCTCATTGGCTGGAGTCAGGGCCACACCAGGCATCATAAAGAGCACCAAGTCTTCCCACATGGCTTTTCTGGGTTCTAAGAGAAACTTCATGTCAGACAATACAGGACTCTCAAGGATGCACAGGTCAGAGTGGAGAGGACTGCTCATACTTTCCCTTTCCATCCATTCTAGGCAAGTTCACAACTTCCTCTCCTAGGACCAAAGCACAGACTTTCTCATTGCCGAAAAGATACTGTTACGGTGCTGAATTTTTCCTTATTTCCTTGCCTACCACCTGAAAATGACCTTCAGACAGTGTTGTTATGAAACAACAGGAGATGTCTGAATGTTAGGTAGCCTTGTTCTCTGCCTGCCCCAGTGACACTCAAGAGTACTTCACACTAATTCCTTAAAATAGGCCACATTTTACTTCTTCTCTTTTTAAAAACTTACATCATTGATACCACCCTCTCTGCTATACTTGGCTGAAAGTATTTTGTATCAGGTAAGTAACTTCTGGCCATTGACTATTTGAATGTCTGAGAGGAAAACTCTGTCTAGCTTTCTGAAATCATAATTAATAAGCCTCCTTCCTCATTAGGTGGGCAAAATATCCCTTTTGGTTCTCATAGATACAATTGGTAGAGATGATACGCTTCACTGTCTTGCAAGAGAACTCTTAACTACACATGGTAAAAACAAATAAAGGCAAGATCAGAGGAAAGTAGAAATGAGAGAAGTAAGGGCATCAGTTATACTGGGGTAGGATTTGGTAGTAGGGGCATGAAACAAGTGAGAAATCTAGCATGTTCACTTTGAGAATAGTGATAATCTTTTCCTTGCAGACAACTTGCCCCTATGCCCAGGTATGTTTCCCCCTGCATTACAGGTTTCCTCCTCTGACCTCTAAGAAGTCTTGATTTCACTGCTGTCTACACAGATGGCAGGGGGCTAATCAACATCAATCTTCCATCCCTAGACCTTGTCTCCTATCATGGCTGTGCTTTCTTTTTCCATGGACAGTGGTCTTTTATCCTGTCCAAGGTTGTTCAGAATTTTATCTATTGAACAGAAGGAGTAGCTCATCCAAGAATCCTCCAGGCTCAGGACATTTTGTTTGATTATGCCCGTGATCAGCAGCAGTCTCACTGAGGAGCCTAGGGAGGCTGAGTATCTAAGGCACTTACACCTTTGGACTCACAAGAGGCTACCCATTAGCAGTAGCTGTTACGGGAACAAAAAGGGGTAGTGGTAGGGGTAGGGGGTCTTTGGATGAGAAGGGAGAATCTTCTGTATAATTCTTTCTTCCCCAGATTGACGTCTTCTTTTTGTGCTGGCTCACAGACCCCTCATATTCTTTGACTTTTTATCCTTGCACTCTTTCCTTCATAAGACTCTGATTTAGCAGAGGAAAGAAAGGGAGTGAGTGGTAGTTCTATTCCAGGATCCATCAACACAGCAGCTTCATCTCTGGATAGGATCTGATCCTTCACCCTTAGCCTGGACCAAGTTCTTGTGTAGCCATCCTCTTTAGCCATGCCACACTGTTCCCCTGGCTGAGACGCTCAGCCCAATTTCCCAAACAATATTCTAACTTAAGGTAGAAAACAGTGACTAGAAAGAGCAGACAACTTTGAAAAATAATTCTCTCACACATTTTCTAAACTGGAGGTTCGTATCTGTATCAATCAGTGTCATGCTGAGAAGCCAGACTACTCCAAATATTTATAAGAGGCATTTAATACAACCAATTAGTTACAATGCTCTTAAAAGAGCTGAAAGAATAGAAGAGAGAAGAGTGTTACCTAGAAACTAGAAGTTGCTCTTGACTCTGGACTGAAGTCTCGCTTGCTTTTGCGGGAGGTGCCAGAGGTGCTGTCATTGATGCTGAAACTGCCCCCTGCGGTGGAGCAGGAATGCAAAAGTTTATAATCCTGCAGCTTCCATTTGCGCGCACACTTCAGAGCTAAGCAGGAACTCAGATCATACTCCCACTGATGCTGCTGCCATTTCTTGATGTACCATCAATAACAGAAAATAAAATGACTTTCCTCTTACCTCCTTTTTGTATCTCTTAGCCTCATGTGTCAAAGGAACCTGGGAAATACAGTTTTGGGGCCTCCATTTTCCCAATCTTATAGAAAAGAGTACTAGAGAGTGGGGATAGAGCTGACAATTAGCAGACAAAGTTTCACCAGGGTCTACCCTTGCCCCTTAGTTATTATGTTCATTCACATCTCTTCTGCCCTTAAACTTCATTGAACAACAATCACAACAATATCATCCTCTTACCTAACCCAACTAGCTACTTTGCTTACAAACAGGAATGTACAGACCCTGGATAACCTGTAATCTAAATACTTAATTGTGCAGAAAGAAAGAATGTAAGAAAAAAATCATATGTAACTGCCACCAAGTCATCATTTCTATAAGTGTAGCGGGTCTTGAGTCTACGGTAATAATTGTAATTCATTCTCCTCACTCCAGGTTCTCTTTGACCTCAAGCAGCACCTCTTCCAGTTAAGATTCTTTACGTGGTGGAGTAATTCAAACCTCAGCTCTTAAAGTTCTTAGTCATCTTTTATGTTGGGTTTCTTTAGTTTTCCATTAACTGTGTTAACTGAACTTAGAAGAAATAGGAGGCACCCTGGTGAATCCACTGGGGTCTAGACATAATCCACCCTGTCCCCAATGTGAAATAGCATCCTCCTTAATAATAGAGATCAAGGCCCCTGCTTTGCTTGTTGTCTCAGTGGCATGAGGATACTCAAACAGCCAGGTGATGGTATAATCTTCCAGTTCAATAAAATCGTTAGGTCATGTGGTGGAAACATTGTCCCTTGGGAATTAAAACGTTTAAAAAAACCCAGGCGCCCCTATCCTTTGCATTTAACTGATATTTGTTTTCAGACTGAAAAGTATGATTTCGTTTTAATTTATGGATTTGTAGTTTTGGGGAGACTCTAATAGTAAGAGTTACTTGGGAAAGTTTATTTCCCAAGCATTTATTGAGCTTCCTGAAGACAAAGATATGGATAAGACATGTCATCTGCTATTACTGGACTTTAATGAGAGACACGGATCACACAAGGGGTAACTAAAGCATGACTCGTAAGTGCATGCTGAGTGGTGTGCACACAAGGTCAGCAGAGCTCAACAGAAGGGTACTGACCCACCTCCTCCACCCATACAAGAATAAAGTAGTGGGGACAGGGTAGTGAATGAGCAGAAGAAAAACGTTTTCCAAGTAAAGACAAGTAGATTTAATGCGTGAGGGATTAAGGGCAGGGTAACTGCAGTTTAAGTTTAGCACTTCGGCAAAGGTTGAATCCCAGCAGGTATACCAGGAAGTAAAAGCTCTTCTTTTAACCTGAAGGCCACAGGTTCCTACCATCTTTGCATTTAAGGGAATTTTTTTTAATGTCAAAAATTGGAAGTTTATTATCTCTCAACTGAGAAAATACTCAGAGACAAAAACTTTGTTTTTAAAGTTAAAAAGTATAATCGTGTTTTTAAGTTATTTTTTAAGAATCAAAACCTCAGGTACATACATATGAACACTTTTGCTACTACTTTGTGGGAGCTGTTCCCTTTGCCTACCAAATGCATGGTACATGTGGACATTACCTGATCTTTTTTACTGTAATTCACACTGACAATATTTAATGTATGGAGGAAGCAGCAAGGTATAACGGAGTCAAACAGTTAGGCATTCTCATCCTGCTCTTCTTTGGCAGTAGGCAATTACTGAACCTCTTCAAGTTCAATATCCTCACCTAGATAGTGGACTAAAAGGTCTTACTTAGATTGATTTTTAAAGGAGTAGATATAAATGACCTTGTGATATAAGGGGAAGGGAAAGATTAAGAAGAAAGAGTGTCCTCACAGGAGGGACACACTACCACAGAAGAAGCCAGTATGAATCCTAGGTTATAGGATGATACTAAGGGGTTATAGGATGATCACTGGGAGAGAAAGAAAGGAATGGTCTAGTCCCTGAGGGGTCAGGAAGATTACACTGCTTACTTGATGAAAGCGAATACCCACTCCCTATCAAAAACAAACTTCATCTACTTAGCAAGTTAGAGCATAAGAGTAGAGATGTGAGGCCGGGCGGGGTGGGGGGGCTATATTCTAAGTTCCAGAAGAGGAAGGATGAAGGAAGATTGACAACGTAAAAACAACACCTGAGTGTTACTATCCATATCATATACTTAATCAACAACAACAAAACCCTCTAATAAGTTAGAATATTTTGACAATATATTAAAATATTGATAGTCTTACTGGTATTACGGGTCACATGTCATAATATGAGGCAAATAAATGGGCTCCAACTTAAGTTCCAGTTTCTCATCAACAACTACCAGGTGTTATGGAGATTAAGAAAGGTCCTTCTACAAAATACTCCAATCTCTTCAGCTACTAACCTTTTCCTTTCTTCCACAGAGAACAGAGGCAAAAGCACATACATTATTCATCTAAGGCTGATGAAGGTAAGAGGTATTGGAAGGACAGTAACAGAGTCCCATTCACTTTAAGGAGGTAGACTGGAGAAAATTTTACATTTTTCCCTAATCATAATATGATTAATAACCTTTATATTCAACATGTAACAATTCAGAAAAAAATTCCAGTTGGTATTCACTCTTGGAAATACCTAAGAAATAACTCCATGAACAGATAATTCCTGGCAAACTCAGTCTACCTCCTTTCCCCCAATCCCTGACAACCATCAGTCTGTTCTCTGTATCTTGTGATACATGATTTTTTAGATTCCAAATGTAAGTGAGGCCATATAGTATTTGTCTTTGTCTAACTTATTTCACTTAGCATAATGTTCTCAAGGTCCATCCATGCTGTCATAAATGGCAAAATTTCATTTTATATGGCTATATAATATTTGTGTGTGTGTGTGTGTTCCACATTTTCTTTATCCATCGTCCATCAGCGGACAGAGGTTATTTCCATATCTTGACTATTAAGGATAATACTGTAATGGACATGATTGGGTGGGGAGGGGTGTTAGGGTTTATTTTTAGGGTCCTTTGGATTATGACAAGGAAAGATTCTCATGCCCTGATAGTGGGAGTATCTTTTAATGAAAGCAAAATCAAATAATTAATTAATTCATTAATTATTGTAGCACAGTAAAACTGTAGCTGCAACTGCAGAATCATTATTATATATTACAAATATTATATATGTAATTTAAAATAAAACCTAAATCAGTTTTTGAAGGTCACAAAAATATAAATACACAATATTCAATCAAGTAGAAAATAAAAAGTTAACCACCTAATTAATGAAGGCACTATTTTTCCTATAAGGATGTCTTATTTCTTTTTAGGTTTCTACTGTTCAAAATTTCATCACAACCCCATTTAATCAATATATTTAATTAAATTCTTTAAAAACGTGATTCGATTTTAAGGACCTACTAGGAATTCCAGAGTTGGTATGATAAACATGATAAATATTTTAAGCTAAAGATATCTGAGATTCAATGAAAACAGAAGGAAGGGTCCCCATGTGGCTCAGTCAGTTAAGTGTTCAATTCTTTTTTTTTTTTTTTTTTAAGATTTTATTTATTTGACAGACAGAGATCACAATTAGGCAGAGAGGTAGGCAGAGAGAGAGGAGGAAGCAGGCTCCCCGTAGAGCAGAGAGCCCGATGCGGGACTCGATCCCAGGACGCTGGAATCATGACCTGAGCCGAAGGCAGAGGCTTTAACCCACTGAGCCACCCAGGCGCCCCAAGTGTCCAATTCTTGATTTTAGCTCAGGTCATGATCTCAGTGTTGTGAGATGGATACCTGAGCCAGGCTCCATGCTCAGCACAGAGTCTGCTTGAGACTCTCTCTCTCCTTTTCCTTCTGCCCCTCCCACCCCCAGCCCTCTCTTTCTCTCAAATAAATAAATCTAAAAAAACAGAAACAGAAATAAACCTTCTCATAGTTTCTCTTATCGGACAAAAAGCAGCAATTTCTGGGAAATAAGGCTGCCATAAATTCCCTCTTTGAGGCAGGTGTAGTAGGAGGAAGAAGAATAAGAGTATACTACTATAAATACAAATATGGTCCTGAAGACGACAGACCACTCACACCTGCACAGACAAACATGGCCAATTTTTAAATCTCTTTTCCCCTAAAAACCCATTTGTCTTTCCTGAAGAAACCTATTTGTTTTTTTTCATAGAAGCCTTTACTGCTCTCTCTCTTTCCTCTATTGAATTGGGCATACAAGTCTATATAAAGTTAATGATTTAGTGAGCTACCTGTTTCTTTTGTTAACTTCCATATGCACATGAATGATTTTTTTTTCTCCTGTTAATTGGTTACCTGTCAGTTTAATTTTGGGAGCCTAGTCACTGAGTCTAATTGCTTAAGGAAGTTTCTTCCCCACACAACAATTTTCAAACAGGAGTGTCACAAAATGTGAAAGAAGAAAACTCAACTTCTAAAAAATGTTGAATGTCCTCAGATTCTTCATATAAAATTAGTATTTATTTATTTATTGAGCCAGTGTACTGAGAATGTTTTGTGGTTGTATAATACAGGATACAAGGTGCCTCGTTAGCTCAGTAGGTAGCACATCAGTCTCATAATATGGGATACAAAGACACTTATGAACTCAATTACTCCCCTTGGGAAACTAAAACAAAGAAATGAACAAACACGGGGGCACCTGAGGAGCCCAGTTGGTTATGCATCTGACTTTTGATTTCGGCTGAGGTCATGATCTCAGGGTCAAGAGACTGAACCCCAGGTTGGGCTACATGCTGGGTGTGAAACCTGCTTTCTAATCTCTCTCTCTCTCTCTCTGCCCCTCCCCCTGTTCTTGAGCATCCACACTCTCCGTTCCTAAAAAAAAAAAAAGAAATGAGCAAACATGAACACACATTTTCTTATATTTCAAGGTTGACTGTATACAATTAAATAAGAGAGGAACCCAAAAAGTACTACAGGAATTTAGAAGAGAACAGTTTGAGGAACACCTGGCTGCCTCAGTTGGTAGAACATGTGGCTTTGGATCTCAGGGTTATGAGCAGGAGTCTCGTGTGGCCTGTAGAGATTACTTAAAAATAAAATCTTTTAAAAAAGAAAAAGAGAAGAGTTGAGAAGGCAGGAAAAATTTATGGGAGACCTAACAACTCAGTGAAATGACAAGTGGAGAGAGCTCCACCCAAATCAACTGATCCCACATATCTGGAAAGTGAGGCATGAATACTGACATTGTAAAGAAGTGCAGAAAGCCAATATCATGGTTAAAAAAAAAATGTCTAGAATGAAGGCAGGAACACATGTGGTTTTATATTCCTGAGAGCTTGAAACCGCTAAACTAAATCAGAACTTTCTTTAGTAGATAATGTGTAGCTACGACAGCTTTTTCACCGAAGTGTAACTATTTCGTGGTTTGGAGGCATTCACTGGTTCAGGAAGTGATGGTGCTATAAAGAGGACACACACCATGGTATGTTGGAGGGGAGGCAGGCTGAATAACCTTGGATAGGAAGAGCATCTAGTCAGGTACATTAAACAACATCAGAAGTAATGCTGGGCTTAGTGACAGCAATTCCCGAGGAGGTTGGATCTGAGGCACAGTGTGCTTTAGGGAAGTATTCCATTGCCCAAGATCCATGGAAAATTTCTTTGGTCTTCACTTTGTAGCTCAGCTCGATGCCAGAGATTTTCCAGTGAGCATAGACTGGGGAAGGGAAACCAGTGTTTGGCTGTGAAACATGTTTAGTGACTCTCTCGGAACTCAGAGTGTTTGGGATGCCTAGAAATCCAAGAAAGAAGGAAAGGTTAGAAAACTTTGGGGAGCCCAGGGCTTCTGCAGCAAAAGAGTTCTCAGACATTTTGGAAATTGGCAAGCACATAAAAGGAGCAAAAAGCAGAGGCCACTTAACAGGAGTTATAGGGGATTAAGAAAGAGTCCTCAGAGAAGGCGATACCTGCATTCTGAGAAGCCAATTAAAAGACAAATGGAGGTGTGTGGGAATGATGTGTGCTTGTGTGTGTATGTGTGTATGGGAATCATGGAGAAGTAAAACAACAAGGACAATTCAGTCAGAAAAGTAATGCAATGACTAGAGAACATGGCAGATTCAGAAAACCTGCAGTAATAATTTAGAAAGAAGGAAAAGCCATAGGTGCTAACTGTTATAGAAGGCAGAGAGAGCGGGGAGCAAGTAGTGGGAGATGGATAGTTAAACACGACAGAGAAGCCAAGGAGCTGCGCACTTTGACTAATTCTAACCTTCAGTCCATAAGAATCTCTGTTTTCTCATTACTGAAAGGAAGACCTCAGAGTTCACGGTGAGGATTCAGTGGGAGAATGAATTCATGGGAGGCATTTAATGTAGGCACTGGCATGTAGAATTACTCAACACAGGTTAGTTCTATGAGCTTTATTATTCCTTATTAAACTTTTACCTGATGCAACATCTTTAAGGTTTGAGGGTTATTTTCTATTAATAAGACATTTTTTGCAGGTTTTATAGATCTCCAGAACTCCCCAAATTTTTATTTCAAAAGTTGTAAGTTTAAAAAACAAACATATAATTCATTTCAGCACATAAAGAAGATTTAAAAAGCTGAAATTCAACATGAACAGTTCAAAATCTAATAAGGTGCTGGCCTTCCAGAGCCACACTCAGTATAAAACTTACTAAATTTGGGAGCCCGGGTGGCTCAGTCGGTTGGGCTGCTGCCTTCAGCTCTCAGGTCATGATCCCGGGGGTCCTGGGATGGGGCCCTGCATCAGGCTCCCTGCTCAATGGGGAGCCTGTTTCTCCTTCTGCCTGCTGCTCCCCTGCTTGTGCTCACTCTCTCCTGACAAATAAATGAATAAAATCTTGAAAAAACTAAAAAATAAAAACTTACTAGGTTTTCTCTTTCTGCTTCTCATTCTTTTTCTACTCAGGCATTTACATCTAATTTTTTTTTTTATAGTATGCATGACTCTTGCTACTTTTCCCCCTCCTACTTCCACAGGTATGTGTTTTTCTTACTTATTCTGCTGTTTTCTCTTTGTGTTTACTTTTCTGTTTCTAATGCAAGTTTTGCCTTGGTGACTCCTAATCCCCAACTTTCTCTTACTTCTTTTACTTCCTTCAGCAGGGAATAGTAAAAAGCCAAAAAATAGTATTAATTTTATTTTACACTCCTTATTCATGACTACACATGCTATGAGGAGCATGTGTTACCCACTGACACATAAAAAAGGCAAGAACTTAAATGGCACACCACCCAACTGTCTTTTGCTTTGCTCTCCAACCAGCCTTATTTGTTTCTTGTTCAGAACTTTTCAGTGAATCCTGATTTGTTGAAAAGCAGATGATTTATGTTATTCCTTTTTCCTGAACATCATTTATTATCTATACATTCCATATTCTGAGCTCAAAGGTAGCACCACTTAAACAATGGGGGAAAAAAAGCAAAGGAAATTGCTGGCAGTGCTAAGACTTTGAAAAGTAAGAGCTTTGTACCTTTTTATGTAATTACTTCCTGTATTATGCAAATCAATTGTATTTTTACTTAGTTGGATTAAACTAGGGCTTCTGGGGATAAATTGGGTCAAAGAAAAGGAAATAAAATTACAGTATCAGTCATGTTCCTATTTCTCAGGAGGTTTGTACAGTTTTTTTTTTTAATGTTTCATTTCAATCACATGTACTTCTCCAATGAGACAAAAATCTTTTTATATATACTATTACCCTCTGATAGCTTCACATTTCAAATACTCTGAAACCAGCAAAGGAAACTATAAAAATCTGTTGGCCCTGTGACCAGGCCTTCTCGGAGTTTACCTGTAATTGTGCTTTTGCATTTAAAGAGAGCTACAGTTCTTAGGTTTCCTCTAGATGGAGACCTAACAGTAGGGACCACAAATCCCGTCCATAAAACTCCATCCATAATACTTGCAGTCAGTTCCATTCCTATTCGGAGGGCTGTGGTTTATAATTCTAAAAAATTTTTTATAGTTAAAAACGGAGAAATTTTAGAGTTACCTTGTATGCAGCCGAAAATCTCTTCCATAAAACCGCTGATTGGTCAATGATGCGATGAACTGGCACCTTAAGAAGCAAAATTCCTGCTATCGGGGGAAATGTTAATGCACCAGGAGATCTTTTTGGTGGGTTCTAAGTGTTACAAGACGAGTAACAATAAAAACACTAACAACAAACAGCTGGTAATTCTTGAGCACTTAACTGTATGGCAGACATGGTGCTAACTATTGGGAAACTGTTTACTCATCCCGTTATCAGAGATGAGGACATTCTCTGGCTTCTCCTAGGTCATGCGGTTGGCGGTGGGAAAGCTGGGTTCCAGCCCAAGCACTAGAAACCAGGGCCTCTGATCGTGACCATCCTATTCTACGCTTTCCCACTGAGCCCTCACCAGCCTGCTTGAATCCTCAGTCTACATTCTCCCTTGTGGCCAACCAGAACACGCTCCTACCTTTCCCCATCCCCTGATGTAACGACAAGAGTATCAATGGAGCAGCTCCCAGATGCTACTGTCCTCCAGCTTATCACACAGCGACCAAGGCAAGGACGGATGTCTCTGCTTCCGTGGTGTTAACTCTCTGAAATGGTTTGAAAAAACCTACCAGATACCTGAACGTTCTCCCTTCTTCGGACCATCTTCTCCCACCTCCTTCAACCATGTACGCTAGGACGCAGTTTTCAGTTCTTACGACTCCTGTGGTCTCTCTCTTCTACACATATTTCCGCTTGCAAATACATCTTTTTAAAAACGTGACCATCAGACATGAACGCCGTCCTCCACACGCTTCCGACAGGTCCGTTAAAGCAAGACGAGAGGCCCAGAATGGAGTCACTGATGCTCCCTAGGCCCCGCGGCCCCGAACCACGCCTGAAGCGCCGCTTCTGCTCCCCCGAAACGGAATCTCCAGTCCTACAACCGGGACTCCGCCGAGGGGCCCTCGCTAGGTCGTCGGCCTGACCTCGGCCGCGCCCGAAAGGCAAGTGACCTCGCCTTGAGCAACCTGCGAGTCGTCGGGTCACGTGACGGCTCGGTTCCCGCTCCCTTCGGGCTGCAGTTGTCTTTCCTGACGTCCAGCCCCCCAGAGCTCCTTTCCACCTGCCAGACCGGAAGTTACCCGACTCGAAGCAGGTTTTGTCCGCATGAACTCCGGAGTCTGTACCGTGCCTCAGGTTTCTCTCTTCCCGGTCCCGGAGACAGAAGAGGGACCCCACCGAGCGCGGAGCGACCGGCAGCAGCCCAGGCGCAGGCACCCGAGCAGCCCCTCGAGCCCGCGGTTCCTCGCGCTTCTCGCCACGTCCCGAGGTCCGGCACGTCCCCGTCGGATCCCCGCCCTTCGGCTTTTACGGCAAAGCTCTCAAGCTTTACTGGATCCTTTCTTTCTCCCAACTGGACCCAGCAGCTGGCCGCGGTCGGACTGGGCTTGACTGAAAACCGGATGGGGTCCCCCGTCAGACGCGTCCGACTTCAATGCCGGATGACGTTCGGGCTCACGCTGGTTCCGGCTTAGAAAACCGAATTGGGTCCTCCAGCAGACTGGATTCGACTTCAAAGCCGGGCGACCTTCGGGTCACACCACTGGATCCACGTCAGACTGGGTGCGACTTTAAAACCCGACGACGTTCAGAGGTCATATAGGTTCTGGCTTAGAAACCGGACTGGGTCCCCCGTCAGACGGGTCCAACTTCAAAGCCGGACGACGTTCCAGCTCACACTGGTTCCGACTTAGAAGCCGGACTGGGTCCCCTGTCAGACGCGTCCGACTTCAAAGCCAGATGACATTTGGTGTCACACTGGTTCCGGCTTGGAGAACCGGACTGGGTCCCCCAGCAGACTGGGTTCGACTTCAAAGCCGGACGATGTTCGGGCTCACACAGGTTCCGGCTTAGAAACCGGACTGGGTCCCCTGTCCGACTTAGAAGCAGAACTGGGTCCAGGGAAGCACTGGGTCCGACGTGGAAACCAGACCGAGTTCAGGGTTGGACTCGGTCCGCTTTCAAGACTGACTGGTTCCGGGGCCTGAGCGGTTTCCCTGTGAGGCCTCGGGCGGGACGTTTTGCTTGAAGCTGAGGGAGCACGGGAACCTCACCAGAGATATTGTTGAGGTACGGCGGCCGCAGGGGAACTTTCGCCTCAGTTAAGCTTATCGGTTTATGAGGCGCCCTACAGAAAAGGGCGTCTCGCCCTATTCTCAGCCTTGAGGCTCGAGGGAAACGACTTTTCCTCGGCGGACGTGTCTGGCGACCAGGCCGAGAACGCGGGGCCTCGGGCTCACCCCGCACCCCGCAGGCGGGATCCTGGGAAAACTGGCGGAAGCCGGCAAGGGTAAGAATTCTTACCGAAGGATGCTCTTCTGTCTGCCTGCGGCGCCTGGTCCATAGGGGAGGGCAAATGCCCTTCGTCCCTTCCTTTCCAAACCCACACCGGCGGGCAAAACCAAAACAAACACCCCCCCCACACACACACCCAATAGAAAAACCAACATTAGCTCCTCTAGTTGGGACTCATGAATTTGCTTTTCATTACCTTAGTTGTCGATCCTTTTCCCTGCTTGTTTGTCCGGTTTGTGGCTGTGATGAAGTTCTAGAACCTAGGGGAGGTTGGGTGTGTTGAGGTCCGGAGCCGATGACCAAGAAAGAATTCTTGAGACATCTTTGGTGCAAAATGGTGGTTTATTAAAGAACGGGGACAGGACCCGTGGGCAGAAAGAGCTGCTGCTCCACAGGAGTTGGATAGGTGAGGACAAAGGGGGTGTTCCGGAGGGCTATGGGGGTAAAGAAGATTGTCAGGATATTGAAGGCCTGGTTACTATCAAGCCAAGGCCGACTTTCCCTCTAATGAGGCGCTAACATGAAGACAATTGGGAGTCTCCTGGTGGAATGTCACATACGTGCTATCAAGCGTCCTTGTTAGTGAAATTTAGGTGTAGAAGAAATTCAACTTTATTATTTACATTTCCTTCTATCTCAGCCTCCTTCAGTTTTGTTTATGGAGGGGAGGGCGACATAGGGCTTGAGGAACTGAGTTGTTTGTCTCTGGAAATTGACCTATTGATAAGATAGCTGCTTTGTTGTAAATCACCTGTCTTGCAGGATTGTGGTCTCTGCAAGTTAACTATTTTTTTTTTCTTTTAGGGCAGCCAGGGGTGCCTGAGGAATGTCACACATATTACCGAGAGGAGCGGGTGGAGAGGGGGTGCAAGGTGCCAGCTTGTTGCTTTCTCCTCAGCCAGCCTTCTGCTCCCTCATCAGCTGGAGAGCTTGGCTTGGCATCTGTCAGGTCGGCAGCTCCAAAACTATGGCCAGGCTGCTTTTCTTTACCTTTTCATAGGTCAGAGAGCGAGGGAACATAAGAGAGGGCACTGGGTTTATTATGTATTGTTTCTCCTATGACCTTCCAGCTTCTTCTCTCCAGACCTGTAAAGTGGCCCAGAGCAGACACGATGATTTCTAGCATTCAGTGACTTAAGTTCTGTGTACTGTGGCTAAGTTGTTTCGTATGAAGGGTGCCCTTCAAGTGTCCTCTAGCATCCACAGATGAGACACAGGAAGCCATCTTGTGTCCAGAGCTTCCGTTAACGTGGTATCTGGCGAGCTGTTAGGCTCCAGTTTGGCTGAGTCACTCAGGAGACCACAGCATCCTCTAGTGGTCAGAGTTAAGCTTCCAGACACGTGTACCCTAAACATGATGAAAAATTATCCTAACCTCAGGTGTCAGGCAACTGTGTTGGGACGGGTTTTGATGCACCTGATACAGCTGGGGTTTTTTTTTGGCCCCCCTCATGTCTCCATTCTCACCTAGTTCTCCGTAAGGACTCAAGGATTCAAGCTTCTTTTCCTTCTCTTTTTTAGTGATTACAGACACTTTCTACTGAGGTACTTCTTATATCTACCTTATTTGCTGACCGTGAGCCCATAGGTCCTTTAATATGAGGAAGTTACCTAACGTTCCTACAGAAGAAATAGGCAAAGAATAATCCACCTGAGGTAATTGTGGTTTAGACGAAGCATTAGATTTTTGGGTCCACCCTGGAACAAAAACCTCACCCTGCTAACTTGTTTGCCCGTGCTGTTAGTGAAGTTACTGAACTTTTCTAAGTTGACTCACAAGATAAGGATAACCTTACAGGGTTATGGTGTCTCTCATACGGAGCCAAGTCAACTACACAGACCTTGTACAACAGATGCTCCATTAAATCCCAAGGAAACCCTAAAGAACTTATTTAAGTCAGCGAAAGCTAGCAGATAACATGTTTCTGGACTGAGAGTTTTCCAAGTATTCCTTCTGATGCTAGTTTAATTCTCCATGGGATTATTGTCCTCATGACCAGCTGGGTCCTGTCCTGTCAGTCAATAACTGTAATCACATTTCCTGAGATAGTCGTCAGTATGTGAGGAAGGGAATGGGGAAGGAAAAATCATCATGACAGAAACCTTGTCCAAGATTTCAGAATGGCTGTATTTTTTAAAATCTGGTCTGAGTTTGTCCCAGTCACCTGACCCCAGTGTAATCAAATATACCTTTGAGGGTAAAGCATTCAGGAACAACAGGAAGTATTTAGATGCATTTTATTCAACAGTCAGGCCTGCTAGGCATTGTGGTGACCACAGGTGATTTTAGAACCTTGGTTTTCAGCAAGGTCCAGATTTTTTAATGAAGACAGGGGTCTGACGCTTCCTGTAAAAGAGGTTAAACAGTGCATGAAAAAGTGACTATGGGAAGAAAACAATGAAAAAACATTAGCTTTATTTAAAATAGAAAGGTTTCAGATTTTTATTCCCATTTCTCTGCCTTTCATTCATTTATTCATTCACTTATTCATTAATTCATCAAATATTCACAGACACTATTTCTTACATGCAATAAGGATACAAAAGAAAAGAAAAATGTCTGCCTTTACAGGTTTACAGATCAACTATGGCATTACAGTAAACGTCTGAAGTCAATCTCTGATTCATCGTTGCTTCTTTTTCTTCTAATATCTTTGTTCTACCCACAAGGTTTCTATCTTAGCTGGTGCCTGGGCTACTACAGGATGTTCTAATCAACTGATCTTTTGCTTTAAAACTCTGGGGGTTAATACCTGTGAGATCTCACAGAAGGAAATCATGTCTATATCCTAATTGATAACTGCCAGGTCTGAGCATCCTCCCTTCCAGATAAAAACTTCTCTGCTCCCCAGGACACCACCTTTCCCAAACCAGTTTTCTTTTGTGTTAGCTAAATATTCCTAAATCCTGTAATTGTGCCTCATGAGGTTGTTTACAGAGCTCACTCTCACTCTTTTTTAATTTTTTAAACCCTCCCTTCCTTGAATATACTGGTTTATAGAAGTTCTTCAATTTCTCTGTTTCTTGAGGACATCTGACTTCCATATATCTATGCATGTATTGATCTGGACCTTGATGATTTTCTTTTTTTTATTTATATATTTGACAGAGAGAGACACAGCAAGAGAGGGAACACAAGCAGGGGGGCTGGGAGAGGGAAAAGCAGGCTTCCCACTGGGCAAGGAGCCCAATGCAGGACTCAATTCCAGGACCCTGGGATCATGACCTGAGCCGAAGGCACCCACTTAACAACTGAGCTACCCAGGCACCCCGATGATTCTTCATTTTAAGAGTTTTTAATGTTTTGTTATTCCATAGGTATTATCCATACATAATACTTATGTCTGAGTTGTTTAGCATACATAGCACAAACATCTAAACACAGTACACAGGTTGACTTATCTTCTATAGCTGTGTTGTCCATCCCTATTTAACTGTTTAAATTCACATCAGTGAAAGTTACATAATATTAAAAATTTAGTTTCTTAATTGTACTAGACACATTTTAAGCACTGGTGGCAAGGCTAGTGGCTTCCATACTAGACAACAGAGTGATAGAATGTTTCCATCTTTGCAGAAAGTTCTACTAGAGAGTGCTGGCCTATAGAATGGAATTTTCTAGTACAGATTCCTGGAGAAGACACAAAGAGAAAAAAGTCCTTACGGACTATATCTGACAAGCACATAATGCTCAAGGAGATGCAAGCCTTTGTCCACCTATCTCAAAAAAACCCCAACAACTAGTGTCAGAGCCTGGCTGTAGTTAACTTGACAACCGATTTTGGGAGGCTTCTAATGGACAGTAGAGAGAAAGGTGGTATGGTGCATTCTAGGTATTTTACACTAGGAAAAGCCATACTTTCTCTCTAGACCTGTTTTCTTTTTCTTTTATTTGAGAGAGAGTGGAAGAAGGGGCAGTTGGGGAGGATCTTCAAGCAGATGCCGCTGCTGAGTGTGGAGCCCAACTTGGGTTCTGTCCCAAGACCCATGAGTTCCTGACCTGAGCCAAAACCGAGTTGGACATTCAACTCACTGAGCTACCCAAGCGCCCCTAGACTTGTTTTCTTATCTGAGAAATACAGGAAGAAAAGTTACGTTTTCTGGCATTCAAATGTTCTTCCCATATTAAATATTTTTGAAAAAATAAAATGAGTAAGCAGGACAGGTGGGTTTTAAAGGCTAAGGGAGTGGGGTGGCTCAGCTGTATGCTCATATTTTCCTAATATTTCATTTTAAGCATTGGGCCTTTTGTTCTTGGAACTTGGAAGTTTTCTAAACCTCAAGGCTGTTATATTGCTTCTCCTCCCCTTGGATGGAAATACGATGTTTGACCTTTATGTCATCAGCCTAGGTCATGAGAAAATTAACAAGTGTTTTCCAGTTCCTTTTACAAATCTTTATTGTGGCAATAAATTCACCATAAAGTAGAACACCTAATATTTGGGTCTTAAAACTTGAGGATATTAAATCTCTCTCCCTGGGGCCCTATTTCAACAATCCTTGCTAACACTCAGGATTTTCTGACGTAATTTAAAGTAGACCCAGAAGAGAGGTCATGTTATCGGGAATTTATACTATGGAATAATGGAAATGCGTGCAGTCATTTGAGTCTAAATCAAAGTTTTTAATGCTAAATCAGTTCTTAGAATAACTTAGAGTTTTCTAGGCTTGTGGAATCTCTTTTATTTGTTTTGATCATTCTACACCTTTCTTTAACCTGGGATGTCTTTGGGGTGCTACCAAAATTCTGAGCCCTCTTTAAATGACATCCTTTTCATGAATCCTTTCTTGACCCTTTCAGTACTAATGAATCTGTCTCTCCTTCACTCTGGTAGTAATTTCCTCATACTTCATTTGATGGCACTTGTCCCAAGTTACCAGAAGCTGCCTTATTTGAACTTATGACCTATTTTCTTTTACTCAAAAGCATAAGGAAAGCAGAGGAAACCAGCATGATGCTGGGCGCAAGTTAGGTTTTCAGGAGCAGAGGAAAATAGAAAATTTGTGGCAGATCTGCTTCTCTGAGGGCATGAATTTGATTCCCAGCATCTACCTATGATCACTTCAGAAAATGAGATTCTTTGAGGCTGGTTCTCATCTCCATAAACGAAAATGTTACAAAAGTATGTTTTTGGTCACCTGATCTATATAATTCATATTTGCATTTTTGAGGGCTTTGGTATACACAGTCATTACCATCACCAAGAATGATTTTTTCAAGATTTTATTTTTAAGTAGTACCTACGTCCCACGTGGGGCTCAGACTCACAACTGCAAGATCAGTCAAGAGTCATATGGTCTAGGGGCACCTGGGTGGCCCAGTGGGTTAAGCCTCTGCCTTCGGCCCAGGTCATGATCTCAGGGTCCTGGGATATGGCCCTGCATCAGGCTCTCTGCTCAGTGGGGAGCCTGCTTCCCTCCCTCCCCCAGTCTCTGCCTGCCTCTCTGCCTACTTGTGATCTCTCTCTCTCTCTGTCAAATAAATAAATAAAATCTTAAAAAAAAAAAAAGTCACATGGTCTAGCAACAGCCAGCCAGACGGCCCTGTGATTTTTTTTTCTTAAAGATTTTATTTATTTGACACAGAGAGATAGGCAAGTAGGCAGAGAGGTAGGCAGAGAGGGGGGGGAAGCAGGCTCCCCCTCTGAGGAGAGAGCCCCATGCAGGGCTCGACTCCAGGACCCTGAGATCATGACCTGAGCCGAAGGCAGGGGCTTAACCCACTGGGCCACCCAGGCGCCCAGCCCTGTGATTTTTTAAAGGTATTTTGGGTGTCTTAGCTTTTTAAAAATCTAGACTATCTACTGATTTGCTATTAAAGCATGGGATTTTGCAAGTGATTTTTGAAAAAATTCATTCAGAGAACCATTCAAACACTTTACTCTATTCCACTCTCTTTTCCTTAACACATTTATCTTACACTATGTTATTAATACCTTTCACCCTTTTGTTCATATTTTTATTGGAGTGCCTCTCTCTCCCTTACATCCTAAACAAAGCCTCCAAACTTTTCAAAATCCTAGCAGGCATAATTAGTTTTTTTTTTAATATTGTGCTCTCTGAGTACTTTGCTCTTATTTCCACTGACTACATTGCAGTTAGCATTGAGTGTAACCAAATCGAGACTTGAAACATGCTGGGCTTCCTTCTGTATCTCACAAATACTTGGTCTGGTACCTGGCTTTAAAGCACAGTTGAAACAGCAAGGATTTGGACCCATGTCTGTCACTTGCTGCAAGTTACTTAAGCTCAGTCTCAATTTCTTCATGTTTATAATGAGCTTAGTATTCTCTGCCTCAGAGATTTGTGAATATTCAATGCCTTGCCCCATGCCTGACACAGTAAGTGTTGCTTTCTGTCTTAACACACACACATAAACATCTCTGTAGATAATCATACCAGATATGTAATGAGAAGAAGAGATTGAGAATTATTTTTGGAAAGATGAGATGTTTTTGTTTCTCTCATGGTAAATTGACTGAAACTTAGAGGGATAAGATACACGAAAATTTGAAGACAACTAGCTTAAAACTATGTTTTAAGACATTTGAGTTTGTACTCACTTATTTTGAACACATAACACACATTCATTAGAATACGTTTCTCCATCAGTCCCACAGACAGGATCATAGATCTTGGTACATGCATTTGTTTCAGTGTTACATTTAGCCTAAAAATGGAATTAAACAGAATTATCTTCCATCATTTAACTTTCTTTGAGTTTATAGCAAAATCTCTGAAATGGTTTTCACTTCCTTGGAGTTGGTCAGCTTAAAGATGGAAGTATGGTTGTGGGCGTGACGGTAGTGATACTGAGTGTTTGAAAGGAAGAAGCCAAGGTTTGGAATCAGAATGCCTGATTGCATGTAATGCCTCTGCCATTTACAGACTGTGAGACGCTGGCAAATCTCTTTGTGTCTCCAACCCTCTGTCACTTCATCAGCACAATGGGGAGGATATTATCACTTCCACACCTGTCTCCTGGTGGCATCATGAGGTTTAAATAAGGTGAGTGACATCATGTTCAAGTTTGCGATGACGGCAGGTCAATGATGGTGCCTCTCAGGTCAGCCACACTGTGGGCATGTCTTCCTTGCATACTGTGGTCCAGTCACACTGCCCTTCTCTTAGTCATGTGACAACACCATGTGCTTTCTGCCTTGGGAGCCCTTGCACAGGCTGTTTCCTGGACATCAGTAAGAACTTGTAGTTACGGAATGGCTGTTATAGGTCAGGCACTTTCCTAAGTGCTTTTATGTATTACTTTATTTAAATCTTACAATTATCCTCTGAATTTTTTATTATACTCTTCTTCCAGTGAAGACAGTGAAGCACAAAGAGATTAAGTCACCCAAGGCTACACAGCTGGTAATTCCAGATCCAGGATTCAGACCCACTTTGTCTAGGTCCTAAGCTTTGGCTCATACCCACTTCAGCCTGCTACTCCTATCTATTGGTTATATTTTGCTGACATTCACTTACCCTTCATGGCTCAGAATATATCTCACTTAGGGGCACATTCTGTGGTCTAACCAGGCTTGGTTCCAGATGGTACCAGAATTTCTTAAAATCCTTATCATTAGTGTAATAATTTATTCACTCATCCTTTTGGTTTGCCATCTATCTCCTCACTAGATATAAATGAAAAGGGACATTTCCTCCTCTGATCTTCAAATTTACTGCAGCTAATAAATTTATAAACACAGAACAAAAAGAAAAGAAAAATTAGGTATAGAATGTTTTTCTAGAGGAAGAACATAGTTTATTATTTTCTTTTGCTCATTAAAAATTAGAGCTCAACCTTGGGGGTTGGGAGAGTTTTATGCCAACATGGTCAAACTGGCTGAAAGGAGGAAGGGCTTCTTGGAGGGAAGTTAAGAAGAGTGCCACCCCAAATCCTTGCCCTACCAGATAGCCTCAGAACGTTCAGAATGCCTCCACAGCAAACATTATATGACGATGTAGAAATTGCCTGGGTATTGGTGCATTTGTCCTTCAGCATAAGCCCTGTGGGGGCACTACTGTTACTCTCCATACTTTGTAGGTTAAACCTCACTAGTACCCCACATCCATCCTGACTTCAGGTGAAACTGAAATGTCACAGCTTGACTGTGCATTGAATGGAGCAAACAGCTCTAGCCTGACAGACAAAAAAAAAGTACAGAATATTCCTTACCTCTCTTCCCTCCAAGCCAGCTCTGGTGTTGCCTAGAAAACATGAATGAGACACGGGGGGTCAGGTACTAAGTGGGAGAAGCCAGATCTGCTCTTACTTAGAATCATCCACTTCCATTGAATACTATGACTTCCCTGCTGGCTGCTTCTGCTCCCCTCACCCACCATGTTCTCTTACTCTTCCGCTTCTTCTTCTTCTTCTTCTTTTTTAAAAAGATTTATTTATTTGAGAGAGAGAGAGCATGAGCAGGGGAATGGACATAAGGAGAGGGAGAGAATCCTTGAGTAGACATCCTGCTGAACACGGAACCTGACACAGGGCAAGACCAGGACCTGAGCCTAATTCAAGGGTCAGATACTCAACTGACTGAACCACCCAGGCACCCTACCCCATCCCTTCTTGTTTCTGCCTTCTCTCAAGGACATCTCAGTGGTGTCCAATAACTCCCTACCTGCTGAAGCCTCAAGAAAATGAAGCAGAAGTTTGATTAGGACCAAAGTATCTCAATTGGCCATTTCATGAAAGTTCATCATTTCTTTGAAAATAGAAGTCATTTACTTACTGCTTGAGATGTGTCAGGCACAGAGCAAATCTCTTCTGAATGTTCACTGCCTTCTCGCAACCGGTTACTAAACCTTTGGTCTTATAATTAGTGATGTAAGAAGTGTCAGTATCTTTAACTCAGTATATAGATGAAGATGTGGAGAGTTTATATGAAAATTTATGAAAAAGTTACCACCAGCACCATCCAGATCTCCTGACACAAAACTTACTTGCAATTACATGTAAGTCGTCTTTAGTAAGTAATGTTAAAAATAGAGCTCCTTTGACATCTCACCATCAGTCCCCAAAGAGCTCTTTCCCTCTGTTAGCTTACACTTATTATTAGTCCAATTCACATTTCTTGAATTTACAGATAGATGCTTAAAATTGCCATATTGCATTCTCTAGAAAATTACAAGTCTACTGACACTATATAGGGGTGGTGATTTTGGATGAACTCATTGAAGGGAAGAGGAACTAACTTGATAGCATTTAAAGGAAGAAACGGTGAGATTTGATTATGATACCGACAATTTCTGAGGTGATCTAGATAAAGTGGTAGCTCTTCCTAAGTCAATTTTATGAGAAGCAACAAGGCATCTCCGGTCTTGAAGAATCCCCTTAGAATAGGTCCCTGACATTATTTCATTTCATTGGGACCAAAAGATCTGTCCAAGACTATACTCTAAGTCTAGAATATAATGAGATCAGTAACGCAACACGTCAGAAGGGTTTTACTCAAATCAGAAAATATGCAAAGGCACCTACCAGATAAACTCAACAGGGCCAAAGCACTAAGAAGAAAGATGCTTGTTACCTTCATGGTGAAAGTTCGGTATTCAGAGCTCAGTCGAAAACTGCACTGAACTTTACCACTTCTCTTCAGAACCCTGGGACGGGAAGGGTTATATAGTTAGGCTGGCCTCCCAGACGCCACCTCCTGCCCTGTCACAGGTCTTTGGTTATTGATTGACTCTGTACCAAGTTCCAGGAATGTCACTTTCATAAAAAAGGTAAAAGAAACAGCACAGGCCTGCAATGTGCCAGGCCAAGATTCTGTCAGAAAAGTTCTGGTGGTTGGTTAGTTGGTTGTCCCCTTAACTTCCTCTATGACTGTGGGGAGCCCCAGTGGTCTCATCCATAAGGTAAACTCAAAGGTCGCCTATGCTCTATAGCTCTGGATATATAAACAAGTGTGGATATCCAAAAATTGCTTTCTATTATTTCTTCTTTTCATTCAGCTTTTCCCTGTTTTCTTTTTTAAAGATTTTATTTATTTACTTGTCAGAGAAAGAGAGAGATCAAGAGAGCACTCACAAGCAGGGAGAAAAGCAGGCAGAGGGAGAAGCAGGCTCCCCACTGAGCAAGGAGCCTGATGTGGGACTTGATCCTAGGACCTTGGGATCATGACCTGAGCCAAAGGCAGATGTTTAACTGACTGAGCCACCCAGGCATCCCTAGCTTTTCCCTCTTTTATTCTTCTCTTTTCTTATGTTCTGTCACTCATTCACAAAGCCCAGTGTTGCTGACCAAGAGACAGGATAGAGTTGGAGAGGGCTTAGGTCCCTAAGGTGTGTATGTGTGTTCTGGGACTAGATCTGCTTGCCAGACACTTACTAGATCTGTGTTCTTGGACAGGTGGTTCATTCGCGCTGTGCCTCACTTTAGTCATCTGAGATCTGAAGAAATAATAGCATTTAACTCAAAGTGTTTATCTTTCATTCAAGCACAAATATTGTTCTACCTGTGTAGAACAATATTTGGGAGATGGTTCTCCCTTCTCTCTTGTGTTTCTGCCTATCTTGTGAGGAGAGGCACTGACTGCCTGTGACTCAGTTGCTCTTTTCAAGAGTTTGTACAACAAATGGACTTGGAAGTTGGAATAGTGTTTCTCTCTGGAGCAAAGAGATAAAGATAGTATCTCTCACCAGTGCAAAGATAAGGTGGGTGTGGATTAGGGATTTTTAAAAAGCATGGCACCCTTGTGGAGCACAGTACACTTTCTCTGTAGGTACCACTTGGTCTTCCTCTTGTCACCCTGTAGAAATTGGGGCTTGGGAAACCAGATGACATTGGCATTTTGGCTCTTGTAATTGAATAATTAAGTCCCTTGTCTCTGTCTCAGCAGCTTGTGTCTTTTGCCATCATCCCTCTAACTGTGGTAGGCTAACTTGTTAGCTTCCAGGTAGGGTAAATCTCAGATCTTCCCTAGTCTTGAACTGTGCTCATGTCTGGAGATACATCAGTGAGTAAAAATGACAGTCCCTGCCCTCATGGAGCCTCCATTTATTTTATTTTATTTTTTAATTTTTAAAAATTTTAAAAAAGATTTTATTTATTTATTTGACAGATAGAGATCACAGGTAGGCAGAGAGGCAGGCAGGGGGTGGGGGAAGCAGGCTCCTGCTGAGCAGAGAGCCTGATGTGGGGCTCGATCCCAGGACCCTAGAATCATGACCCGAGCTGAAGATAGAGGCTTTAACCCACTGAGCCACCCAGGTGCCCCTCCATTGCATTTTATTGGGGGAGACAGGCAATAAGAAAGTCATCTGATAATTATAAAGCATATCAGATTATGATAAATATTATGGAGAAAAAGGATAAGGGTGCTGGAGGATCAGGAGAGAGTTGTTAATAGATTGGCAGAGAAGGTCTTGCTGATTAAGTCACGTTTGAACAGAAACATGAAGGAAGTGAAGAACTGAACCATGCAGATATCCAAGAACAGGCACTCCAGGCAGAGAGAACAGCGAGGGCAAAGGCAAAAACTTGCTTGATCTGTTTGACAAACATCTAGGGCGATGGATAATCTGGCTGGAGCACAGTGATGGAAGGACATCCATCAAGGATGGCAGGGAGGTGAAGGAAGCAGTGAGGTCTGAGTGGTAAAGGCTGTGTAGGCTGTAGTAAGGACTTTAATTTGGAAGCAAAGGGAAAGAGCTGTGGCACAGGTATAACACGATACGGCGTACATTGTAAAAAGTTATTTTACCTTCTTAAGAGAATAAACTTGAAGATAAGGACAGCCGCAGGTAAACCAACTGCTGGGCTCTTACACTCATTCATCCAAGAGCTGATAATGGGAGTGGAAGAAAGAGGTTGGCTCTGTAGTTCACGTGAACTTAATACATGTAAAGTGTTTACAACAGTTTCGGCACATGGTAAACACTTAGAAATATTACCCATCACTAGAATTTCATTGTTGTTATTTTTTCAGGATTTATAATGCTGTTCGATCTAACTGGAATGTTTTTCTTTACCATTATGCATGAATGAATTCTTCCTCTGTCTTTAAGGTTCACTTCAAATGTTGTTTCTTATTGGAAAACTTCTTCTGCTTCTCCTAGGCTGCCCTGGTGTTTTGAATGTGGTTGAATGCAACACATAACACATTGTTGAAACTGTGTATGATGGGTTCCCCCATCTTCCATTTATGCTTCAACCTTCACCATCCTAGCTTCCTCCTGCCTCTCTACTGCTGCTGAACTTGCTTGTTTTGGTCCCTGATTCAAATCAGTTAATTCCATGGACAGTTTTTCAGAACTCATAGCTTCTAATTCTTCACACGTGATCACACTCAATATCATTTCTTTTCTTTTAGGTTTATTTATTTGAGAGAGGGAGAGAGAGGGAAGGATGTGGGGGGGGTCAGAGGGAGAGGGACAAGCAGACTCCCCACTGAGTGTGGAGCCCAAGGCCGGGTTGGATCCCAGGCCCCGGGATCATGACCTGAGCCAAAATCAAGAGTCAGACGCTTAACCTACTGTGCCATCCTAGCATCTCTCAATATAATTTCTTTTCTTGGGTTTCATGACTGCACAGTCCTCTACATTTCCCCATACCTTCTTCATTCTCATCATTTCCATCCTCCTCATTGACTCCTCTTCCTCTAATGAGTGAAGACTTGGAGTTTTTCAAGTCTTTGTGCCCTATTGATGTCTCAATTTCATTTTCCTTAGGTGAACTCTTTCATTCACATCATTTAAATTCTATCTTTATAAAATCCCCAGATATGTATGTATTTCCTAGATCTGCCCTTGGGATCTTTAGACCAGATATTAAGAGCCTTCTCAACTCTTTGGACATCCTATGGGCACACCAGATGTGATATGTCCCATACTACTGCTTTGATCACTTAACCACAAACGTTTTTCTCTTCAGTCTCCCCTTTGCTTCTCTGCCTTCCAACAGGTTGGTTAAGCCAAAATCTAAGTGTTCTCCTCACTGCCCCCTTTTGCCCTTACCTTGTACTACCTCCCAAGCTTAATTTGTTACCAAGTTCTCTTCTTGAATCTGTATCCGAAATAACCACAATGCTGAAGGCTTCTCATCATTTTATGCTGACATATCAAAGATGATGGCATCATTGTCTGTGTCCCTCCCTGAGGATAAATTTGGACCTGGGAAATTCTTGAACTTTTAAAGTCCCCTTTGGCTTTCTGAAATTTCCTTCAAGACAGTATCTACAGTTATTTCTTCCTCAGAGCTGCTCTCCACAGGAAAAAAAAGATAGGTTTTAGGTTTTAACCTCCAAGACTCAGGCTAAATATATATTTCTCATGGAGCTGCTTTCCAAGTAGTTTCTCATTCTGTTCTGCATGCATTCTAGAGCTTGTTATATTATTCCCTGATACACTGCATCACACTTAAATTTTATTCTATGGCTGTTTATATGATTATTATGTAATATCCCTTTCCCTTTAGGGAGAAAATATGGTTGCTTTGTAATTGCAGTACCTCACCAAGTGCCTGGTAAATAGAAAGTTCTGAATAAATATTTGCGGAAAACATGAATAAAGTAATATATATGCATATGCTTCTTTTCTTGAAGGCCTAGATCTATGCCTTGTTCATTTCTGTGTTTCTTGCCTGCCACAGAAGAGTCCCTTATTGGGTCACTTAGTCTTACTCATTTAGCCGTCATTATAATTCAGATACCCACTGAGTTCCTCATATTTAAAAGCCCTGGCCTGACTGCCAGGGAAATCGATTTTAATTTCTGTGTTTATGGAGTTTAGGCTAAGCATTGATGGATACAGGTTGAATGAGTAAAATTTTTTTTCTTTTCATAGTTTTCTTTTCATAATTTAAATAGCAGTTTGGTTGACAGTAAGAAGTTTCTAATAGCCACTGTAAGGGGAGTTAATATTTGAGAGGAGGTTTTTTTCGTTGGCTTCGTAAGCAGTTGGAGGAGAAGGGAATTGGCTGGCATCTCGTTGCAGGAACTCTTTAGGTAATGATACCAGCAGTGATAACATTCAGATTTAAACCTGTCTCATGCCAAACCCCAAGCTCTTTGCCTTGATTTTTAAACATTTTTGACTGTATATCCGAGGCAAAAAATAAATTTTGTGTTATAGCCTACATATGTGTTAAAATAAAATTGTTAAGAAACAAAACGTAGGGGCGCCTGGGTGGCTCAGTGGGTTAAAGCCTCTGCCTTCGGCTCAGGTCATGGTCTCAGAGTCCTGGGATCAAGCCCCACATAGGGCCCTCTGCTCGGCAGGGAGCCTGCTTCCTCCTCTCTCTCTGCCTGCCTCTCTGCCTACTTGTGATCTCTGTCAAATAAATAAATAAATAAATCTTTAAAAAAAAAAAAAAAAGAAACAGAACCTAGCCTTTTATATGGGATGACTCTTGATGCCTTTTATTCTCTTCTGTCTCATAATTTCACCAATTCTGACTTGCATTTTGAAAACACTTTAGTATAGTAATATCCTTTGCCCTCATACAATCTTGTTTTCTTAATTGCTGTGAAAGTAGGATAAAATTCTAGTTAGAGACTAATCCTAAAACTGTAATAGGAAGTGGCTCTTTGAAGGCGGCAAGTTGAAGAGGACATGAAGAGAGACATCTGGCGGCAATTACAAGCCTGCCCTTTCACCTGTGATGTGACTCTGGTTAAATCCTCAACTACAAAAATGTGTGTCATGATATATTCATTTGGTGTGAAAAATAAATGTAGGAAATCAAATAAATACTGTGCTAAAATATCCTCCATTTCCCCTGGAATAATCATTACTGTCAGGTAATGACATGAGCCCTCCACGGATTGGAAATGAATGCATCATATATTAAAGCTTTTTCTGATCACTGTCTTGATAGAATAAATATTGTTTGCCCTAAGGGATGAGATGGGTAGGCATTGGCTGTAACAACTCTGCTGCTCTGCTAGACTGTAGTCATATTTATTGTGTCTGCATGGCCTAGCCTTGTGTAAAGCTCTCCGTCTGTCTTCTTTTCTTCTCTGGGGACATATTTGTGTCTGCATGTCTTCAGGGACTCAGCAAACACACTGTGACCTACTCCCCTCAGTTTCAAGGACTAATTATTCACCTGAATAAAGAGTGATGACAAAACTTAAGAAACCTGTTCTCATGGTTGCTGATAAGACTTGCTGGAATGGGGATGTCGCTTGAGCACCTGTTGATTTTCACATCCTGGGCCCAAGGTTTGACTGGTAAGAAAAATGACATAAACTAATATATTTAGCCTGAGATGTGAAGATCTCTGACTTAACTATATCTTAACTCTTCTGTCTTATTTTTCATTATTCGCGGAACCTCATGACTTTTTTTTTTTTTTTTTTTTTTTGAGAGCTAGAGAGCACAGGCACAGAGTGGGAGAGGGGAGAGGGAGAGAGTGAATATTAAGCATGCTCCAAGCCCAGCACAGAGCCCAGCTCCTGATCTCAGAAGGCTGAGATCATGACCTGAGCCAAGATCAGGAGTTAGATGCTTAACCACCTGAGCCGTGCAGGTACCCCATGGGTTGTTGAGGTCTGTCATCTCTCTAGTGGTCTCTTGTTTGTTTTTAAAGATTTTATTCATTCATTTGAGAGAGAGAGCACGAGCAGGGGGAGGTACAGAAGGAGAGAGAGAAGCAGACCTCCTGCTGAGCAGGGAGCCTGACTCAGTGCTCCATCCCAGGATCCTGAGATCACTACCTGAGTGGTAGTGGGGGGTTAGAAGGAGAGGGAGCCTGAAGTGGAGCTCAGTCCCAAGACCCTGGGTTCATGGCCTGAGCCAGCTGAAGGCAGACGCTTAGCTGACTGAGTGACCCAAGCACCCTGTTTTTTCCACAATTTTATTCAGTTATAATTGACATATGTTACTGTATAAGTTTAAGACACACAGCACGATGGTTTGATTTACACATATTGTGAAATAGTTACCACAGTAGGGTCAGTTAGCAACCATTTCATCATATAGATACAAGAAAAAGAAAAGAAAGAAGAAAAGATTAAAGGAGGAAAATGTTCTCCTTGCGATGAGAACTCTCAGGATTTATTCTAACACATTTCCTCTGTAACTGGAGGTTTGTACCTTTTCACCATCCTTCTCCAATTCCCCCAACCTGCGTTCCCTACCTGAGGTAGCCACAAGTCTGATTTCTTTCTCTGTGTATTTGTTTTCTTGTTTTTCAGTTTGTTTGTTTGTTTTGACTTCACATGTGAGTGACATCATAAGATATTTGTCCTGTGTCTGACTGATGTCACTTAGCTATAATGCCTTCAAGGTTCATTCATATTGTTGCAAATGGTAGGATTTCCTCATTTTCTATGGCTGAGTACTATTCCATGGTATGTGTGTATATATACATACATGTATACCACATGTATATACCAGTTCCTTATCCGTTCATCCTTCAGTGGATGCTCACTTAGGTTGTTTTTGTGTCTTGGCTATTGTTAATAATGCTGCCATGAACATGAGGGTGCAGATATCTTTTCTAGTTAATGTTTCATAAGTCTTTGGGTAAATACCCAGAAGTGCAATTGCTGGATCATATGGAAGCTCTATTTTTAATTTTTTGGAGATCCTTCATGCTATTTCCCATGGCGGCTACACCAGTTTACTATCCCACTAACAGTGCCCAAAGGTTCCCTTTCCTCCACATCCCTGCCAGCATTTCGTATCTCTTGTTTTTTGTGGATGGCTGTATTGCTGGCATGCGGTGATACTGCACTATGGTTTTCATTTGTATTTCCCTAATGACAGGTGATGTTGAGCATATTTTCATGGACATTTGCAGAAATGTCTATTCACTAAGAAATGTCTTTATGCCTTTTTAAACTGGGTTATCTGGGTTTTTGCTACTGAGTTGCATGAATTCTTTGTACATTTTGAATATTGACCCTTTAATAGATGGTTTGTAAAGATTTATAATATTGTAAATGTTTGTAAAAAGAAAAATTGCCTTTTCACTGTGCAGAAGCTTTTTAGTTTGATGTAGTCCCATTTATCTACTTATTTTTGTTTTGTTGCTTGTGCCTTAGGTGTCACATTCAAAAACTTATTACCAAGAGCCTTGTCAAGGAACTACGTTCCTATGTTTTGTTCTAGGAGTTTCATGGCTTCAGTCTTACAGTTAAGTCTTTAGTCTATTTTGAGTTCATTTTTGTGAGTGATTAAGATCCACTGGGGCCAGTTTCATTCTTTTACATGTGAATATCCAATTATTCCAGCACCATTTTTTGAAAAGATTGCATACTGAACTTTTTACCTGATGGGGTTTTCTGTGTGTGTGTGTGTGTGTGTATACACACACTTTTTTTACTGCTATGCACAGTATATGCAGCCTTCCCGTCTATGATTCTTGTCTTTGCTATTGGATGATGTTTCTTGACTTTGTAGAGGGCCATTCTTTGGCTTTGGAAAATCCACCCTAACCTGTCTATTGGACCACTTTGGCCTCATTGAAGTAGGTCTTTAATAACTGCTAGTGAATCTAACTGGAGTTGAACTATCTTCTCTTTCTTGCATTTGCTTTTTTGGTAGTAATGTTTTGGTAGAATGTTGAAAATAGTGGAGGTGAGCGCTTGGAGTTTAGGTGTCAGTGAGGTACTGAAATTAGAGGTTCCTCATGATTCCAGTAACAGCATTGTCACAAATATGTCATAGTTAACCTTATGGAATGTACATACTATTTTATTATCAACACAGCTTTAAGGCAAAATAAATGTCAGGTGGCAACATGCCTTTCCAAGATTTGCAGTTGTTCTCTAGAATAACTATGTTCCTCACAGGTCTAGGAGGGAGAACTGTCATCTGTTCCAACTTTAACTCTTGTGTTTAAATCTCACCTATTAGTGGGCATCTAGTCAATGCTTAAATCCTTCAGGTGATAGATCAGGATCAGAAGTTGTTTATATGGTGCTGAAACCTCTCTTGGGGTTTTGATTTATTTATCCTAGTGCTTGACTTCAGAAAAATTCTACTTGATTATCTCCATGATCCTCCTTCAAATGTTTGTTAATAACAACTATAGTCCACTTTAAATTTTCTTTCTGTGAAATAATCTGGTCCATCAACTACTTCTCATTTGGTAGTACTTCAGGTTTTCCCCCCTCAGCATGTCTCCATTTTGTCTTTCTGCTTTTGAGAGTGAACTGCCTGGAAGGCTACTCCAGGACAGTCTGATGACCACAGTGGTCTAAGGTCTGCTACCCTCTCCCCTACCTCCCCATTTCCACTCACACAACACACAAAGCTAATGTCCAAAATCTTTTTAATTATCTTCTGACTCAAAGCTGTACTTTCACTTCATCACACAAAATATAAGTACTGCTTTCCCTGCCTCATACGACGCTGCTGAGTTTCTCCTCTTGCATCTGTCCTTTTGTTGACACTCAGCCTACTGCTTCTTCAGGGTAAGCCAGATAGGGAAGCACCTCAACCTCACTGCTTTCAGAGCACATTGAAATTTTATATTTCATTCAACAGATACATGAATAGACTTATTACATGTTAGAAGTTGGCAGGAGGGATATGTAGAATTCATTTGAAGTGGGTTAGAAAGTGAACAGAATGTGAGGGGATGGAGACAAAGAACAACATCCATTTCTAGAAGTTTTGCTCTGAAGAGAATGAGAAATAAGAGTCATTGCTGCATGTGGACATGGGGTTAAAAGGAATTTTAAGGTGGGAAGTGATGTACTTCAAACAAAGGCTTATGAAGACAACTGTCAGGCCCATTCTAAATATTTTATTTTTCCTGAAGACTCAAAATCATGAGTTCCTTTAATCATTCATCAGAGTGGCAAGAACATAATGTCATAGACCCTCCTTAGAGCTTTCCAGTATTCCACACACAAAAAAAACAGGTGATGAGTTTCCATTGTTGGGGTAGTAAAGGAAGAAAAGAGCTTAAGAACATGTATTTTTGAATACAGGACTGCTAAGAAATATCAAAAGCAACTGTGGAGCTCAAGAGGGAAATTCTCCCAGTATTAGGGATCCAAATAGTGAATTTCCAAAAAACAGTTACTGAAGAAGCATGTTTCAGTATCCTGTGAAGATGGTCTTCCCTGCCTGGGCTGCACCTGTGGGTCCATAGGGAGAATAATGTGACCTCGCTAGGCAGATGGAGTTGCTCCTTTCTCTCTGCAAACCCTGCATGTATGCATGCTTCTAGTATAGAAGGTTAAACTGGGAATTCTAATTTTTTCACTTTTTTATCTCTCTTCTCTACTAAACTGCTAGAAGTCATGACCTTTTGGTTTTCATCCTGAGAGTCAAGCACACTGTTCAATCTAAAGGTACCTGATAACCACTAAATTCTAGTCATGAACAAATATTATACTATATGTTAACTAACTAGAATTTAAATAAAAACTTGAAACCATAAAGAAGGCACCTGATAAAAATGGGAAAAATCCATTCCCCCCAAGCATTTGAGGGCATAGTAGATTTAGTAAATATACAAAGAAATGGTGGAAGAGATAACATCACATACCAGACAACAAAATACTGTAAAACTACACCTTAGAATGTGCAGCAATGTTAGCCTTTAGAGCTACTCTTATGCAAAGTCTTTCTTGGTCTGTTTCCCTCCAAGCTAGGGACAAGTCTGCAAATATTTGCTTGCATGTTTTCCTTCTTCCTCTTTCCTACCCCCTCCACTCATGAATAAAACAGCCAGTTTCTTTCCTTATCTAAAGCAGAGCCAGATGACACGTAGGTCTTCGATACCATACTCAGAACATTTTTTCCAGGGTCTTTTTCCAACAAAGACAGAACTTTCCCCAGGATAAATTCTGGTACCACCTGTTAAGTTAATAACATTTTCAGCACATTACATAATAATTGAAAGCCCAGTCTTTAGAGAACAGCAGACCTAATTTCAAATCTACCTGTGTGACTTTGAGTGAAACCTCACATTTATGATCCTCAGTTTTTAGTCTTTTCTCTAAAATCCCTGCTACTGATGTGTTTTGGAATTCAGATGTTTTCTTAATTTTAGAAAGGTCATATGATGCCGTACTGTTTATTACAGAAAGCTCTGTGGTGTCTAGGGTAGCACTGTTTGCTCAAACGCACTAGTAATTTTGCAGCAAAACAAATGATATAAAGAAAATAAATAGCCTTTAAGTCGTCTCCTGATAGGTTTTACTGTCAAATGAGTTACAAAATAAACAAAATATACAAAACAAAAACTTCTGTGGAGTGTGGAATGGTGAATTAGGGACTGTGGACCTGTATCTACTTCATGGGCTTGTCACAAGGCATACAGAGGATAATGTATGTCAAGCTCATAGCTCAGACCATGACACTAAAGGTTTAATACATGGTTTTTATTACCACTGCTACCCTATTTCAGCACATGTTAAACTTAGGATCAACTTCCTGCCCTTTCTCTTTCCTCTTATTGGTAAAATCTTTCCATACTGTGTATTTAATTTATAGGAAACTTCCAAACTGCTGTTAACATTATGTTTTTTAGTTTGTTTATTTTGTGTTGTTATTTATTTATTTATTTATTTTTAAAAGATTTTGTTTATTTATTTTACAGAGAGAGAGAGATCACAAGTAAGCAGAGAGACAGGCAGAGAGAGAAGGGGGAAGCAGGCTCCCTGCTGAGCAGAGAGCCAGGACCCTGAGATCATGACCTGAGCCAAAGGCAGCGACTTAACCCACTGAGCCACCCAGGCACCCCTTGTTTTGTTTTTTAGAAGGAGTAAGCCTGCAGTGTTGCAGACCACCTCGGTTAGACCCAGCACAGTTGTGAACACCTTCCATTCTCGCTTCCTTGTTGACAGAGCCCTGAGTCTCCCTTTCCAGCAGCTTTACCTTCTCTCAGACTGGCAGTGGTTCCTTTCTAGGAATGATTAACTAAAAGTTGAAACAGGGGAGAAGGAAGCATTCCAGTTGGCAAATATAAATATTTACCAAGAGAAAAGAAAATATTTTTATGACATATGGGAAAAAAGAAAAAATTTTATAGCCAAAGGTAGAATCCTGTATTTGGGCACAAAAAACAAATATGCAACTAACCACATTTAAAATAAGGAAATGATAAGATGGGTGTGAAGCAAACATAGCAAGAGGAAGAGGATGTCCAGAATGTTAAAATAAATGGAATGAATTTTGATTTCTAGCCCTATGGCTCCTTTTAAAAATTGTTTATTTTATAAAATATTTTATAGGTTTTTTTTTTTTTAAGATTTATTTATTGGACAGAGAGAGATCACAAGTAGGGAGAGAGGCAGGCAGAGAGAGAGAGGGGGAAGCAGGCTCCCTGCTGAGCAGAGAGCCCCATGCAGGGCTTGATCTCAGGACCCTGAGATCATGACCTGAGCTGAAGGCAGAGGCTTAACCCACTGAGCCACCTAGGCGCCCCCGTGTGGCTCTTTTTAAAATTTCTTTAAGAAAGATTTTATTTACTTGAGAGAGAAAGAATGGGAGGGAGCAAGAGCAGTGGGGAGAGGGAGAAGCGGACTCCCTGTTGAGCAGGGAGCCCAATATGGGGGCTGGATCCCAGGACTCTGGGATCATAACCGGAACTGAAGACAGACACTTAATTTACAAATGAGCCACCCAGGTTCTCTGGCCCTATTGCTCTTAAACTAACCTCTCATTTTACTAATGAGTTCATTCTTGCTGACTCTAATGAACTTTGTTAGTCTCTCTCATCTTTAGATATCTAGTATACGTCTCCAGACCCTACCTGCTTTCATTCTGCCATGTGGCATGTCCTCTGAGACTTGGAAATCTTTTCAAACATACTTTATAAAACAAATCTGATTATCTTTCCTGTCAGTCCTTCTTTTCCAGGCTTCTCCCATTTTCTTATGAGCAGTAATCAGTTCTGATCTAGGCTTAAAGGCATCTTTGGTGACTACTTTTCTGTGGCCCTAGATCTAACCAGCCACCAGTTTTCGTAGTTCAACTTTTAATCCACATCCTGTTTCTGTTCTTCTTCTACCACTCTGCCCCATGCCTGGATTATTTCCCTCTGTTCTTTCAGATGAGCTCTCCTATGAGCTATAGCGTGCATCAAGGGGTCATAAAGAGGCAGAGGACCTGGATTTATGAGTTGGTTTGTCCACTCACCCACAATGTATTCTCTGTCCCCTCTCAGTACCTCACCAGTTACCTTTGTCCCCTGACATAGTCACCAAGTCTTGTTGAGCCTACTTTCAGCATACTGACTGACTCTGTTCTCTTTCTCATATAGTGTCCTCTAATTCCCTAATTCAGACCGTTATTTACTCCTTGAAACAGTTTCCTAACTGCAGTTTTTGGTAGTTTTAGATTTATAGACATGTTAAAAAGATAATACAGAGAGTCCATGTGATGAGGGAGCACGGGGCTGGTGGAAGACAAAACAAAAGCTGGCGCCTTGCACCCCCCTCTCCATCCGCTCCCCCTCTGTCATATGTGTAGCATCCCTCAGGCAGCCCTGACTGCCATGAACAATAAGCAAATAGTTAACTTGCAGAGCTCACAATCCTGCTAGACAGGAGTCTCCCTTGGCTTACAAATGTCCTAAATCTCACTAACAAAGGCGATTGATAGCAGGATTGTGACATCCCACCAAAAAGTCTCCCAACTATCTTTTTTTTATTTTTATTTTTATTTTTTTTATTTTTTTTCCCAATTTATTTATTTTCAGAAAAACAGTATTCATTATTTTTTCACCACACCCAGTGCTCCATGCAAGCTGTGCCCTCTATAATACCCACCACCTGGTACCCCAACCTCCCCCCCACCACCACTTCAAACCCCTCAGACTGTGTTTCAGAGTCCATAGTCTCTCAACTATCTTAATGTTAATAGCTGGTCTAAAGACAACATTGATCAAGGCGCAAGGGCAAGGCCTCTAGTAGGCCTCTGACATCCTGGCACCTTGAAGGCCCTCTTTAGCATATGAAAACTCCGTTGAAACTCCCTTCCCCTCACCTTCCCCCAACTGCAGGGTACATAACCTGCCATCCCTCACAACCCGGGGCAGCCGCATCTCTGCCTGCCCACGGGTCCTGTCCCCGTGCTCTAATAAACCACCTTTTTGCACCAGAGATGTCTTAAGAATTCTTTCTGTAGCCGTCGGCTCCGAACCTCATCCCACCGAACCCGACCTAGGTTCTGGGACTTCATCACATGTATACCCCTCATCCAGTTTTCCTTATTGTTAACATTTTACTTTACCTTGGTATATTTGTCATGACTAAGGAAGCAACTGACACGTTGTATTATTCAACCTCAAACTTGATTCCAGTTTCACTATTTTTTATACCAATGTCCTTTTCCTGTCCCAGGATCTAATCCAAGATACAATATTTAATTTACTAGTCATGCTTCGTTAGTCTCCTCTGGTCACACTTTCTCATTTATTCCTTATGAATATACCCTGCTTATTCCTTAACAAGTTTTGTGGAGCGCTAGCCATTTTTAGAATATCCGTCAATTTGGGTTTGTTCAGTATTTTTCTCATGGTTAGACTGGAGCTGAGGATTTTGGCAGGGAGAGCATCACAAAAATGAGACACCCTTCTTGCCATATATACCACAATTGTGTGCAATTCATATGACTTGCCGTTGAGAGTGTTAAACCCAGTTACTTGGTCCAGGTTGTGCTGGCCAGTTTCCTCAACTGCAGAGTTACCTTTTATCCCTTTTCCTAGTCTGTTATTTAGCATAAAGCCAGTAAATGTGGCCCCCACAGGGGAGAAGGGAAGTTAAGCTCCATCTCCTTGAGACTGGAGAGTCCATATAAATTATGTTGAATCCCTCTCCACGGGAAGAGTCGTCTCTTCTGTATTTATTTATTCACATAACCAATAGCTTATTTTTATCAATATAGGAGGACAAAGTTTCATGGATATTTATTTATTTTGTTTGTTTATTTGTTTACTTATTTATTTTTTGGTCACATTGTTCGAGCTTTTGCCAGGGGGAGTCCTTTCCACCCCTGTAGCCATGGGGCATGCTCTAATTCTTTTGTTTTCTGCTCAGTTCCTTCTTTTCAGGCACTGTAAGATGCTTGTAAACCATCTTGTATTTTGCCTGTCTAGGCCTAGAATCTGCCATTTCTTCCCTGCCAGCTTTTTGATCCTCTAATCTTCACTTGGAAGCAGAATGGTCATGTACTCTCTTAATTAAACATTTTCATTGACCCCTTTTTGTAGTTAAAATAAAATGCGTAATTGTTCATTTGTGATTCGTCTCTTGCCTAGGAACCAGTTCACCTTCATCTTAGCTTGGATTTCACTTCTTCTGGGAGATCTCTGTATTTCCTTAGTGTTCTGACCACCTGGTAGTAGGATCTGAATGAACTATACTGAGTGCATCATACTGTGATCTTTACAGTGGCAACTAACCATAGTCTCCTCAGTTGAAAAATGGGCATCTGTAATCTTAACAAACTAATAGTTTGAATGCAGTGAAGTAGGTTTGTGAAAATTCTATGTGAATTTTAATTAGCTCCCGGATATAAGTTACGCTGACAAATAGAGGTGAGGAGTGAAGTTTCATTACTTTTAAGGCAGTGGTTCTTGAAGAAGTGACACCTTTATCATTATGTAATACTCTTTATTTCTTAAAACTTTCCTTTGAAGTTGGTTCTTTCTGAAGTTAATATAGCTACTTTGATTATTGTTAACATGGTGTATTTTTCTCCATTCATTTACTTTTAATGTGTCTTTGTATTTAAAGAGGTGTTTTTGGTGGGAGGGGGTTGTTTGTTTTGTAGAAAATATACACCTGGATCATGTTTTTTTGTCCACTATGACAATCTCTTATCTTTTTGTATAGATATGCATTTGTGTGTTTCTGAGAGACAGAAAGAGAGCAAGCATGAGTGAGGGAAGAGGGAGAAGGGGAGGACAAGTGGACTCCATGCTGAGCATGGAGCCCAGCATAGGGCTTGCTGTGGGACTCCATCCCATGACCCTGAGATCATTACTTGAGCCAAAATCAAGAGTCAGATGCTTAACCAATTCAGATACCCAGGCTCCCTGATAATCTTTTATCTTTAATTGGTGCATTTAGACTACTGACATTCAAAGTAATTATTGATATAGTTAGATTAATATCTACCATGTTCATTGCTGTTTTCTTTTTTTGGCCATGTTCTTTGTTCCTATTTTTGTCTTCCCCTCTTTCCTGCTTTTTGGGATTTTAACTGAACATTTTGTTTGATTCAGTTTTCTCATATTTGTTAGCATATCAGTTATACTTTTTATTTTTTATTTTTTTTTTAAGATTTCATTTATTTATTTGACAGAGAGAGATCACAAGTAGGCAGAGAGGCAGGCACAGAGAGAGGAAGGGAAGCAGGCCCCCTGCTGACTCGATCCCAGGACCCTGAGATCATTACCTGAGCCGAAGGCAGCGGCTTAACCCACTGAGCCACCCAGGTACCCCAGTTATATTTTTTAAACTTTTCTTAGTAGTTGTCTTAAGAGTTTACAATATATATTTAAGATTAAGTCCACTTTCAAGGAACACTATACCACTATGTGACTTCATGTGTAATGTGAGTACCTCCCTCCCATTCCTTGTGTCATTACTGTCATTCATTCCACTTGTATATAAGCTTACATAAATACATGTATAATATATACATATACATAAATATGCATACTCAAATATATGGTTGCTCTTATTATTTTGAACTGTTACTTGTCAGATAATTAAGAATAAAATAATAGTTTTTAATTTTACCTTCTTCTTTTCCTTCCGTGATACTCTTCCTTACTTTATGTAGATCCAAGTTTCTGACCTATATTATTTTCCTTCTCTCTGAAGTACTATTTGAAAACACTTTTTACAAAGCAGGTCTACTGGCAACAAATTTTCTCGGTGTTTGTTTAACTTAAAAAAGTCTTTATTTTTCTCTGTACTTACTCTGTACTTTCACAAAGTACAGAATTTTAGGTTGGTGGGGTTTTTCTCCCAACACTTTAATTATTGCGTTCTACTCTCTTTCTGATTGCATGGTTTCTGAGAAGTCAGATGTAATTTTTATCTTTGTTTCTCTGTGGGTAAGGTGGTATTTTTCCTCTGGCTTCTTTCAGGACTTTTTCTTTACCTTTGATTTTCTTTCTGTCTTTAAAATGTTATGCATAAGTATAGGGTATTTTTTGGCATTCATCCTGCATGGTGTCGCCTGAGCTTTCCGGATCCATGGTTTGGTGTCTGGCATTAATTTGGGGACATTCTCAGTCATTGTTTCAAATATTTCTTTTGTTCCTTTCTTTCTTCTCCTTCTGATATCCCCATTACATGAATGTTATACCTTTTATTATTGTCCCAAAGTCCTTGGATATTCTGTATTGTTTTTTCAGTCTTTGATATCTTTCTTTTCAGTTTTCAGGGATTGTTACTATAGCCACTAGTTCAAAGTGTCTGTCCTGCACTGTGGGCAGTCTACTCATAAGCATATCAAAAGCATTCTTCATTTCTGACATAGTGGTTTTTTTTTTTCCTCTAGCATTTCTTTTTGGTTCTTTCTTAGGAGTTCCAGCTCTCTGCTTTTATTGCCCTTCTTGCATGCTGTCTTCTTTATCCGTTAGATCTCTAAGCGTATTAATCATACTTGTTTTAAATTCCTGTTCTGGTAATTCCAACATCACTTCCATGTCTGGTTCTGATGCTTGCTCCATCTCTTCCCATTGTGTTTTTAGCCTTCGGATGCCTTGTAACTTTTTTTTTTTTTTTTTTTTTTGCGTTGTAATTTTTTTTTCTTGATACGTGGATATGATGTACTAGGTAAAAGGGACTGTTGTAAATTGGCCTTTAGTAATGTCGTGGTGAGGAGTCAGGGAAGCAAAGTGTTCTATGCCCTGTGATGAGGTCTCAGTTCTGTAAGCCTATGCCTCTGGACCTCGAACTTCACAAATGTTCTTAGTTTTTGTTTTCCCCACTTAGATGGGACAGGATGGCTAAATGGCCTATAGCTGGGTATATATGTCTTCCCCACATCAGTTAGGCTCTAATAATACCCCAGTTGGTTAGGCTCTGGTTAAATAGTGTACACTAAGGGCGTGCCTTGTTAAGAAGAACAGAATGCTCTGGCCTGTTTTAAAATGGTCCCTTTTCCCCTTTTCTCTGCTGGAAGCCCAAGGGATTTTTCTGACCCATACTGTGGGAATCCTGCCAAGCTCCTGGAGGTAAATCTTACAATACTGTGGAGTCTCCTGGAGTTTTTAACTCTCAGACTTGTCCACACTGAGCTTGCAGCAATTTATCAATCACAGTTCAGGGTTTCCTACCCCAGTACTGGTACCATGGCAATTTCCACTGATGAGGCTCTGCTCTAGTAAGGTGTGATTCCCTGTAATTACCTGGCTGTCTCTCCAGTCCTGCAGCAGCAGTTTGTCTTACAGATAAAGAATTGTTAATTTTTCAATCTGTTCAGCTTTTTACTTGTTAGGACAGAATGGCAACTTGCAGGCCCCTTATATTGGAACCCGAATCAGCTCTGTCCCTTTTAAATGCTTTCTGCTATTGTTGTTGATAACATCTCGGAAGTCCTGGATTTGGAATCCATGCTAAGAAATGCAGACAATTGAATATTGATGCAGCCTGTGTCCAGTAGAAAGTCTGCTTGTTTATCAAGGTTCTGGCATGACAAATCTTGAAGGTCTCCTTCTACACTGCTAAATATTTAGGGAGGCTTCCAAGGCTTACTGGTTTATTGGTCAGTTTGATTACTCTGCCATCACTCCATGTACAGCCCCTCCCCATATGGATTTTGTGGACCCCCAAATCCATTGTAAGAGTTTCCACACCTTCTTCTACATTTGAGAGTGTTTCTTTTAGCTGGCTTATTACAATCTGAGAAGTAGATAAAAAAACCAGAAACGATAAACCCTCCCTTCCCTTTTTTAACTTTGGAATTCCTTTTTCTCTAGCAGGGTGCCTAGTGCAAAGATAATTCATTAACCTATTGCTGTTGCTTTGCTTTTTTTTTCCTAGACAAACTATAGCGCCATCTCTGAACTGGCCAGAAGAGGGCACTGGTGAACCATTTTAAAAATGATTCATTTCAAAAAAAAAAATAAATAAAAATGATTCATTTCAAATTTCACAAACCCTATGGTTTCCCATAGTTTTTCCTTTTTTTAAAATTTATTTATTTTCAGAAAAACATTATTCATTATTTTTTTTTCACCACACCCAGTGCTCCATGCAAGCTGTGCCCTCTATAATACCCGCCACCTGGTACCCCAACCTCACACCCCCCCCACTTCAAACCCCTCAGATTGTTTTTCAGAGTCCATAGTCTCTCATGGTTCACCTCCCCTTCCAATTTACCCAAATTCCCTTCTCCTCTCTAACGCCCCTTGTCCTCCATGCTATTTGTTATGCTCCACAAATAACAAAAGCAAAAATAAAATTTTGGGACTTCATCAAAATCAAAAGCTTCTGCACAGCAAAGGAAACAGTCAAAAAAACAAAGAGGCAACCCACGGAATGGGAGAAGATATTTGCAAATGACAGTACAGACAAAAGGTTGATATCCAGGATCTATAATGAACTCCTCAAACTCAACACACATGAAACAGGCAAACACATCAAAAAATGGGCAGAAGATATGAACAGACACTTCTCCAATCAAGACATACAAATGGCTATCAGACACATGAAAAAATGTTCATCATCATTAGCCCTCAGGGAGATTCAAATTAAAACCACATTGAGATATCACCTTACACCAGTTAGAATGGCCAAAATTAACAAAACAGGAAACAACATGTGTTGGAGAGGATGTGGAAAAACGGGAACCCTCTTACCCCGTTGGTGGGAATGCAAATTGGTGCAGCCTCTTTGGAGAACAGTGTGGAGATTCCTCAGGAAATTAAAAATAGAGCTTCCCTATGACCCTGCAATTGCACTCCTGGGTATTTACCCCAAAGATACAGATGTCGTGAAAAGAAGGGCCATCTGTACCCCAATGTTTATAGCAGCAATGGCCACGGTCGCCAAACTATGGAAAGAACCAAGATGCCCTTCAACGGATGAATGGATAAGGAAGATGTGGTCCATATACACTATGGAGTATTATGCCTCCATCAGAAAGGATGAATACCCAACTTTTGTAGCAACATGGATGGGACTGGAAGAGATTATGCTGAGTGAAATAAATCAAGCAGAGAGAGTCAATTCCCATAGTTTTTCCTTTTATTCAGCCCTGGAAGAAATAAAATATACAGGGACGCCTGGGTAGCTCAGTCGGTTAAGTGTCTGTCCTCAGCTCAGATTATGATCCCAGGATCCTCGGATTGAGTCCCACATTGGACTCCTTGCTCAGCAGGGAGCCTGCTTCTCCCTCTGCCTGCCATTCCCCCTGCTTGTGTACTTGCACACTCTCTCTCTGGAAAATAAATAACTAAGATCTTAAAAAAAAAAAAAAGAAAGAAAGAAAGAAAAGAAAAAAGAAATAAAATGTAGTTATGGGACTTCTAGAGCAGAGAAACATACCAGACATAATCTAATTCAGCTGGTCAACCTAACGGCCCCAGCTCTCAAGACCTGTGAAAGTGTCATTCTTTATAAAGTATTGGTGAGACAGTGTGAGCTATTTGAAATATTTCAAAAGAGAAATATTTTAAGTATTTAAATTGGTGTTGAGCATCAAGTAGCTTTGCCTTTGACTTAAATTATTATAGTCTCATTTAACTCATACCCAAAATCTTTTTTTAAATTTTTTTTATTTTTTTATAAATATATAATGTATTATTAGCCCCAGGGGTACAAGTCTGTGAATCGCCAGGTTTACACACTGCACAACACTCACCATAGCACATACCCTCCCCAATGTCCATAACCCCCACCAACCTCTCCCTATCCCCCCTCCCCCCAGCCCCCCTCAGTTTGTTTTGTGACTTTAAGAGTCTCTTATGGTTTCTCTCCCTCCCAATCCCATCTTGTTTCATTTATTCTTTTGCTACCCCTCAACCCCCCCACGTTGCATCTCCACTTCCTCATATCAGAGAGATCGTATGATCGTTGTCTTTCTCTGATTGACTTATTTTGCTAAGCATAATACCCTCTAGTTCCATCCACATTGTCGCAAATGGCAAGATTTCATTTCTTTTGATGGCTGCATAGTATTCCATTGTGTGTATATATACCACCTCTTCTTTATCCATTCATCTGTTGATGGACATCTATGTTCTTTCCATAGTTTGCCTATTGTGGACATTGCTGCTATAAAAATTCAGGTGCACGTGCCCCTTCAGATCACTACATTTGTATCTTTAGGGTAAATACCCAGTAGTGCAATTGCTGGGTTGTAGGGTAGCTCTATTTTCAACTTTTTGAGGAACCTCCATGCTGTTTTCCAGAGTGGTTGCACCAGCTTGCATTCCCACCAACAGTGTAGGAGGGCTCCCCTTTCTCCACATCTTTGCCAGCATCTGTCATTTCCTGACTTGTTAATTTTAGCCATTCTGACTGGTGTGAGGTGGTATCTCATTGTGGTTTTTGATTTGTATTTCCCTGATGCCGAGTGATGTGGAGCACTTTTTCATGTGTCTGTTGCCATCTGTATGTCTTCTTTGCAGAAATGTCTGTTCATGTCCTCTGCCCATTTCTTGATTGGATTATTTGTTCTTTGGGTGTTGACTTTGCTAAGCTCTTTATAGATTTGGGATACTAGCCCTTTATCTGATATGTCCTTTGCAAATATCTTCTCCCAGTTCTGTCAGTTGTCTTTTGGTTTTGTTAACTGTTTCCTTTGCTGTGCAAAAGCTTTTGAGCTTGATGAAGTCCCAATAGTTCATCTTTGCCCTTGCTTCCCTTGCCTTTGGCGATGTTCCTAGGAAGAAGTTGTTGCGGCTGAGGTTGAAGAGGTTGCTGCCTGTGTTCTCCTCAAGGATTTTGATGGATTCCTTTCTCACATTGAGATCCTTCATCCATTTTGAGTCTGTTTTTGTGTGTGGTGTAAGGAAATGGTCCAGTTTCATTTTTCTGCATGGGGCTGTCCAATTTTCCCAGTACCATTTGTTGAAGAGGCTGTCTTTTTCCATTGGACATTCTTTCCTGCTTTGTCAAAGATTAGTTGACCATAGAGTTGAGGGTTTATTTCTGGGATCTCTATTCTGTTCCATTGATCTGTGGGTCTGTTTTTGTGCTAGTACCATACTGTCTTGATGATGACAGCTTTGTAATAGAGCTTGAAGTCTGGAATTGTGATACCATCAACTTTGGCTTTTTTTTTTTTTTTTCAATATTTCTTTGGCTATTCAAGGTCTTTTCTGGTTCCATATAAATTTTAGGATTATTTGTTCCAATTCTTTGAAAAAAATGGATGGGATTTTGATAGGAATTGCATTAAATGTGTAGATTGCTTTAGGTAGCATAGACATTTTCACAAAATTCGTTCTTACAATCCATGAGCATGGAACATTTTTCCATTTCTTTGTGTCTTCCTCTATTTCTTTCATGAGTACTTTATAGCTTTCTGAGTATAGATTCTTTGCCTCTTTGGTTAGGTTTATTTCTAGGTATCTTATGGTTTGGGGTGCAATTGTAAATGGGATTGACTCCTTAATTTCTCTTTCTTCTGTCTTGTTGTTGGTGTAAAGAAATGCAACTGATTTTTGTGCATTGCTTTTATATCCTGACACTTTACTGAATTCCTGTCATACCCAAAATCTTTAAAAAAAAAAAAATGAGACCCAGGGAAAAAGTAATTTGTGCATCAATATTTACTGCACTGAGGAATTCTGCTTGTGATAGAGTCCAAGAAATGACAGATGAGAAGCTTCCCAAATTCTAAAATGGTTTCTTCTTCAATTATGCTTCAGATTAAGGAAACTGTTAGAATCTATGATCATAGAATTGGAAAAGGTATTAAGGATGATCTAATCCATTTTTCTCTTCTAAGAACCTTTCTACAGTAAATATAGCCTCAGCCAACCACTGTTTGTTGGTTTCAGTACTGAAATACTAAACTGTACATTCCTGTGATTTCTCATCACATTTCAGAAAAAACCTCTGAAATTCTGTTCTATATCCTAGTCTATTCTTTCATTAAGGTAGCTTTCCAAGTATTTGAGTAATATTTTAAGGTCTCCTTGATTCATCTTATCTCAAGGCTGGTGTTACCATATTCATTAACTGTCTCTAATATGATTCTTCGAAAGTCTTGGACACCCTTCTTAATATAGCTTTGTTGTGGATTAAATATTGTCAAGTCATTTTTGCAGGAGCTTCCACCAAAAAGTCTATTTCCTCTCCCCTCAGATCTGGGCTGGTCCTATGGTTTGATTGTCATCACAGACTATAGCACAAGAGATGTTGTATATCTGTTGAGGCTAAGACATTAAGACATCTACAGTTTCAATTTCATTTCTTGGAATACACTTTCTTGAACTTACAGACAACCAAGACTTCTTGTGGACAGCCTCTGCTGGGCTCCTTGCCAAAGCCAACCATAAACGCTAGTATTTTATATATCCACCATCCCAGTGCTCCAGTAAACATCCATGAAGCAGAAGAATGTGGTTGTTTTCAAGAATCATGAGAAATAATAAACTGGGGTTGTTTTAGGCCAAATTTTGGAGCGATTTGTTATGCTGCCTGAAATAACTGGTAAGATTTTGCAAATGGCTTCAAAGTTTTGAATTGGATCTAAATAGGTTGCCTGTAAATAATAACCAATAATAAAATGAGTTTTCCTTTGATTTTGATACCACATTCAGAGGTAATTCTAGTAGATTTTTATATCTGTGTTTTCATAACCTGTGGAGTTTCAGGTGACTTCAGAGCCCTGGACACTTTTTGTTGTTGTTGACTTAAAAAGAAAGACTATCGAACTTATATCTTATTTCTCAGTTCCCTCTTCTGACAGTCAAGGAATGAAGCCTGAATTTTTTTTTCTAGATTTGATGGAATGAGAATGCTGATTTTCATTATTGTAATGCCAACTATAAACCAAGGGACTGAAACTATACCATCTAAATTAATCCACACAGCCCTATATGGTAGGCATTAGTGACCCTTCTTGATAGATGGATAAGCCAAGAGTCAGAAAGGTGAGATGATTTGCTACAGGAACTAAATGAAAGAGATTGGGCTCAATTAAAACTTCTCTGATGCCTGTCAACTGTTCTTTTTATTTCATCATCAATACAAGTTAATGGAGCTAGTAAACTGAGGCATGAATACAGGATAAGATCAGACCTTGGACAGCCCAGCTGAAATGAGCAACCTAGTACATAGATGATCCCCCAAGATTTCTCTTAGATGAAGTATTAAGGGTCACTCCTTGAAGAAGTGTTTATTCAGGGCTGGGGCACAGAATTTTGATCATGAGCCTGAAGCATCTGGTAGTGCCAGAAAGCAAGGCAGTGCGCAAAGAATGTTGGGGACACACCCAAAGGCAGAGAGGTCAGCTTGAAGGGGCTCAAAATTTGGGGCTCAAGTAAAACTTTAGAGTAATGGATCATAATCCATTTAACAAAGTAGTAAACCATGAGTCCATTTTGATATTTAAATGATAAATTGAAAATTTGATTAGGAATGGGATATTTACATAGTTTCAGAATAACTTCCCACAACAGGAAAAAAGTATCCTGGAGAAGTCTGGCAGACTTCACCTTAACCAAGTAATTGAGATGGACAACATAAATCAGTAAGGGGAAATGCCATGTGCCAACTTAGGATCCGCTGGGATCACAGTGTGACTTCTTCCATAACCTGAACCTAGCCATGAGGAAATATCAGATAAACGCAAATGAGCAACGTTCTACAAAAAAGCTGGCCTGTAATCTTCAAAAATGTCAAGGTCCTGAAAGTCAAGGAGTGACTGAGAAGTCTTCCAGACTGAAGATGACTAAAAGACCTGACAGCTGAATGAAACGCATGATTCTGAACTGGATCCTTCACTGTAAGGGACATTTTTCAGAGAACTGATGAGATTTGAATTGGATCTAACTCTTGGATGGTAACACTGTATAAATGTTAAATTCCTGCTTATGGGGATGCCTGGGTGGCTCAGTTGGTTAAGCAGCTGCCTTCGGCTTGGGTCATGGTCCCAGTGTCCTGGGATCGAGTCCCACATCCGGCTCCTTGCCCAGTGGGGAGCCTGCTTCTCCCTCTGCCTCTGCCTGCCATTCTGTCTGCCTGTGCTCGCTCTCTCCCCCTCTCTCTCTGATAAATAAATAAAATCTTAAAAAAAAAAAAATTCCTGCTTATGGTCACATTGGAGAATGTCTTTGCTTGTATGCACCAATATTTGTAAGCGAGGGAGCATTGGGTCAACAGTTGACTCTCAAATGGTTTTGAAAAAAAAATCTGTACTGTACTCAAATCTTCTCTGTAAGTCTGAAATTGTCTCAAATTCAAGACCATGTGCCAAAAAACCCTCCCTTATTTGTTTACAGGATACAGTGAAGATCTATTCTCCTCCTATTCTTTGTAGCAAGCTTAAGAAATATGGAAATCCTTAAAGAGAAAATTATAAATAGAGCTTCTTAAATATAACTCAAAATTAAATATGTGAGTCTTGCTCATGATCATGGTGCCTGCTGTGTTTGAGGTTATGGTTAGGAGGCTGGAAAACTAAAAGAGATGGAGAGATGAGGAGGAGGAGGAGAAGGGGGATGGTGATGTTAATAGTATTATCTAACATATATTGAGTACCCATTCTGAGGTACTAATTTTTAAGCAATTTTGCATGTATTAACTTACTACTCCTTTTAACAGCCTCACAGGGAACTCATTTTGTTGGCTTTATTTTCTAAGTTGACAAAACTGATACCTAGAAAGGTAACATAACCTCCTCAGTGGAGAAGCTAGGACAGGACTCCAAAAAACGGCTAGCCCCAGGACCTGTGCACTTAATCACTAAAGGAAGAATAAGGGCATTCAAGGAACAAAAGAGCAGTTGCAACAGTGGAAAGATTTGGAGAAGGTGGAGACATTGCCGAGAAAATATCATCTATTGTGCACATTTGAATGAGGCTTGCCAGGGGCCCACACACCTTAGTAAAAATGCCACAGCAAAGTGTACTGCTGGTCAGTAGAGTCACAGTGTAAACATTTGGAAAGGGGGAAAATGATTTATAGCTGAGATGCTGAGTGAGGACCTAAACTTGGCAGTGTACCGTGAAGTTTTCATTTTCCTTTCCAAGTCGCACCCACATGGTGTACATGCTATTTGGCTGTTTACTGGAAGGGTGTCAAGCACACACATTTAAGACAAGGCAAGGCTAAGCCGGTTGTGTTTTTTGGGTTTTTTTTTAATGATTTTTTTTTTATAGACAACGTATAGCTGAGTCTTGCTTCTGTTATCCAAACTTGACAATCTCTGTCTTTTTTTTTTTTTTTAAGATTTTATTTGTCAGAGAGAGAGAGAGAGCAAGAGAGCGAGCACAGGCAGACAGAATGGCAGGCAGAGGCAGAGGGAGAAGCAGGCTCCCTGCCGAGCAAGGACCCTGATGCGGGACCTGATCCCAGGACGCTGGGATCATGACCTGAGCCTAAGGCAGCTGCTTAATTAACCAACTGAGCCACCCAGGCATTCCAGCCAGATGCAGGGCTTGAACTCATAAGCCTGAGATCGAGACCTGAACTGAGATCAAGAGTCAGACACTTAAAAACCCCTAAGCCACCTAGGTGCCCCAAGGCTAAGCCTGATTGATTCAGCTGTTAAAGAGACAGGAACACCTTTTAGATCAGGCAGTTTACCACTTACATAGCGAAGTGCTGTCTATGTAAAGTGCCAACTCCCTGTCCTCTTTGTCCCATACAGCAGAAAGGATGACACCAGACAAGAAGAGGTTGGAGGACTATAGCATAAGTCGAGGGATATCCTCTTGCCTGAGTATCCATTCTAGAATATAGCAAAATGGTTTTGGTTTTGTGTTCTGCAGGTCTTTTCTGAGAGGTGTAGAGCAGGAAGCCTTAGACGTCATAGAACCTGGGAGGTGATGAGGAATGTCTTAAGATAGCCTTCGGGGGAAATAGAAAGATGAGTGGGAGATGACCTCAGAGTAGCTCCAGCCAGCCCCCCACCTCTCAGGTTCAGGTTCCAAGAGAACCACAGGTGTTCCCAAGACTCATACAAGCTATGGTTTGACCCTTTGCTTGAGTGGATTTTGGCAAGGTTGCCAGGGTACCAAGGTGAAGTCATTTCTCTATAAAGAGCAGTTGTAAGGCAAGACTTTTTTTCTTTCTTTTTTTTTTTTAAGAAGGCAAGACTTAGGACAAGATCCTGGTGTGAAGAATGCATGCTAGAGGTGCGCGTGGGTGGCTCAGTGGGTTAAAGCCTCTGCCTTCAGCTCAGGTCATGATCCCAGGGTTCTGGGATCAAGTCCCACATCTGGCTCTCTGCTCAAGAGGGAGCCTGCTTCCCTTCCTCTCTTTCTGCCTGCCTCTCTGCCCATTTGTGATATCAGTCTGTTAAATCAATAAATAAAATCTTTAAGAAGAAAAAAAGAATGCATGCTAGACATTGAAGAGCCATCTTCTGTGAGGGCTTGACATTTTTGCTGGAAGTAAATCATAGCAAATGCTCTCCTGGTCCTCTAAAAAGACAACAACATTAACTATGAATGGGGGAGTGGACCATAGATTGGCAGTATGTGGTCATGTGGGCCCAGAGTCCTCCTGGTCACTAAGAGATCTTTATGCTTTCCTTTCCACTAATCTGCATGTGAACTCTTATTACCAGATTTCCCTCTGCATAAGAATCTGTATTTCTCATTATTGATCAAGTCTTGCCAGATAAGCAACAAAAGCAAAAATAAACAAGTGGGACTGCATCGGATGAAAAGCTTCTCTACAGCCAAGGAAACCAACAAAGAAAAGAAGAAGCAACCTACTGAATGGGAGAAGATATTTACAAATCATTTATCTGATAAACGGTTAGTATAAAAAAATATAAAGACCTCTTTCAGCATAATACCAAAAAGCCCCAAACAACCTAATTAAAAAATGGGCAGAGGATTTGATTAGACATTTTTCCAAAGAAGACATACAGATGGCCAACAAGTACATGAAAAGGTGTTCAGCATAATTAATCATCAGAGAAATGCAAATCCAAACCACAAAGACGTACCATCTCACACCTGTTAGAATAACTACTATCAAAAAGATGAGAAATAAAAAGTGTTGGTGAGAATGTGGAGAGAAGGGCACCCTAGGGCACTGTTGGGGGTGATGTGAATTGGTGCAACCACTATATAAAAGAGTATGAAGCTTCCTTAAAACATTGAAAATAAACTACCATACAATCCAGCAATTCCACTTCTGGGTATTTATCCAAAGAAAAAGAAAACACTAACTCAGAAAGATACACACACCCCCATGTTCATAGCGGCATTATTTACAATAACCAAAATTTGAAAACAACCTAAAAGCGCATCAATAGATGAATGGATAGAGAAAATATGGTGTGTATATGTAATGGAATATTATTCTGCCATAAAAAGAAGGAAATCCTGCCATTTGCAGCAACTAGACAGACCTCAAGGGCATCCGGCTAAATGAAGTAACCCAGATAGAGAAAGATAAATTCTGTAGTATCTCAAGTATATGTGCAGTATTTTTTAAAAAGGAAACAAAATCAGGCTTATAGTTACAGAGAACAGATTGACAGATTGCTGGTTGCCAGAGATAGGGGTGAGGGTGGCAAAATGGGTGAAGAGAGTCATAAGGTACAAACTTCCACCTATAAAGTAAGTCATGCAGGTGTCATGTACAGCATGGCTGCTATGGTTAATAATATTCTGTGGCATATTTAAATTTGCTAAGTGTATAAATCTTACAAGCTTTCATCATAAGAAAATTATATAACTGTATGGTGAGGCATGTTAACTATACTTGTGCCAATCATTTTGTAATATATACAAATACTGAATCATTATGTTGTACACGTGAAGTTAATATATGTTGTATGTCAATTATAGTTCAAAAGTAAAAATGGTCTTGCTGGATCAAGTGCTTGTCTGATTCAGCCAATCAGCATTTAGTCTTTTTTCTAGCCATACCTTTTCACTGAATTCATGACACAGCTCATTGCTTGGCTGCAAATAAAGGTTTTGTTTGAAATCTGCTTTTGTCAGGCACTGTGAATGAACAGTGGTAGGCATCAAAAGGTAAAAGAGACACACAGTCCACACTTCATTCTTTTCAGCCCACCTTATCATCTTTGTGGCTTTTTAAAATAAAACATTGCAAGTTGTAGTTTTCTTATCTTCTCTGTTTATTCATATCTTTGAATTTAAGAACCACTTAAATCATGAAGTCTCTATTGAAAAATCAACCCCTGGACCAATCACTTATCTCCCCTTCTGATGCTCCCCATGTTTTGGTTCAAGCAGTTCTTGGTTTGCCTATTACTTCCTGTGTTTCATCATCCTGAGCTTACATTCCATTTGGGGTTCCCTGCAGTGCCTAGAAAGGGGCTAAAAGCCTCAAATGACAAGGGACTGATTTTCACTGGCTATGATTCAATCAGTATGAAAGGGAGCCAGGAACAGAGTTTTTTGCTTTTCTCCAATATTTATGAGGTTGACATACTGGGCTGTGACATTTGATTGTATTTTATGTGTTTGTGTATGTGTGCTCTTTTTAAAGACTTTACTTACTTATTTGAGAGAGAGAGAGCACAAGTTGGGTGGGGAGAAGAAGAAGGAGACTCCCCACGGAACAAGGAGCCCAGCATCGGGCTCAGTCACAGGACCCCAAAATCATGACCTGCACCAAAGGTAGGGGCTTAACCAACTGAGCCTCACAGGCGCGCCTAAGTGGTTGTATTTTTAAAGACAAATTTTAAGACTATTTCCCCCTCTTATATGGCCTTCAGTTTAGGCTACTTGACCATCCTATCGTCACAAGTAGAAGAAAATAAGCTCTAGTATGACACTTCCAGTGTAACTTCCCAATGACAGTCTCCTCTGCAGCTAGGAGATGGAGTGTTAAATGAAATCTCAGGCTGATTCTTTTATTTTTCCTGATGAGTGTCTTGCATCTATATTCAGTTGGTTTCATTATTAACTGTCATTCCTCTTACAGAGAAAAAAAAGACTTACTGACTTGCTTCTAGTTTTCTTTCATAGAATTAAAATGAGGCAAGAGTCATTCTTGTTTTTGTTCTTGCTGTATTCCTAGCATCCGCCACAGAGCCAAAAATATGAAATATGCTTAGTAAATCATTGTTAAATGGCTAATGGAATTTCTATTCCTGATTATAAATTTAGTCTTTACAAAAAGAATTCATTCAAAAAGCACATCCCAAATTAACTTGGAAACATTGTTACTTGTTTCCTTTTCATTTTGTTAATCTTAATGAATTAATTCATTTTAGCAATGCTTACTGGAAATGCATATTAATTAAGTGTTTAAAAGTAAAGAAATATAAATCGGAAGAGGAAGGACTTAAATTATAGTTGCATTATTTATTATCTAAGTAATTTTGGCAATTAATTCATTGCTTCTGGCTTCAGATTTCTCATTTGTAAAGTGGGATAAAAGCTCTTATGGTCAGGCATTTTGTGAGGATGAAGTAGATACTATATGCAAAGTGTAGTACCTGGCACTGATTAACGGTTCCTAAAAATATTATCAGGTGTGTAAGCCTCTGTGTTAGGATACAAATGTGAACAAGATAAACCCCCTTAAGACGTTTACAAATTAGTACTGGCAAAGAAAACATTAATTGAATAATTACACTGCAAGAAGGACAGTATCAGTAGCATCACAAAGGTGCAAGAAAAGACTTGATTCCTGTTTTAAAATACAGGTTTTATTATTTCGGCCAACAGATCAGATGACTGCCATTGGAAAGACAGTTTGTTATACTCATAGATCCCTGTGGCCACATCACACGGGGTAGGGGCACAAGGGAAGAATGAGATCTGTCAGAAAGGTGATGGGGTGGAGTGTGTGTGTTGTGGTTGAAGTGGACTGAGCCTTTACTGCTTCTTTTGGAAGGATTGGATGAGACAGGGTTAGCAGGTTTAGGATTGCCTTGTCTGAATAATTTCTTTTGGTTCTGGGATGTAGGGGCTGTCTTTAGTTGTCTGGTACCTGGCCTTGCATGATTGTGGTAGGCGTAGAGTGGCTTTGAGTGTGAGTTCTATAAGGGAGGTGGTTGATGATAAGGGCTCTTGGTTTGCATATGGAAGGGGCACTCCTAAGTGAATTATTTGCTATCTCTAGGAATTAGCTAGCTCTGGGAAGAGCAGTACCTCCAAGGTCAGCAAGGCCCCAAGATCTCAGAGCATCAAAGATACAGAAAAAAAAGACCTGATGAATGCAGTGGCTCTGAACTCATGAAGCATGGAAGTAGCCAAGTCCAAGTTTCTTTTCAAATCCAACTGTATCCCCAATCCGCTTGTCCCCTGTCATAGCACCCTGTTTACTTCTTATCACTTACAGCTTGTTCTTTTCTTTGCTCACCTGTTCATTCTCTCTATCCCATTACACTGTCACATCCAGGAAAGTGAGAAATTTGCTTGTCTGGTTTACTGCTCCAGTTCTAGTTCCTGACATGCAGAGGATTACCAATAAACATTTGTTGAACGAGTGAGTGAAAACAGTAGTACTTGTTGGTTGTGTGTGGATGTGTGCACAGGCACATATCACTGTTCATACATGTGTAAAAATGTGGATATTTGTGTCGCTGAATGTGTGTGTGTGTTTTGCATAGAGCAGGTTCCAGCCTTTAGTGTAAGCTGTGTCTGTGGCTAGGTTTCAGCCAACACTGCATGTCTGGCAGGTTCTTTGATAGGCCTATCAGAATCTAGCACACAGGTCTTCCTAGAGAAGTGAACTCATGCTGGTCAGGCCAGCAGACAAGCTCAAGACAGTATGGGACACCTCAGAGGACACCTCAGAGGTTGGAAGGAAGAATCATTTTTGTGCATATAATGCTATATTTCTTGTGGAGGAGTCTTGGCCCTGCCCCCTCGTGGACGTATAACTTACCACTTGTGAGAGAGACATCTCTGCTTAAAAACTGAAAGATCTATTTTTAACAAAAACTCTGTAATGCTTTAGAATGCTTTATTAATCAGATTCCAGCCAGAAAATCAAAACCATTCCAGGTAAGCAAAAAGGAAGAATTTAGTAAACTTGGAGGATAATTTACAAGGTGCTAGAAATGCAATTAAAGCAAGAAGCAGGGAGCTGAGTCAATCCAGATATTAGAAAATGCTGGAAAGTGCTAGTGCTCTTTGGCTGGCAGTCAGAGAGTCAGGAGCTGGAGCCAGGAGCTAGGGCCATGATGCAGAAGCTGGAACAATGGTGGGTTGGCCTGGCTTGGGTGGGAACACAGACACAGGGCCTTTTTGGAAGGAGCTGGAGCCATGGAGAAGATGAGTCACTGGTCAAGATATTTTCTAAAGTAGACCAAGGAATAAGTACCCTGGCTTCTCCCTTTCTCTCCCTTTGAATCTTCTACCAGTGCCCTCCATCAGCTGAACCTAACCAGTGGGTAAGGAAGCCAGGAAACCACAGTTTGGAAAACTCAGCTTCCTCTAGGACAGAGCAGAAGAGAGGATGTGCAGGGAAAGGATCTGAAAGGAAACTGGGAAATGACAAGCACAGATGAGGGCAGTGTTGGTTAGTATCCCATAAAGAGATCACAACATAAAATTTTTAACTTATTTTTTCAGTTTTTGGTTTTAAGTAGGCTCCATGCCCAGCATGAGCCCTCAACTTAAAACCCCGAGATCAAGGGTCACATGGTTCACCCAATGAGCCAGGCAGGTGTCCCTCAACATAAAAATAAAGGCTGGCATCGACTCACCAGCACTTTCCCAAACAACCTTGGCCTTTTGAGCATTTCGGCAGATCAGTATGCCTTCCTAGGTGCTTAATACCCAGGAGAAATGGAAACAGTCTCTGGCAGAGACAGCCAGTAGAAGCAGAAGGAGGGAATCAGCATGGTGGCAATTCATCTTCTCCTTCATGCAGTTTATAAAATAAAGGATTGACAGTTACAACACAGTACCTTATAAGAAGAAATAACAGGTGACACATGATAAGTATTAATCTTGGTTTGGTACAGTTACATTCTCTATTTCCATCATTTTACTGAATTTTCCTAACATAATCACCCCCACAAGCAGAGCACCAACTTGTGGCCGTGCACCATAAGGGGCTTGTGTCTTGGCATAGCTTTCTCAGCATCTTCTGTGTCCCTTCTTCATGATGGCAATGGCTGAGACCAGCCATCTGATCTGGAAATGGCACCTACCTAAACCCTGATTCCTACTGTTCTCCTTCAGGGTTCTTTCTTTCCCTCTTTCTTGCATGGGAGGCACCAGAAGTCTCAAGGAATTCCAGGGCTCCTGCTTAGAAGTAGGGATGTCCTGGAGCTCCATGGTTGAGTCCTGGCTCTGGGATGGGGAGGCAGCCTTGCAAACAGACTGCTCTTATGGCTGGCACAGTGTTTGTTTTGTGTGACTGTGTGGGATTGGGTTGTTGGAATGGTTCTGAAATGCATGTTTTGGTGACCTAAATTATTTATGTAGATAGGGTCTTGAAAAAAAAATTTTTTTTTCCCTCAGGATCACACACTCACGTTTTAGATGAGGAAACCAATACTATAGATTTAAAAAGTTTAGTGGCTCAGTGGGTTAAAGCCTCTGCCTTCGGCTCAGCTAATGACTTTGGGGTCTTGGGATTGAACCCCACATGGGGCTCCCTGCTCATTGGGGAGCCTGCTTCCCTCTCTCTCTGCCTACCTCTCTGCCTACTTGTGATCTCTCTCTCTCTCTGTGTTAAATAAATAGATAAAATCTTTTAAAAAATAAAAATAAAAAGTTTAATCCAAGATTACACCAAGAGTAAATATTGAATCCTATGTTTTTACAAAGGCATTTTGAGTTTTAGCTCCTATAATATATTATTCTATATGAGAACAGAGAAGGCACATTGTAGGGATTCTCAAACTAATTGGGAGATACTAGAAAAAATAAGAGGTCTTGCCATGGCAGATCTGTGAGTGGGGATGGGGTAGGCAGAGGAAAATTATAGAGGCCTTAAATGCAATGAGGCTGAGTCTGTATATACTGCAGCTGATGGGACCTACTGATTCCTTCCACGACTAGGTCGCTTATCAGTAATATGATTCTGCAAACTTTGAATAGAAAGCTGGAGGAAAACAACATTTGCTCCTTTTAATCCTAATATAAAACTTCCCCTTCCTTTCAAGATTCTTTCAAGACAAGGACTCTTAGAGCTCTCTGTTCCCACTGGCTTCTCTGTACAAGGAAGGGCTTTTATGAAAGGTCCTTGAGAATGCTTCAAGTTAGGGCCTTGTTTCTTGTGGGAATATGAAGGAAAGTGGAAAAACCTCCAATTTGTTTAGTGAGGAAACATGATCTTCATGCTCTCCTCTAGGGTGAGTCAAGTGGTAGTGACTGAAATTAGTTTATGACTGGGCTATAAATATGTGTCTGTGCACATAACTGGAGCCCTAGCTCAGTGGATTCAGTGCATTTTGCGATTCAATTTTAAACTCCAGGCATATCTCACAGAAACCCTGTCATGAAGCTGGTAACTGTGTTTCTGCTGGTGACCATCAGCATTTGCAGTTACTCTGGTAAGTGGCCTGAACACACGTCTTTACTTTTCTATTAATACTAATGTAATCAGTAAGCCTTGGCTCCCAGGGGAGTATGGTAGAGGGAATTTTAGAATCACAGAATGGAAAGGTCAGAAGAAGGGATTTCATATGCAGCAATCCCTACCCCAGCCTACAAAGCTCTAACCCTGTAGAAGCACTATCCTTAGTGAATCCTACCTAAGAAGTTAGCCAACTCACACTAATTGTCAACGTTCTCGAACATTTTCCTTTTCTTTCTTAATCTTGAGTCAAAATCTCACTTTGTAACTTCTTTCTTTTGAAACTATGTGGAATCATTCTTCCTATCCTCTGTAATCAGTTGCCAGGTTGTTTCTCCTGAGACATAGCTACATTTATCATTCACACAGTCAATGGATAGTTGCTGAATAACTACACTTGTTGGGCACTTTGGATAAGTAGTGGAAGATTTAGATATGAATCAGACACAGAGATGGCTTACAAGGGGCATGTAGTCTGACAGGGGAGATAAGACTTGTTCACACAGAAGGCACTAAAATGAGAGACTAATGCACAGAGATGTATACAGCCTGCGCTCTGTAGGAGAACTGGGGGGCCTACAGTTCAATTTCTAGTTGAGGCATAGAAGTTGGATTCTTGGAGGAGAATGGGAACTGCTCTGTTCTTTTTGAAGGGAGTCATTTTAACCTTGGGAGAATACATTTGGATGCATCTGCAAAAGGCACTGTGATAGCTACTGTACATTGAAAGAACAGAAAGCCTTGAAGGTCTTCCCCTGGAAGTATATAGGTCTATACAGAGAAGACAGTCGCCAAAGCCTTTAAATTAAGTAGGGAGATTAATCATGAGAAAATTGGTGCTGCTCACACCCACACTGGCAACTTTAGTTTGTGCTTTTTACTGAATTTTTGGACCAATTTGTAACTTCACTGGTTTTGGCTATTTTTTTTTATTTAGTAACTAGCATCAAATATCTACAAATGGGGATGGAAACAGAAAGCTGGGTGGAAGGAAATAAATATCCCTTTTATGGGAGAGAATTTTGGAGGGACAGTAGGCGGTAGAAGAGAAAGAGAAGATAGGTGCACAGGCTTTACTTCACTTCATTTGAATGGGGAAATGGAAAGGATTCCAAAGGAAAATGAACTATGGCAGGGTCTTACTAGGAAGATGTGTGTTCTTTTTTTTTCCTTAAAGATTTTATTTATTTATTTGAGAGAGGAACAGAGAGAGTGGGAGAGAGAGAGCACAAGCAGGGTAAGGGGAAGAGGGAGAAGCAGACTCCTGACTGAGCAGGGAGCCTGACATGGAGCTTAATCCCCAGACTCCGGGATAATGACCCAGGCAGAAGGCAGACACTTAATGCACTGAGCCACCCAGGCATCCTGGAAGATGTGCATTCTTACATGTGTGCTTATGAATGTGTGTGTTTACATATCTGCACATGTGTTTTGTTAAAATATATATACTGTATATATTTTTCTCTAGAGAATCACTCTACCTCCTATTCATCTTCTATATGAAAATTATCTTTCTAAAGACAAAGATAGAAAAATTCAGTGGTCAGTAGAAAAGCCTTGACACCTCCCCATTGCCCACAGGGAAAAAAGTCTCAAATACATTAATATAGCATTCCAAGCTCTGAAAATCTGACCTCACCTGGGTTTTGCTGCCTTACCTCCTTTCCCCACCTCAGCATACAGCATGCAGTTTTACACTCCATCTGCTCTGGAAGGCTCTCCAGGCAGTGTGCATACTTTCATCCTCACATTTCAGTGCCCTTGTTAATTTTGTTCCTTTTTACAGTGCACCTCCCCTCCCCTTTACCTTGTGACCCTTGATTCTGCTTCAAGACATGGCTCCAGCAACATCTTTCTGTGAAGATTGCTCCAACACTCTACCACATTAGAACTGGTCATCTCTTCTCTTAGATTTCCATGGAGCTTTATCCATGATGTGAGCATAGCACATGTCACATTGTGGCATATACAGGTCTTTATTATCTACTAGATTGTAGAATATCTTTGTCTTATTCATCTATGTATCTGCACTAGCCACTACAGAACTGGGGTTCAGTTATGTTTCTAGCATTCAGTCGAATTGGTTGGGAGCAGTTTCCTGGGCTGTATTTGGTTGGGTTCATGCATGTCCCCAAGTGAAGATTCTTTATGGAATCTACTCTTTGGCCTCAAAGCCATGGACTGTGGAGATAGCCACATACAAAGTACATTCCTGTTCAGTGAACCACCAATATCTACTGAGTGCTTCCTACATGCCAGGGTCTATTCTAGGCATGAGGTGCAGGAGTGAATAAAACATAAACTTCTTGTTCTCATGGAGCCTGCATACTAGTGAGAGGTTGAAGGCAAGAAATAAATAAGTGAGATTTACTGTTTTAGGTAATGGTAAGAAAAAATAGAGGAAGTTAAAGGATAATGGATGATACTACTTTAGATACCTTTCTGTGGAGGTAACATTTGAGGAGAGACATGTAGCTAACTGAAGAAAGAAACTCCTAAGGAGACAGAACAGCAGATGCAAAGGCCCTGAGGCCCTCATCAATCAAGTGACATTTCATCGAATCAAGTGACATTTCATCAAATCAAGTGAGACTGAAACAGAGCTGTTTATGGATACAGTGGAAAGTAGGACAGTCATAGACAGGAGTCAGATGTGCTTATTTCACTCAGTTTCCCTTTTGCTCTGCAGCTACTGCCTTCCTCATCAACAGTTTGCCAGATGCTGTCAACAAATTACCTTTACCTGTGGACAACATTCTCCCTTTTATGGATCCATTAAAGCTTCTTCTGAAAACTCTGGGCATTTCTGTTGAGCACCTTGTGGAAGGGCTAAGAAAGTGTGTGAATGAGCTGGGACCAGAGGCCTCTGAGGCAGTGAAGAAACTGCTGGTAACTATAGGTTGTGGGCTTATTTGTCAATGGGCAGAGCTTAGCCACCTAAACATCTGCCCTCCCCTGCCCCTACTTTCCCCCTCACCCTGTTCTCACTTGTGGACATGTATTTCCCTGGATGTACTTGTACAAAGTTTGCATATCTAGGAATCTCAAGGAAGGTGCAACATCTACACTTCTAGAAGGGATTTTTTTTTTTTTAATGAAAGAGACCTATGTTCTGATTGTCACTTTGCATTTCTCAGCTTGGTAATTCTAGTTGGGACTTAACCATTTGGGCCTCCATTTCCACATCAGTAAAATGGTCGCCAAATAGGTTGGTGACTATTTTTGGAAACATGCTAAGCACATGTAAGCCACATTATTTTTATTCTTATCCTTCTGCCTTTCAGGAAGCGCTGTCGCATTTGGTGTGATGTCAGCACAAAACAGCCGCAGAGGGGAAGGGGAATGGTGTTCTCCAGGGCTAGAATTCCTTCCATCCTAAAATGTAGTGACCCCTGAAAAGAATGAATAAAGCAATGAATAGATTTTGTTTTGTCCTGTGTTTATTTCTGGATGTTCTGTTCAGAAGGGCCCAGAAGATAATTTTCCCCTTGGGTCATAAATTCCAGAGAGCTTCTTGTTATCAAGAGAACACACATTTTCCTCCCTCTCTGCTTGATTCTAAGTTAAACATCATCATTTTCTTCAACTGCTCTTTGACAGTATTTCTGTGCCTCTCAGGCTCCTATTCCCTCACTTCTAAAGAATTTTTTAAATATAAAAATGAAAATATTTGTAAATCTGTATTCAGTAAGGGGTTAATATCCAAAATGTATAAGGAGCTCATATAGCTCAATAGCAAAAACCAAAACAAGGTGAAACAGGTAATCTAATTTAAAAATGGGCAAAAGAACCTGAGTAGATATTTTTCCAAAGCAAATACACAGATGTCAAACAGGTATATGGAAAAATACACAGCATCACTATTCATCAAGGAAATGTAAATCAAAATCACAATATCACCTCACACGTGTTAGAAAGGCAATTATCAAAAAATAAGAAAAAACAAGTGCTGACAAGAACACGGAGAAAAAGTAACACTTGTCATCCCACCAACAGGGATGGAAACTGGTGCAGCCACTCTGGAAAACAGTATGCATATTCCTCAAAAAATGAAAAATAGAAATACCATATGATTTAGCAATCTACTTTGGGGTATATATCCCAAGATATCACTATTTTGAAAAGATATGTATACCCCCATGTTCACTGCAACATTGTTTTGTAAAAGCCTGGACATGGAAACATTTTAAGTGTCTATTCATGAATTAATGGATAGAGAAATATAATACACACACACACACACACACACACAGTGGAATATTATTCAGCCTAAAAGGAGAAAATCCTGCCATTTAAAACCATATGGATGAATCTTGAGAGCATTATGCTAAGTGAGATAAGTCAGGCAGAGAAAGTATTTGTCTCATTTACATGTGGAATCCAAAAAAAATGGAACTCAGAGAAACAGTAGTTTGATGGTTGCCACGGGCAGAAGGTGGTGGGGGAAATAGGTGAAGGTCATCAAAGGATACAAATTTGCAGTTATTAGAGCAATACTTTCTGGGGATGATAAGGAGCAGTATGGTGACTGTAGTTAATAATACTGCATTATGGGCTTGTAAGTTGCTAAGAGAGTATATCTTAAAAATTTTTACTCCAAAAAAATAGTAAATATGTGAGTGATAGATGTGTTAACTAACCTAATTCTTATAATCATTTTGTGCTATACGTGTATATCAAATGATCACGTTTATATCTTAAACCTACTTACAATATGTCAGTTTTATCTCAGTAAAAAAAAAAAAAGAAATTGGAACAATCTCTGGAAAATGCAAATGGTGATTTGTCTGAATACATTGTAGGGAGTAAGATGTATTTTCAGTATTTTGTAGGTGTTCACTATTAAAGTTATTTGTATTATTAAAGGTTCTTTGTGTTGTATGTAGACATATTCTGGCTATTAAAATAGGAAGCAATACAAAAAAAAAAAAAAAGATTTGTTGAAACACTGCTGTTGCTTTCAGAGTGCTTAGAAAAGGCTAGATGCTGGACAGCTTTTGAGAACCCAGTAGCAGAAATACCGAGATCCTTTATTCTAGGGCACTGCCATAATTATCATCATGCTCCATGATTTCAGTCTGTTCCTACTGGCCACATAAATAATTCTGGGAGAATCTTTCTGGCTCAGGTGGATCAGGTTATACAGGAGTTTGATCCTCTGTGACCAAGTTGGCAAGTACCGTAACAATGGCCACCGGGCCCCGCCTCTGTGTAATGGGTCCTTTTCCAGACTCTCCCATCCCTGACACTCTCCTATTCTATAAGAATGATGAAGACTCTCTGGAACAGTAGTAAGTTTGTTTCTTTGAAACATGGTTGGTTTTTACTTTACCTAGTCCAGGAGAGTGGACTCAGATGTATTTGAAAGACTTTCCAAAAAGAATATATGAAGCTTTTAACTGTGAAACTTCATACATTTTTGTGGGTGAAGGGTTTGTTCTTTGGAGTCAGGTTCAAATTCCTTTTCTTTCTTTTCCTAGTTCTTTGACTTTGGACACGTTACTTTATCTGGGCTGTAGCTTCCTTATTTTGAACCATTCTTTGGATGGCTAATAATAACTTCTGTATATTTTATATTTGTTGGCATTAAATATGCCCCGGAAAGTTACTACTACTACCAATAAAAATCTTCTCAGTTACCTAGGATATGTGACCCCTCAGGAGACATATTTATTCTGACTTCTAGAGGCAAGAATGCAAAGTCAGGATGTTTAAAGTAAGTTGTGTTTGGTTGAGCCAGGTTCTGAATTCTGAGAACTTGCTTGGAGCTGCTTTTGGGGCCTCTGTTCTGGAGGACTCAGGAAGCAGAACTGGAAAAGCAGGATTGGCTGCCCTTGGGTTATTCTGGAGACTTGCGGGTGTGTCCTTAGAAACACAAGCCAGATAGAGGGAAATAATTACCAACTAGAGAAGGTTTAAGGATTTAAGAAAAATACAAAGAATTTTTAATCTTTAACATTTTAATGCCTTTGCACTTTAAGATGTGAGATGATTTATAATAAATCAACTACAATAATATTTGATGAAATGAGCAACAACAACAAAAATGAACATGCAAGGTATATGTGGCAAGAATCAGTGACAAGGATGAGGGAAGGAGGCGCATAGGTTAAACTCAGGGATAAAATGAGTCATCAGTTTTACTCTGAGTTTCTGTAGACAGGAAAAAAGAACAGACCATGCTTCATAAATCTTAAAATGAGAAAAGAAGAAGGAGTTTTTAGGGAAGGCAAGTTTTTTCTTTTTCTAAATCAGCAAGAAACTTCTCCCATAAGGTATCATGGAGTGGATGGTGAGTAATGTCATGCCCGACTGCAGTTTTGCTCATCAGCAGCATGAGGATTTCCTGTTAAATGTGTTTATCCCCACCCCCCACAACACCCCAGAATGTGTTTATTCCCAGGTTCCTCTCTTGGAATTTCTGACTCAGCAACTCTATAAACATGTCATCTAGTGGGTCCATAGTAATTTTTTCTTAATTCAAAATATGTAATTAGAAATTAGGAATTCATGAAGTGCTTTCCCAATTTTTACTTCTTTGATAAAAAAAAGTTTTTTTTTAAGATTTTTATTTATTTATTTGACAGAGAGAAAGATCACAACTAGACAGAGAGAGAGAGGAGGAAGCAGGCTCCCTGCTGAGCAGAAAGCCCGATGGGGGGCTTGATCCCAGGACCCTGGGATCATGACCTGAGCCAAAGGCAGAGGCTTAACCCACTGAGCCACCCAGGCGCCCCAGATCAAAAATTTTTTAATACAAGAAAAGAAATTCATATCTTAAGAGGTCTAGTGACTTAAGACACTAGGGGATTTGAATCCCTGTGATATATTTCAAGTGATGCTGGACAATAGGAAAAAAGATTTTGTCTGTTAATATAAGGTAATTGTACTACTGTGACTGAGCAGAGGTTGGGAGGGTCTCAGATTAATTAGGTGTCCAGCTGTTGGATCAGTTGCTTTTGAGACCTTGCCCCTCTCTGTAAATCATCTGAGAATGTGTGCTGAAGTTCACCTTCTTTGTAAAACCCTTTTAGTTCCCACCCTTTCCTGCAGACATGTCTCTTACTTCCTTTCTTCAAGGCATGTCCAAGGCACTTCCATACATAACTCTATCATTTCCCTACACAGTCCTGGGGTTCACTGCTAAGTGACAGCCTAGACTATCACCTTCTCAGTGGCTGGACATCATTATTTATCTGGAGAGTACTGGCAGAATCTGACCTATAGTAGGTATAGAGTAAATAAGCACTAAATGGATATTTTAGAAAGGGGCATATGTTATAGGAGAAAGATGGGATATCTAGATATCTGTTTATCTGTCTGTCTTAATTTAGAAATACTGAGAACTTTGGCCACATTTTATGTACTGAAGAAATAGGCACTGCTGTGAGTCATTTAATTCTAAGGTGGTGACTTGCTTTTGATTTGATGCAGCAATCATCATACATGTGCAGCCTTTAAAGCTACTTATTAAATGCACAGTCACCAGGGTTTAAAGAGATAACTCCTGATCAAACCATTCAAAATTTAATCTTTGCCTTAGAGGCTTCCTTCTCTCTAGCCCAGTTTTTTTTTAATATCCCTAAATTGAGCCATTCCTTCCTGTCAATAAGAGCATCTACAATTGGTTCATGAATCTATTCAAAGCTTTTTTTAGATGTAGTTAAAAAAAAAAAAAAGAATTCTGGCATTAAGATCTTGAACAATGAAGTTTCCAAGAGTTTTAACATTAATAAGGAGTAAAGTGAACCTCCACAAGGTCACATAACCAATAGCAGACAAGTTAGAATTTGAACTTCTTTCTTCTCTGTCTTTCGGTCTTTCTACCCTTTCATGACACCTTCTCTGTTGGACCACCTCGTACACTGATTTGTTAGTATAGCACTCTAAGGCTCAGGGTGTGGCTACCAATGGGTGGAGGCATGTACCAGTAGCCTGAAAGAACCAGCTAAGGTTTGGGACACTGGCAACAAGGGGTAAGCTGTTCTCGGAGAAGATGGAAATGGAAAATGGAAACATAAGTGAATACTTTTAGAAGCTTAGCTGGCTTTGGGGTGAGAATCAGATGTGTGTATGGGTTGGGCATTTCTTGATTTCAAAGCCCAAAACTGATTTCTGTCCCTTAGAAGCTTATGGAAAAGAGTGGGCTAAGTTCCTGGGTAATATGATAGTAATTTGCTAAGCTTATCTTAATAACACCCAGGGTATAAAGTGAAGACTGTAGGGAAAAGGAGCCTTCTTAGATCAGATATGAAATAGAAGTTAGGAAAGGCCATGCTTCCTGAAGATGCGTATAAGGTAACTGAATTAACCAAAGGGGTAGTGTTTTGTTTCCTTGGGCATCTGGAAGGCATGCGTAAAATCACATAGCTAACTCACTTTTTTCAACTGCCTCCTCCTACCCTGTTCTTTGTTCTCCACTAGCACTGCTGCTTAGGGATAGAATGCACACCCTGGGATCAGGCTGCCTGAGTTCAGATCTTTTCCTCTTCTCTGACTAACTTGGCCATGTTAGTAACTTGGTCACATTCCTTACTTACAAGATTAAAAAAGAAGAATATCCTTTTCTCATAGTGATGTTAGAATGAAATTAGGTACTACATATATAGAACTTAGCTTAATGCTTAAAACAGAGTATGTACTCAGTTCATGCTAGCTGCTGATACAATAATTACATTCACAGCTATATCATTTCTGTTTTTATATTTCAATATCCATTCTCAGGAGAGACTAGAATAAGGAAATAGTGGCTGTTTCTGAGCACTCAAACTATATTGTTTGTAATTGTGCCTTATTTGTGGTTTTGCTTTCCACAGTTCCAGTTACCCATAGTGAACTGAGGTCTGGAAGCAGATGATCCTTTTCCTGACATAATGTTAGAGCATCAGTAATAGCCTGATGCTGTGTCACAGTGACTGTGTCATTCAAGTCGCTTCATCTCATCATGGAGACATTTTATCGTCTCACATCATCATAAGAAGAGGAAAGGTGAGTACAGTACAATAAGATATTCTGAAAGAGAGACCACATTTTACAGAGCTTTTATTACAGCATATTATTAAAATTCTTCTATTTTATTATTAGTTATCATTGTTAATCTCTAACTGTGCCTAATTTGTAAATTAAACTTTATTATAGGTATGTATATATAGGAAAAAGCATGGTATATATGGGATTCGTACTGTTCACAGTGTCAGGCATCCACTGGCCTCTTGGAATGTATCCCTCACAGATAAGGGGGGAGGGACTACTATAAATCCAACTATGTGGGATTAGAGAGTTTGTTAGTATTTTCTCCTGGAATTAGATTCAACAAATCTCAGTCTTCTCATGAGTAACTAACTGCACAATTACATGGGCCCTTCTACTCTAGTGCACAGTCCCTTCGTGTCATATGTGCCAGGCACACACAGCAAGGGAGCAGAGTTGTGGTAGGGCCAGGCCCTCTAACTCCCAGTGCTTGTGTGTTTCACCCCACAGTTGTACCTCCTCTCTTCAGATAATCTGATTAGGTCAGGGACTTTACAATGATTAAAAAATATATATATTTAAAATTAAGTTTAAGAAACTACAGTAGAAACAACAACAACAAAATATACCTTTTCTGCTTATAGGTAGGCAGAGGAATGCCCAAACTAAATAAAATAAGACCCCCTTTTTTATTCAGTATGCTATTATTTTAGTTGTAAATTATAAGTTAAAATCACCTGGGAAAGTCACTTTGCTGAATGTTCTCCTTGTTTATCATCAAATTCCATAAATCCTCTTGAAAAGAAAAAAATAAAGAGAAAAAAATGAATTATGACTGAGATTGAATAAGAATGTTAGAATGATCATTAGGGTGTCTTAAATTGTCTGAGCCACAGTTTTTTTCCGCAGATTTTCCTATGTCATAAATAAATAAGATTTAAGACTTCCACAACAATTTATAGTTGCAAGCTATTTATGCACAATTATCTCTTTTGAATCTGCCAACAAATCTATTCATTAGGTGTTCATTCATACACAAACTGTATAAGACAGATATTTTGGTATATTCTTTTTAGTAATATATCCCCAGTACCTGGCAAATAGTATAAATTAATAAAAGTTTGAATTAAATAAATAATAAATGAGTGAATGATTTTTTTCTTTTTATGGATGAAGAAACTTTTAAAACTCAAAGAGATTAAATAACCTGTCTAAATCACATAGCAAAGTCTAAAACTGAGAGCTCTAGAGTCAGGAGTTAATACTAGAAGCACTATACTGTTCAAGGAAAGGGGTACACGGTACACGGTAGCTACAGGAAAGGTAAAATGATTAAAAATGTGGCCTGCGAGAAGTTTATAGTCTAGTGCAGAAAATAAACACAGTCAGATACAAGTAATTTAAAATAGTGAACAAGTAATTTAAAACAATGAGGGGGAAAGAAAATTGATGCGAAGGTTATTCCAAAGTATTATGAAATCCAGAGTATGAATATCTGTGTTTTGTAATCATAGGGCTCTGTGATGTCTTCACAGAGCTTATCTTTGAATTGGACTTTAGAAAATGATTAAACTTGCTAGGTGGACAAGTCTACCTAGCAAGGCCTTGCTGGCAGAGAGATGAGCCATATGCAAAGATGTTGGGCATTGTACAAACATGACCAGTTCTGAAACAAATCATTTGTTATTGGAGCATCAGGTAGGTGTTTGACGTTAGGAGTGAGATGCACGATTGAAAGATACATAAGCTTCAGGAAAGAACATTTAACATCAGCCAAATGCATTTATTCTGATTTTGTAGGCTATGGAAATTCACAAAAGGTTTTCAAGCATGGCAGTGACACAACCCAATTTGTGTTTTTGTTGTATAACTCTGAGAGTAAGAGGATGGTTCGAAGGGAGGCAGACAGAAACAGTGAACTAATCATAAATCTAATAAAAAGAGCTCAGGAAAGAAGTAACAAAGGACTCTACTAGGCCAACTAGCCAGTGGAGTTGAAGAAAAGCAATGATACAGGAAAAAAATTAGAGGTAGAATATTCTTCAATTCGAGGATGGTGGTAACAAGCAGGAAAGATCCAAGAAGACCCTGAGGTTTTTGGATTCTGGGTGGGTGGGGATGTGATTCCTGAAATAAGGAACATGGGAGGAGGAACAGGTTTGTGGGATGTTGGGTTTGGGTTTAGACCAGTTAAATTCCAGTTACTGGTGGAAAACCTAGGTGAAATTTTCTAGCAAGCAATTAATCATTTCAGTCTGAAGCTCAATAAAAAGAACACAATAGACATCTGATTCTGGAAGTCACTGGATCATAAGTCAAATAAGAAGAATAAGGAATGGCTAGACATAGGGAAAGAGCCAGGAAAATGTCATGTCCTGGAAATTCAGCAGGTGAGGGGAAATTCACAAGGATTGGAGCCTTCTTGAGGGGTCAGAGAGATTAAGAATATGTATATTTTTCCAAACAATGGTGACCAGAATCCAGTTCACACAGCTCTAAAGTAATTAAGAATGGAGGAAGTGAGCTCCTTCTATTCAGTGTCCTGAAAGTACATATCTAGCATTTATTATATGCCTGACACAGTACTTAGGCATCAGATATATTAGAGTAAATAAAGAAAATTCTCATCTTTATGAAGTTCCTTCATTCCTGTCATTCTAATCAAAGCTCATTTCATCTTTTAAGGCCCAGACTGCATCTCACCCTTGCTATAAATACTCCCCTAAGCATCCTTGTGTCAGTCACAGCTCCATTCTCCAGAAATCACCTGCATTGTTTTACTGACATTTATCTTAGCACATTAGTCATCACGGCATTTGGTATGTCGTCTTACCATAAGGACTGCAAATCTTTGAGAAGGTTTTACATTTTAGATTTTTCCTTCACAATTTCTGTCCCAACTTTGGTATATACTGTGCTCACTTTGGCAGCACATATACCAACTTTGGTATATACTAATGTACTTAGAAACACTTCTTGATGGTCTTCTCCCATTCCCCATCCCCATTATATTTATGGTCTTCCCTTGGACAGAGAAAGGACAGCTACATTTTTCCCTTGAGCAAGGACTGCTGTGTCTTGCAACAAATATCCCTCAGGATTTCTCAGTCATATTGCAGAAATGGGTTTTAGATCTGATCTTTAAGATAACTTTCTTTAATTAATCAATCCAACAATTATTTGCTGAGTGTCTCATTCAGTCTATAAGGTATGTGTTAGAGCGATGAGCTAGATAGATCTGGTCTCTGATATAGCTACATGACTACAAATAAATAAAAATATTATAATGACACTATGACAAGGTAAAGTAAAAGAGAAGAACGAGGGAATGAAAGAAGGTAGTGTGAGTAAGAGTGGTTATAGAACTGTTTTCTGAGGAGGTGACTTTTAGATGAGCTGCAAGATAAAGCACTAGCCACGAAAGAAGGAAGGAGCATTTTAGGAAATGAAAGCAAGAGAGTCTTTGATGGTTTTAAGTTCCAGAAACAGAAAGAACATCATTTACTTGGGAAAAAATGAGGAAAAGTGAAAATGGCAAGGTGCCATTCCTGAACCCAGAGCTGGCAGCAATTGTCTTGTATTTCAGATAATGAGTTTTCAGGGTTAACAGAGTGGGGGAGGGGGGGAAAGGGGCTATTTTATGTCTGGAGAATTCCCCAAGGAAGGAATAAAAAGAAATATTATTGCTTCAACTCCTTGCATTGCTATTGTCGTGCTTTGTAACAGTATGAATTCAACTGGAGTGTAATGTGTACTTTGTACATAATGGGTGATACTCTTGCTTCCTTGTCAGTTTCCTCCTTGTTTACATTAACAATCACTGAAACTCAACAGTTGCAAAAGCCAACCACAATAGGAAAAATAACAATACAAAAATAAACATCTGTGAGTTTCAATCATTTGTGCATGTGGATGATATGCAGAATCCTGCCCATCACGTGATTTGCTTAAATATTGATTTAAGCAAATCAGAGATTACAACATGGCCCCTGATTACTTCTCTGTAGAAGTGTTTCTTAATCTGTTATTGGTCATAGACCCCATTGAGTATTTTAAAAATTCAGAAACGCCCACCCCCCCAAAATGCTAAGATGCACATTTACACAAAATGAATAAAAAGTTAAAGGATATGTGGACCTTTAAGTCAAGGCCATGTAGTGTAGAGCATCTAATCAAGGGCTATCAAAATTGTTGGGATATCAGAATCACCAGCAAGCTTGTTAAGAAGCACACCCTTAGCTTTGTCCTAGAAAGACGCAAGATGGGATGAAGGAAACTTCATTTTGTATAAATTATCCAGGAATTCACACCGCACTTCATCAAACTGGGCTTTGGGGTCTATGAGACAGGGGCTCAGTGAAGTGGGATTGAAAGCACCTGGAAATTCAGAACAAATTGGATCCTGGAGAGCTGAGAGTAGGAATTACTGTGGGTTGAGTGAGAACAGGGTGAAGTAAAGTTGAAAATTTGAGCTAGGTAGATCGGGGTAAGATGGGTTATGTGTTGGATACAGTGGCTTGGAAGCATGTAAAGAACTCTGGGAAGATTCTGGGTATATGCTCAGCCACCATGGAAGTTCCTCATGACCAACACTATATGAGAAGTTTTCTAGATTGTCTCTGAAGAAATAATCAGCTACTCTCTTTGCTAACCCTCTTGAGTTTCTCAAACTAGGAAATAAAGGCAGGACTCATCACACCTCTCATTAGTGAACATACCACTACCTACCACCTTCACCAAAGAATTACAATGCCTGTATTGGATGGATCCTTTATTCTTTTAACTTTCCAGATGAGGAAACTGAGGCATTCAGAGAAGGAGGGCCTTGTTCAAGGTCACCCAGTCAAGTAGCACATGTGGGAAGACCAGAACCTGGCTTTCTGTTCCCTGGTCTGGTGCTCTTCCTCCTTTCTCCTTGGTCCTGAGATAAAAAATACTTGATGGAACCACTTGTTGGCAATGTGCACACTCCAAAAGAGTTTAGGAAAATTCAGTCAGATGCAAATATAGCTTAAGGTCGGACAATACTTTTCAACTCAAATAATATATTGTCATGCACAGTTCTGTTTCTCATTCATTTTAATACAATGTGGTTATTACCAACAGCAAACTGGACAAAAACAAGGTTTGTCTCAGGGCTTACGTGCTCCTGGTCATGGAGCGGAGGATGAACTCCACTGCATTCTCAATGATCTCTGTGCCCAAGATGTTTAGGAATTTGGGGAATTCTGGCTCTGGGTTTTTGTCCGAGCCATCTGGCTTGTCATCTGGTTTGTCATCTGAAAAACAGAACAGAATCTCAGGTGATTCTCAGCAATAAGAAAGGGAAGACTCTTTTCTTTGAAGGGAGCTCCTGGACCACTTTGTATCTCCCCTCACTAATTATACAGCCTGGTACAGTTATATTTATAGAACATTTACTGCCTTCCTGGACAAAGCCTTCACATGCATCATTTCACTTATTCCTAAAAACAACATATATTAATACTTAGGTAGACATAGATTTCCTTTCTAGATAGAGAAAATTGAAGCTCACGGAAGTTAAGTAACTTGTCCAGAGTAAAGCAGCTAGTAAATGCCAGTACTAGGATTGAAATATAGGATGTCCTCCCCCTTTTTAAAAAGATTTATTTATTGATTTTAGAGAGAGACAGGGTGTGCAAGTGGGTGGAGGGAGGGGGCGGAAGGAGAGAGAGTCTTCAGCAGACTCTGCATTGAGTGAGGAGCCAGATTCCATGAGCCTGAGATCATGACTTGAGCCAAAAATTAAGAATCAGACATTTAATGGACTGAGCCAGCCAGGTACCCCCAGAATGCCCATTTTAATGTCATTTTCTCCATGCAATCCCTGGCCTGTGGTAATGATAATAATGACATAATAATGGGTAGCCTTTGTTAAGGATAGACCTATGACAGATGATCCACATGCATTATGACATCATTTTATTCTCAACAGCAGCACTGTGAAGTAGGCAAAACTATTATTTCAAGCTAAAGGTCAAGAAGGTAAAGTTGAGAGAACTTTAGGAGCTAATTCAAAGCACAGAGTTAGTGAGTGGCCAAAATAGAATTCAGTCCCAAGTCCTCCTGGCATTAAAATCTAGATCCAAAAGCACTCTCTGCTGAACTGCTTAGCCTTGTTCCCACCCCCCACCCCCATGGAAATACCTTTATTTCTTTATAGTCTCTAAATTTTTCTACAACAAACATAGAATACTTATAAAATACAAATATCATCAACAGCAACAAAAATGAGCTGTAGTGGCCTTTGACAAAAAAAAATTATGCTCTAACCACAAGTGTGTCATAAGATTGAAAGTAGTATAATAAGGATGATGACAAGGAGAAATTCTATCACTTGTACCTGATTTGGTATTTCTGTAAATAATGACTTTAGAAATACCAGGTGATTTTACCCTTGTCCATTTTTATGGGGTGTATATATAGTTCTTACCCCACTGGACTAAGAAACTGAAAAGATCAAGTGACTTGCAGGAGATCTCACAAATAGCAAGAGAGGATGGAATTCTAAATTTAGTCTTCTTACTCTTAACTTTTAGTCAAGTGCCCTTTGGAATGAGGACTAAGGATCCGGGGAGTGAGGCTGGGACATGCAAGGTCCCTTGTGGTGGGGGGCGAGGTTGGCTTTGCTTTGTAGTCTAAATTGTTTAACAGATTAAAAGTAAGGGGGGGGCGCCAGGCTCAGTGGGTTAAAGCCTCTGCCTTGGGCTCAGGTCATGATCCTGGGGTCTTGGGATCGAGCCCCGCATTGGGCTCTCTGCTCAGCGGGGAGCCTGCTTCCCCCTCTCTCTCTGCCTGCCTCTCTGCTTACTTGTGATCTCTGTCTGTCAAATAAATAAATAAAATCTTAAAAAAAAAAAAAAAAAGTAAGGGAGGAGTGTCAGCAGCTTCATGTGGCCTCCTCCCTGGACTCTGGTGCCTGGATAAAGTGGGACCTTTATCTTTCAGTTTTACTGTAGCCTCACAAGTAGTGTCACAGATTTAGTAAATAAAAATTTAGTATACCCAAGTAAAATTAAATGTTGGATAAACAGCAAATACTTTTTTTGGTGTAAGAATGACCATGCAATATTTAGGTCATATTTAAGCCAAGAAATTACTCATTGTTCATCTGAAATTAAAATTTAACTAGGTATCCTGTATTTCATTTGGTAACTCCACCATAAGTTTTGACTCAAAAAGTCCCAACATCTAGACCCTGTTTCCCATGACTCTGAATGAGGGAGGTGTAACTAGCTTTTTGTATGGAGACTGTCAAAAATTGCATTAGAAGCTTTGCATCTATATTATATCCTAATATAGAAACTCTTAGTCAAAAAATGTGGCTTCCAATTCTGCAAGCATTTGTGGTTTACTGTGCCACAACATAAGATTTGGTAGGAGCACCAGTCTAGGACCTTAACCAAAATCAGTGTACTAATCACCAAGTATTTGTTCCTTTAGCTGTTAGTGTTTGCATTCAGCAAGTGTTTTTTTGAGCCTACCATTATGTACATAGTATATGCTAAGAGTTAGGGTATGAACAAACATATAAAGACATGATCCTTTCATGGATCGCCACCACAGTGACCAGAATTGCTGTTTTTTCACCAAGGGAAGAAGGAAGGAGAATGGAAATTTGTGATGTGCCTGTTGAGCAGGTACTGGGATACTTTTTACATGACATGCTTTTATCTTTATTTAGTTCAGTGAAGATACTGTGGTTTTATAGGAGAGAGAACATGTGTTCAGAGAAATTAAATGACTCACGTAAAATCACACGTCTAGAATCTGGCTGAGCCAAGGTTTGAGCCTAAATTGCATTATCTACATGATATAATACTATCTTCAAGCAGTTTTCCCCTGAAGACATTTACCAGGTACAAAACAGCAATTTCTTGCATGAAAGGTGGGTCCTTTTTCCTATGTTGCTCTATGCATAATTGCGTTGGCACATTAATTTTACTGACCTTTAATTTTAATATGATACTAAATGCTAGCTTTTCATTATACAAAGAGCCCTTTTTTGGAGTATGTGTGAAGACTGGATCTTTGGCTCTAGCCCTTGGACTACAGCTATATTAAGAAGTTTTAGGATATGGAGGACCATATGTTTTGGAATCCTATATACCTGAGTTTGGTTCCTGTCTTCAGCAAAAAATCCACCACATAACCTTGCACACAATGCATAACCACTCTGTCTCAGTTACTCCATTGAATTATTGTCAGGATTGAGAGATATTTTATATATATTTCATATATGTCATATATGTGTTTCAATATAAATGCATATATATGTATATAAACCCATATCTGTATATCCATATCATATACACATACACATACACACACACGTGTGTTCATCTGAAACATCTGAAACGTGTGTGTGTGTGTGTGTATACCACTTATCACAGTACCAGGTCAAAGTAAACCCACAATAAATGCTTGCTGCATTACTCTGGATATATATCCATAATAATGAAGATACATAAACACACACACACACACATAATATATTCATAGTAATAGTAGCAAAACAATTTATAGTAGCTTTTTTCTCTAATGTTTTAAGAGATTGTAAAACTTTAAAAATGTGATTAAAATATTAAGGCATTTGAAAATGTTGAAAAACAAAAAGAAATATAAATAATAAAAATTAAGAAGTCTGACATACTAGAAACAAATTATCAAAGCCAATAGTTGAATATTTTTTCTTTTCAAATATACTGTGGACTAGTCTTTATTTACATTAAGTACTTGGTTGAGTTTTTCAGTTAATGTTATATAATAAAGTTCAGAAAAAATACATTACTGCTGATATTTGTATAGTGTTTATAGTTTACAAAGTGATGACAAAGGCATATTCATTTGACCTGGTGAAGTTGATTGTTGTCACATTTTACAGATGAAGAAACTTGAGATTCGAAGCAGTGAACTGATTTAACCAGTTTCAGAGTTCATGAGAGACAGAGCTTTGGCCTGGTCCTTAGCATATAAATCTCATCTTTCACTTTACTGTGGTGGTGACTCTGGAGGAGTTGATGGACACAGTAGTGTCTGAGGCCATCTCTATAGCAGTTCTGTTAGGATATCTGCCTATATGTTCTGCTGGTGGACAGTGGGTGGCTGATGGTGTTGAGTTCTGCCAAGTTACAGTTAGAACATTTCAAAAGGCTCTGGTACTAAATTATTTCCACTGGCTGTGTTTTCTGACCTATCCTTCTGAATAAAGACAAGTCAAGAGCTCTCCATCTTCTGCAGGCCAAAAATAAATTAATTAGGGAGACTCTTAAAGTGACTTGTGGTACCCTATTTGCTTGGGACAGACCCGAAAGAAGTAGGTGCTTAATCATAATGGTCAGTCTCAAGGGACCTGGGGTCTCAGTTCCAGGTATGCCTCTTCTACCTGTGTCTTTGCCCAAGTGACTCTCCTGCAAGCTCTGTTTGTTAACCTGCTGAGAGGTAAATGGATAAAAGTTTGAATGTTTACTTAAAAGGATTATTATAAGAATCAAGTGAGGTAATACGTGATAACAATAATAGTTAATATTTATTGGTGCTTATTAAGGACCAGACTTTTGTCTCTCATTCAGTTTACTCCATTTTTATGTTAACTTTATGAGAAAGTTAGCTGTTGATACTCCCTTTAACATGTGAGACCCAGAGAGGTGAAATAACATGCCTGAAGTCACATTCCTGATCAGTGGACAGCCAGGCCGAGGAGTCTTATTCCAGGATATATATCCTTTACCTTTGAATATTATTAGTTAGAATGATTTAAAAAAAAACCCCCTGTCAAGAAATCTGTAATATAATAGTTTCACTGTATTGCATCAATATATAAAAAAAAGATCATCCCAAACTTCATACATTCACTGAGGATAAAGGGTGCAACTGAAGCACATTAGTCTAAAAATCCTTCTTTTGTTGTTGGATCTGCCTCTTGGCCCTTAGTCCAGTGCTCTTTCTGCACTGGCCAAAGCCCCCTTCCTCTCTTTCCCCTTTATGTTCTGGATCAGCGCCACCACCTCCCTCCACTCCTGGCGGACTACCACACATTGCATGAGCTGCATTGAGGAGCACTTACCGGCCTGGCAAGTCAGGATGAGGGCGAGTAGTCCCAGGACAATTGTCAGCCGCATCACAGAGACAGCCATGCCTGCAGCACTGGGCATCGGTGCAGATCACCTGTTTGGATGCACCCAGAGACTTGCCCCATTTATAAGGCATTTATAGGTGACATCATCTGCAATGGAATTAGGTTGTTGCACAAGATACCTGCACAGTTTGCACTTGGATTTCTACTAATGAAGCCTGCCCTATCTTTTAAACAAAAAGTTTTTCATATAGGGAAAGAAAAACCCTGTCAGTGTTTCTAATGTGTATTTTATAAACAGCACTGGAGTAATTCTTTTACAAGTAGTTTCCAATGCTTGCATTGATGATTTGTTGAATATGAGGCGGAATTACCATGCAGGGCCAAGGAGCAGGTGATAAATCAGATTGGTGAGGTGTGCCTCCTCCCCTCCCTGTGTACTCTGCTTGTTTTTCCATGCTCTGAACTCATTACTTGTCCCCACATGGGCATGCCCAGTCACACCCTCATGCCCTTAGCTCATGCTCTTTATTTTTCCCAGGATACCCTCCCCATCATCTCTCCTTAGAACCTTCCTCTTATTCCTCAGGTTCAGGTTCAAATGCCCCCTTCCCTGTGAAACCTTCCTGATGATGATTCCACCCCACTCCAAAAGATTGCTCTGTTGTCTGCCTTCTGGAACCCTGCCATATTGTTTGAGAACAAAGTTCTTGAAGAGCTCTTTTCTCCTTTAGCTCATGGATCTGTTAAGGGCAGAGTGTTTTGTTTACTACTGAATCTTCAGGGAGCTTAGTATGGCTCTCCTAACTGTTCTCAGCTTTGACTTCCTGTTCTTGGGAATCTTGTCCTGGTTCTTCCTGGAAGAGGTAGATGCTCCTCTATGTGCCTAATAAGTGTGTGTTTAAATGTCTCCACCAACACACTGTAGGTAACTCAAGGGCAAGACTGTCTTTTTCAGAGTTGAATACATGTTACTCAAGGCATGTAGCAAACATTAAAAAAAAGAAAAGAAAAATAAATTTTTATAGTCGTTAAAAAGGAATATTGGGGTTGAGATGCTGCTGTGTATCTCATGGGTAAAATATATTTCCTCTTGAATACAGACACTTAAGGGGATAAATTTTAGTTCAAGTCTATATGATATTGGTTATCCTGATAACTGCTACAAATTTAGTTAATTGGAATAAGTTCCTAAACTTATAGATTGGCCAAATATATACACTGTGAGTATCACAGGGTCCTGTTGTATTAATTGAGGTATGGAAATAGGAGACTTATCTGGTGTCACGGAATCAGGACATGGCTCTCTAACTCAGGTTAGTACTTCTAGATACGAAGCTGCACTTGAAAGCCATCAAACACCTCTGCTTGGACCCTTACAGGTCTTCTCTCCAACTCCAACCTATTTTCTTCTCCTCCTCCTCCTCCTCCTTCCCCTCCCACATCCCTCTCCCTCCTCTTCCTATTTCTTCTTTGTCATCGTTGTCTTCATTGTTGTCTTCCTTTTCTTCGTCTCCTTCTTCTTTGTCTCCTCCTCCTCCTCCTCTTTGTTTTAAGAGAAAGTTGGGGTACCAGGTGGTGGGTATAATAGAGGGCACGGATTGCATGGAGCACTGGGTGTGGTACAAAAACAATGAATACTGTTATGCTGAAAATAAATAAATTTAAAAAAAAAAAAAAAAGAGGAAGTTGGGAAAAGGTTGAGAGGAGCAGAGGGAAAAAGAGAATCTTAAGTAGTCTCCATGTCCAGCACAGAGCCTGGTGTGGGGCTCAGTCTCAGAACCCTGATATCATGACCTGAGCCAAAATCAAGAATCAGACGCTTAACCAACTAAGCTGCCCAGGTGCCCCCACGCCAATCTATCTTTTTAAGAAGACCCTGATCCTGTTACTCCTGTACAAAGGGTTGTGATCTGGAGATAGTTGTCCATAGTAGGAAGCTTTCAATGAATTAGATTGATACCATCAGGGTCACTGTTTGGGAGAGCACTGTGCTTGTCCTTTGATCTTAGTGGGAAAATAAAAGTCAAGTTTCGTCTTTTAGCCAGGCCGTGGTCCCTGATTTGCATGGGAAAGGCCAACAGTACCTTCTATTTTGCATGAGCTTTGAGCCTTCAGGGGACTCTAATTCACCAAAAGAATGCTGTTCAGGCAAGCAAAGACTCTAATATTGCAGCCTGGGGAGAGGCCCCTTAGCTTCTCAAAGATACCACTTAAATGGGGCATGCAGACAAATTCCTGAATCTGCTTTCATTGGTCTGGTATCAAAGAAGTAACTCCACATTGAGGGGTCAGGATAGCTGGATTCTCTTCCTGTCAGTAGCACTGACTCATTGTACGACCCTGATTAAATACTCTCTAGTCCTGATGCTCAGTTTTCTGTGTTTACTTTATTTTTATCTGTTCTTTTCTGTTGGTTTATTCTTTCTAGCTTCAGATTTCAGTTAAAAATGCCTCTTTTCGGAGGAAAACTATGACTCTCTAATGTAACTCAGATCACTTTATTATTATCTTTTGTATACTCTGTAGTCTTCCTTCTTAGCATTTAAATACTAATTTTTGTTTCATTACTCAACATCTTTCTTCCAGAGATGTTAAAATCCAGGATGGAAGAATTCTGGTCTTTGTTGTTTGTTGAGATAGCTCTGGTTTCCAAAATAGTGTATGTAGAAGATACAGAAAAAATACATACCAAATAAATGAATACTTTTGAGAAAAGAAGTCTGGTCTTGTTTGATAGTTCTATCAGTTAATACCTGTGATGCTGGCAAATGACTGATGCCACACTCTTGGGTTCCTCATCTGTAAAACTGGGCTATATTATAATTTCCTGCCTATTTTTCTACAGTATTTAAGGATATAAGAGATAACAGATAGAATAACTGATAAGCTGTAAAGAATATTTATTTGTTTTCCCAGTTTTATTGAGAGATACTTGACTTACATCACTGTATCAGTTCAAGGCATAAAGCATGATGTTTTGATTTACGTATATTGTGAAATGATTACTATAATAGATTTAGTTGACCTAAATCTTCTCAAATAGATACAATGTAAAGAAAAGAAAAAGGATAAACATTTTTTCCTTGTGATACTCTTAGGATTTTTTCTCTTAACAACTTTCCTATGGATCATATAAAGGGTGGTTAGAGTCCTATACCCTAGTAGCTCATAAATAGGAGTTTATACCTTTTGGCCTCCTTCCTCCAATTTCCCCTCTCCTCACCCTCTGCCTCTGGTAACTGTTAAGTCTGATCTCATTTCCTATAAGTTTGGTTTTTTATTGTTCTTTTTAAAAATTCAACATGTAAGTGAGATCATGCAATATTTATCTTTCTGACTTACTTGACTTAGCATAATGCCTTCAAGATCCATCCATGTTGTTACAACTGGTCAGGTTTCCTTGTTCTTTTTTATGGCTTAATAATATTCCACCGTGTGTGTGTGTGTGTGTGTGTGTGTGTGTGTGTGTGTTTATGTGTGTGTCTCTGTGTGTGTAAAACAATCTCTTTATTCATTCATCCACTGATGGCCAGTTAGGTTGTTTCTGTGTCTTGACTTTTGTAAATAAAGAGCCTTTAATAAGCTGTGACTTATCCCCCATTGACATAAGCAAATGAATTTGCCTTTAGGTGGAGGAGAAACTGAGATTATGTAAGATGGCTTTATCCAAGCTGAGAAGAGGAAGATAGGGACCTTCTCTTGGAATATCATTCTAGTGTGGTAAGAAGATATGAGAATGAAAGGAATGTGGGACTCTTTAATTCCTATGGACATTTGCATGCATAAATGATAGTCACCAGAGTTCTTGATATAGGAAAGAATTGCAGTCTGGGTTGAAATCTCACAGAAGGATTTTGATGTATGTGTTACTGGTTAAGCATGGGCTTTGGGATCAGACAGACATGGGTTTAGTTTTAGATTTACCACTTACAAGTTGTTTGACCTTGTCATCTTAGAAATATTTCCTAATCTCATTATGCTTTGGATCCAATATCTACAAAATAGAAATAATGGTATCTCTCAGGGTTGTTACAAGTATTGGATGAGAAAATAAATACATACAGTCAGCACAATGCCTTGAGCATGCTAAGTGAAAAATAAGTGGTAGACTAATCATTCTATTCCATTCTACCCTACCCTATCCTATTATTCTACGCTGTCCTATCCTGTTCTGTCCTGTGCTCTTCTCTCTTGTCTTGTCCTATCCTGTTCTACCTTGGTTGTCTCAGAGGATGGGATGACAGTTAGCAATGTAAGCAGCATTAGGGCTAATAATAGTAATAGGCTGATGTGGATAACTCTGTCCAGGTATCACACTAGATACAGTGTATCAGTGAAGCTGGTGGGAGGCTGCTATTATTATTCTACTTTATGTAAGGAATTCAAGCTTGGAGAAATTAAGTGGTTTGTCCAGGCTTGCAAATCATGTATGAGACATAGGAAGGAATCAAACTCAAGGCTGTGTGATTTCAAAGTTTGCACTTTTTGTTTTTTTAAAGATTTTATTTATTTATTTGACAGAGAGAGAGATCACAAGCAGGCGGAGAGTCAGGCAGAGAGAGAGAGAGAGAAGCAGGCTCCCGCCAAGCAAAGAGCCCGATGCGGGGCTCCATCCCAGGACACTGAGATCATGACCCGAGCCGAAGGCAGCAGCTTAATCCACTGAGCCACCCAGGCGCCCCTCAAAGTTTGCACTTTTAACTATTGTATTATGTTGTACTGGTATGTGCTTTGGGTCACAGACTGGCAAAAAGCCTAGGTCAAACGAAACTTGCACTCATTAGCCTGCTTGCTCACGGATCCTTCTGTGTCTGCTTTGTTTTTCCCGTTGGTCTGTAGGTTTCCCACTGACTCCTGGATGAAGATCTGACCCACCTTATTCACCTTTATTGTAGCTCAGTTTGATGTATCAGAGGTGCAGGATATGGAGTGTCTTAATCCTTGCAGAAAGTAAACCAGAGATAGGGTTATAGAGTAAAACACAAGATGTTCAATTAGATTTGAATTTCAGATAAACACTGAATAATTTTTTTCATATAAGTATGTCCCAAGTATTTCACGGGACGAACTTATACTAAAAAATATTCGTTGTTCAGCTGAAATTTAAATTTAACCGAGTGTCCTATACTTGTATCTGCCCAATCTTGGCCGTCTTACAGGGGTAGGCACTCATGAGTGTTTTCTTGGATTTAAACCCAGATCAGAGAGTGACGACCAGGATAAGAGGGTCAAATAAATGATTAAAAGTTAGTACATGAGAAGTTAAAATCACATGTGGAAAGAGGAAATTAGAAGTTATTAAGGGGCCCCGTTCTTTAATACCATGTCTGGGGCATTTATTTCCCCTGCGTTCCTCATAAGGAAATCATTAGCCTCTCTCTTGTTCTTGGTTCACTCTAGCTCAAGTATCAGACCAGCCCTGGAAGGAATGCCTCTGGCTTTAGAAAGGGCTCCTCTGGCCTTGGTGACCATATGCTGAGGAGTGACAATAATCATGGTCACCTTTCTGCATTGTACCTGATGTCTTACTCAATCCTTATGCTACTAATAAATTTATTAATTTCTTAGGCAATGGGCATTTGTTGAGCTTGTGCTATTTGCCAGGTGCTCTGCGAGGCACGAGGGACAAGTAAATGTAAAACGCTAGTCCCTGACCTTACGTTTGTTGAGGGGGCAAATATATAACCAAATGATTACAATTTAAATATGAGAAATGCTAAGGGAGTTATGAACAGATTCCTGTGGGAGTATATCATGTAGTGGTTAACATTGTCTCAAGAGACAATCATGGAAGTATCGTTTGGGGCCTTGAAAAATGGGTCGGTGGGTGTTCACTATGCAAGCAAGTTGTGGAGAAGACACTTCATGTAGGAGAGATGACATCTACAAAAGCACAGAAGCATGGAAGAGTGTAACATATTTCTAGGAGTGAACCTTCAGACTCTTGAGTGTTACTAGAAGTGAACATTAAAGTGAGTGAACTGAATCTTGAAGTTTGCTTTAATTAATTGAACATGCCAAGAAGAAATAATAGAGAAAGAGAGGGAAGGACCAAGAAGAGGAAACAACATTGGGAGGAGTAAGATATCACAAATCACTAAGTATTAAAGCTCATGGTTAGTTTTTCCTTTGTTTCTATTTCTCTGTTATAATCTCAGATAAGCACATGGCCATCCATCAATTATAAGAGTTAGAAATGCAAATTTGGGGGGCTAATAATACATTATATGTTAATAAAAAATTAAAAATTAATAAAAGAAATGCAAATTTTCTTTTTTAAAAAAAAGATTTTATTTATTCATTTGAGAGAGAGAAAGAGGGAAAACATATATGGGGGAAAGGGTCAGAAGAAGAAGCAGACTCCCCACTGAGCTGGGAGCCCCATGAGGGGCTTGATCCCAGGACCCTGAGATCATGACCTGAGCCAAAAGCTGACATTTAACTGACTCAGCCACCCAGGTGCCCCTAGAAATGCAGATTTTGTTTGACTCTTTTTTCACTCTGGAGCCCATTTCCTCACAAAGTCCTATCAATTCTCCTGTTAAATAGCCTTCACATTTATCAAATTCTCTTCATTTCCACCAAAAGTGTCGTAGTTTGCAAATTTGTCTTGACTGTTAAAACAACAACAACTTGTCTTCCTGATGTACACCTCTCCTGTCACCTCGACATTGCTGTCATTTTAATGTTTCTAAACATGATTTTGTTAATAACCTCTGTCATTTCCCTTTATTAAAAATTTCCATGACTCCTTACTGCATATGGATAAAGCCCTTCATATTTTATTTTCAATCAGTAGTTTTATTTTATCTTAGTTATGGTATAGAAAGAGTCTTAGAGCACAGGTCTGCAGTCAGTTGGCCTGGATTTAATTTCTGACTTCATAAGGACTAGTATATACATGGCGAGTACTGAAATGCTCACACTGATTGTTCATATCCAGTCCACTAAGGAGGATCAATCTGTACTTTCATTATTTTATTATGTAATTATTTATTATATAATATCTCTCCAGTTCCTAAAAGTGACTAGAGAACTTTACTTCTCCATCATGAATATGAAGATATCAAGAGTGTCAACTTCATAAAATTTTTTATGAGCATAAATGAGATCATGCTGTAAAGAGGTTAGCACAATTTATGTCTAATACATGTTACTCTTTGCATTATAACTTCCTACCACTCTTGAAGAATACAGCTTTCCCTCTTGCCTTACCAGGCATATCTCCAGACTATTAGTTATTCCATCATTCCATTAATTTTACTTGGAATATCCAACTCCCACCAACTCATCCTTCAAATATTGCATCCTTCAGAAAACATTGTGACCACATCTCTGGACTAACCCATGGCAAAATTAATCACTTCTGCTGTGGACTCATTTGCACTTACCTCTATTACAGTATGCATTATTTTGAGTTGTAATGTCATGTTTTATTTTCGATACCTTCATTAAGTTACAGGCTCATCAAGCATGAGCCATACTTTATTTATCCTCAAATACTCTTTGCCTACCTGGCAAGTAGACAATGCTGAATAAATGCAGTGGGTATTCAGTGGATGCTAATTAAATGTGTAAATGGACAATTGGGGCTAGTGACAGAGGATTCTAGATGCCCACTGGAATGAGAGCCAAAACTCAGGCCAAGAGATGAGGTATAAATAGAAAGATACCTAAGAGTCCAGTGGCTTTTGTTTTTCTAGCAGCTATAGCTAAGGATGGAGACAACATTTCAGAATAGGTACTTACTTGGTCATGCCTCATTTTGGCACATGGGACAGAATGAAGGGAACTTAAAAAAAAAAATTAAGTGTAAATTGATCACATGAAAATAGTAATTTTACCCTAAATTATAAAGACCTCAGCCTTAAATTCACAGTACAAATATTTCTATGTCATTCATATATAATTTATCCATGCCAGATAAGAGTATAATAACACTTAAATCACAGGGTTTTTCTGGGATCACTGGATTCAGGTTCTACGTCAGATTCCATGCTCAGCAGGAGTCTGCTTTTGGGACTGCTCTTGTACTCTTGTGCTCTCTCTTTCTCTCTCTCTCCCTTCCCCAAAGAAATAAATAAAATCTTTTTTTAAGAAGTAGGTGAAAAGGAGGGGAAAGGAAAGAATAGAGGGAATTAAAAAAAAAAATCTAGCAACACTGTGGGTTTTAATGCAATCACATCAATAATTGCATTAAATGTAAGCAATCTAAATACATCAATACAGCAGAGATTGTCAGACTATACTATATACAGAAACTTATTTTAAATATGAAGACATAAGTAAAAGTAAATGCAAAAACGTTTATCATCAAACACTAATAAAAAAAAACTTGGAGTTAAAAGAAACTAGAGATCAATCTATAGATTGATAGAACAAATATAAAGTTAAGAAGGATACAGAAAACCTAAATAACCAAATTAACCTAAATTACATTATAAAATACTCTACATCAACAATGAAATACCCTTTTTTTCTTTTGCCAAGGAAACATTATTCAAGATAGACTTTGCTAAATCATTAAATAAGCCTTAATGCATTTAAGAAAACAAAGAAAAAAAAGAACAAAATTTGAGGAGTCGTTCTACCTGATTTCAAGACTTCTGTAAAGCTCAACAACTAAGACAGTATTGTACTGGAGAAAGGATAGACATATTGGTCAAACAGAGCAGAGTCTAGAAGTATAGTCACACTTTTATGATCAACTGGTTTTCAACAAAGGTCGTTCAGTGGAGAAACAGTAGTCCTCTGAATATATGGTACTGAGACAATTGGACATCCACACTAAAAGAATAAAAAATTTTTTATCTATACCTTATTCAGTATATTAATTAATTAAATTCAAAATATTTCAGAGAATCACATGTAAAAACATAAACTCTAAAATTTCTAGAAAAAAATATAGAGAAAAGGCTTCATGTTCTTGGGTTAGATGAAGATTTCTTAGCTATAACAACAACAACATGATCCACATACACAAAAAGACACTATAGGTAAAAAAACAAAGACAAACCAGACAGAAGGAGAAAACTCACCTATCTATTGAAGGATTTATAGCCAGAATACATAAATTCTTTTCAAAACTAAGTAATAGGAAAATGACTTGATTGAAAGAAAAGGGCAAAAGATCTGAACATTTATTTCATCAAAGTAGGTATGTGGTTGAAAAACACATAAAAAGATATATTTTGCACCATTTGTCATCAGAGAAATACAAATTAAAAACCACAATGAGGTGTCACTACCCACTTATCGGAATCACTAAAATTAAAAAAGAAAAAGACAAAACTGATCATAGTAAGTGCTAGATAGACACAGATAAACTGGAACTCTCATGGGTTGCTGGGGGAAATGGGAAATGGGAAAACAGTTTGGCAGTTTCATATAAAATTAAATATATCCTTAACCATATGACCCAGCAGTCTTACTCCTAGATGTATAATCAAGTGAAATAAATTTTATGTTCAAAGAATAAAACATACATGCCAGTTTATAGTGGCTTTACTGGTAGTGACCCCAAAATAGAAATAATCCAATGTTCTTCAACGAGCAAATGGGTAAACAAATGTGGTGAATCCACATAAAAAAGTACTTCTTAGCAAGATCTATCACAAAGCAGTGATCATCAAGACAGTATGGTAAGCACATAGATCAGTGGAACAAAATAAAGAACCCAAAAATGGACCCTCAACTCTATGGTCAACTAATCTTCGACAAAGTAAGAAAAGAATGTCCAATGGAAAAAAGACAGTCTCTTCAACAAATGGTGTTGGGAAAATTGGACAGCCACATGCAGAAAGATGAAACTGGACCATTTCCTTATACCACACACGTAAACAGACTCAAAATGGGTGAAGGATCTCAATGTGAGACAGGAATCCATCAAAATCCTTGAGGAGAACACAGGCAGCAACCTCTTCAACCTCAGCTGCAGCAACTTCTTCCTAGGAACATCGCCAAAGGCAAGGGAAGCAAGGGCAAAGATGAACTATTGGGACTTCCTCAAGGTCAAAAGCTTTTGCACAGCAAAGGAAACAGAACAAAACCAAAAGACAGCTGACAGAATGGGAGATGATATTTGCAAATGAAATATCAGATAAAGGGCTAGTATCCAAAATCTATAAAGAACTTATCAAACTCAATACACAAAGAACAAATAATCCAATCAAGAAATGGGCAGAAGACATGAACAGACATCTCTGCAAAGAAGATATCCAAATGGCCAACAGACACATGAAAAAATGCTCTACATCTCTCAGCATCAGGGAAATGCAAATCAAAACCACAATGAGATACCACTTCACACCAGTCAGAATGGCTAAAATTAACAAGTCAGGAAATGACAGATGTTGGCGAGGATGAGGAGAAAGGAGAGCCCTCCTACATTATTGGTGGGAGTGCAAGCTGGTGCAGCCATTCTGGAAAACAGTATGGAGGTTCCTCAAAAAGTTGAAAATAGAGCTGCCTTACCTCTCAGCAGTTGCACTAGTATTTACCCCAAAGATATAAATGTAGTGATCCAAAGGGGCACCTGCACCCCAATGTTTATAGCAGCAATGTCCACAATAGCCAAACTACGGAAAGAACCTAGATGTCCATCAACAAATGAATGGCTAAAGATCACACACACACACACACACACACACACAATGGAATACTATTCAGCCATCAAAAAATGAAATCTTGCCATTTGCAACCATGGATGGAACTAGAGGGCATTATGCTAAGTGAAACAAGTCCGAAAAAGACAATCATCATATGATCTCACTCATATGTGGAATTAAGAAACAAAACAGAGGCTCATCAAGGAAGAGGGGAAAAAATAAAGGAAGAAAAAACCAGAGAGCAAGACAAACCATTTGTTTCCTTAATCATAGGAAACAAACTGAGGGTTCCTGGAGGGAAGGGAAGTGGAAGAATGGGGTAACTGGGTGATGGACATTAAGGAGGGCAAGTGATGTAATGAGCACTGGGTATTATATAAGACCGATGAATCACAGACCTACCTATGAGCTCAATAATACATTATATGTTAATTAATTGAATTAAAATAGTTAAGAAAGAAGTCTACTTAGTATTAATAGGCTCAAACTCCTGATACATGGAACAGCGTGGATTAATTTCCAAAGTATTATTATTATTATTATTACTATTTTTATTTACTGTATGCTCCATGCCCAGTGTAGAGCCCAACATGGGTCTTGAACTCATGACCCTGTGATCAAGACCTGAGTTGAGCTCAAGTCAGATCCTCAAAGGATTGAGCCACCCAAGTGCCCCTCATACACATTATTCTAAGTGAAACAAAATGCTGCATAGTGTGTAATTCTAATTTCATTTATATGATGTTCTGAAAAAGGGAAATTTTTAGGGATAGGAGACAGATGTGTTCATTGAACAGGGAGGGAAGGGTTTCCTGTAAATGGGTTAGAGGGAATTGTTAAGGATGATGGACACTTTATGCAATGAATATGCTTGTATCATGAAATTTTCTGTTTGGCAAAAGACACAGAACTTGATATTTAAAAAGGTAAATTTAACATGATTTCACTCATATGGAATTTCAGAAACAAAACAAATGAGCAAAGAGAAAAAAAAGAGATCGGGAGGGCAAATGAAGAAATAAACTCTTAATAGAAAACAAACTGATGATTACCAGTGATGGGGGATTAAGGAGTACATTTGTTGTGATGAGCACCAGGTGTTGTAGGGAAGTGATGAATCACTATATTACGCTCCTGTGACTAATATTATATTGCATGTTAACTGGATTTAAATTAAACCACAAAAAATATTAAAAGGGTAAATTCAAACTGTATGTAAATTGTACCTTAGTATCTTAGTACATGTAAATTATACCCTAATAGGAAAAAGAAAAATAATTATAAGAGCCTTCTGGATGAAAAATAATTATATTAGTCTTGTAGTCAGAGTGGTTAGAATGTATGATGAACTGGTGACTGACATTTATATTCCAGCTCTGCTACTAACTTGCTGGGTGACTTGAGCACTTCTTTTTTCCCTTCCAGGGCCCAAATGTCTCCATTTTTCCAATGACGTTGTTGAATGGAGTAATGACTAGAATGCCTCTAGCCTTGGCACTCTGTGATGACTAAAGAGGTCATCTCACTAGTTGCTTTTGTATTCGATTGAGACCAGGTGCTTTGGCTGAGGTCTGGGCTGGGCCCGTGTTCTGAGGCATTATCATGCACAACAGGTGGGTGTGTGCTGTGGATAGCTAGGGCTGGACTTAATGTGGCCACCACCCTTATCCTTCATACCCTTCCTTCAGGAGACTTTTTATGGCTGAGCTGTGAATAACTGCCATCAACAGCTACCCAGACCTTCAGGATAAACAAAAGAAAACATTTGTCTTGCACCCTGATAGGCATCCTGCTCTGTCTTTCTTGAATGAATAACTCAATACTGTTTAGTAATGATAATTCTCATTCCTAAGGCCCTCTCCTATGTGAGAACTCATACATTCCTCATAATTACCCTGCTTGAAATGTAGGTCAGGATGGGTATAATTATCCTCATTTTGTAAATTCTTAAAAACAAAGCAAAACAAACTAACAGCCACAGTGAGAAAATAAACTAAGGTGTGGGCATTTTAATCCCTTAATCTAACATCACTCCACTAGTAAAGGGCCAAGATTGGACTGGAACTTAGTTCTATCTGTTGTGAAAAACTGGTGATAAGAATGCATTTTACTGGGTTCCAATCTGAAATACGGACACCCAGTTACTTCTCCTATGCTTATTTATCCATTACTACATTTACTCATTGATCAACAAATACTTTCTGACCTTGGAAAGAGGAGACTTTACATGAGATATGGGCCTGGGAGTCATTGCTGAAAGATAAAGCCATTGGAATAGATGGGATAATTCAAGGATAGTGGGAAGATTAGAAGAGAAGAGCACTTCACCAGAAGCTTGAGGGGCATCCACATTTAAGGGCCCCACAGAGCAAGAAGGGCCTGGAAGAGAAGTTTAGAAAAAGCTATCAGAAGGGAAGAAGGAAATAAAATATTTAGATGCTGTGTTAACCAAGAGAAGAGAGACTTCATGAAAGGGAGAGCTGTCTTTGTTGGAGACTGTTCAGAGATAGGGTTGTGATGTTTCATTAATCTCGTGGTGAGGAGCCTTTGGTCCCTTGCAGGATGGGTGCTCATGTAGCATTGGTGATAATACCTCCCTCTCTGGTATCAGAGAGTCAACAAAGTCAATTCCATGCCTCTTTCTCAAGGCTGGCTTCTTTATCTGTGAAACATGTATCCACAGCCTTCTCTACTTCAGAAGGATAGGAAATGCAAGGAACCTTAATATGAGGCAGAATATGATCATTATACTTGTCACGTATGGAAGAGAAATGGGGAAATCATATTCTGTTCTTAATAGTTCTGCTGGTTCCATCTTAAATGTCCTGTTACATTCATCACTGCATACTATAGAACTATAGAACTATTTAAAATTCAAAGTCTCACGTGATTGGGAAGGCCAAAATGATTCTCAAAGGTCTCATTCAATTCATCAGCCACTTAGAACCTCATTCATGACAAGCATGATGCAGGGCTTGATCTCAGGACCCCGAGATTGCCTGAGCCAAAATCAAGAGTCAGATGCTCAACCCACTAAGCCACCCAGGTGCCCCTCATTCTGCTGTTCCAAGTACACATACAGATTTTACAATTATACCTCTGAAGTTAGGCAGTCCACTACCTCTTGGGACAAAATAGTGGGTACTGCATAGCATAGACTCTGAAGTCAGACAGAACTCAGTTTGGATGCTGCTCAATAAGTGATATCTTGGGAAAGTTATTTGAACTCTCAAAATTTCAGTTTCTTATCTGCAGAATGGAGATTATAATACCTAGCTCTCAGACTCATCAAGAGACACAAATGTAATGATGCATGGAGAACAAGTAGCACAACCTCTGGCACAGAGATAGATGGGTGACTCAGTTGGTTAGGCCTCTGACCCTTGATTTAGGCTCAGGTTGTGATCTCAGGGTTGTGAGATTGAGCCCTGCATCTCTCTCTATCTCTCTCTCAAACAAACCAAACCAAACCAAACCAAACCAAAACAAAACAAAACAAAAAAACCACCAACCTGCAAATGATGCAGAAGGGCTTTAGAAACATGACCTTTGAGGAAAGTTTGAAGAACTTAAGGTGCTCACCATAGAAGAGCTATTTAATGTGAAATGAGGAAGAGCATAATGAGAAAGTTGCAGCAAACCAGTGGAACACATAAACTGAGGTTGGTTTTATTAAAAAGTAGAGGGAGCATTTTACCTTCATCATCCCATCATCCAGTCTTGTATTGCTTAGCACCCAGTAAGATCCCCTTGTCCATGACTTCCTCACTGTGGGGGAAAATAGGAGCAGGAAGATCCTAGCAGCCTTCACCATAGAAGACTCCAGCAACCCATTGCACACAGCTTTGCCACTGAAAATCCCTGCAGTTTTTGTTGATGTTGACCCCAGCCAGTGGAGCTGCATGGGGAGTATGAGCTGCTTTGCACCCCTCATCCCAGGCCAGAGCAGCCACTTCTCCCAGCTCCACTGGTTCCAGGGCTGTTGACCCACCTGCTCCATTCTGACACATGACTGGGACCCTGGCTGCACACCTCTTCCATGTGCACTGTGCTCTGGACCTGGCACTGCTGCCCCTCCGTGCATGCCTGTGTACCACACCTCAGTTCCACAAATATGTGGAGACTAAAGAACATGCTCTTGAACAACTATTGAGTCAGAGGAAATCAAAGGGAATTTTGCAAGTATTTTGATATAGAGAACGGATCAGTGGTTACCAGAGGGAAAGGAGTTGAGGGTGGGTATAAGGGCTTGTAGGGTGATGGATGATAAATAAACTTTTGGGGGTTATCACTTGGTTGTGTATACAGATGTCAGATTAGAATGTCATATACCTGAATGTATGTCAACAATTTAAAAAGTACCTTGAGGGACGCCTGGGTGGCTCAGTTGGTTAAGCAGCTGCCTTCGGCTCAGGTCATGATCCCAGCGTCCTGGGATCGAGTCCCACATCGGGCTCCTTGCTCGGCAGGGAGCCTGCTTCTCCCTCTGCCTCTGCCTGCCTCTCTGTCTGCCTGTGCTCGCTCTCTCTCCCTCTCTCTCTGACAAATAAATAAATAAAATCTTAAAAAAAAAAAAAGTACCTTGAGACAAACAAAAATGAAAACAGAACATATCAAATTTATGGGATACAGCACAAGCATTCTAAGAAGGAAGTTTTTAGTGATGGATACCTACACTAAGGAAGAAGAAAGGTTTCAAATGAACAACCTAATATTTTACCTCAAGGAACTGCATAACTCAGAGGTAGCAGAAGGAAGGAAATAATAAATATTAGAGCAGAAATAAATATAGAATAAAAATGGAAAAAATCAATAAAACTAAGAGTTATGGTTTTTTTGTAAAGATAAAATTGACAAACTCTTAGCTAGTCTAAGAAAAAGAAAAGGGAAAATTCAAATAAGTAAAATCAAGAATGAAAAAGGAGACATTGCAGTGGATATCTAAGAAACAGAAAGGATCATAGGGAGTATCATGAAGAATCACATACCAAAACCCTGGATAATCTAGAAGGAATGGATAAATTCCTAGAAACATATGACATACCAAAACTCCATCAAGGATAAATTGACAACCTGAACAGACCAGTAACAAACAAGGAGATGAAATCAGTAATCAGGAATCAAAACCCCTCGCCAGTGAAAGCCCAGGACCAATCCTTGTTAAACTCTTTCAGGAAATCCGAGATGAGGAAACACTTCCAAACTCATTTTACCAGACCAGCATCACCCCAATACTAAAACCAGACAAAGACACTACAAGGAAAGAACACTAGAGGCTAATATCTCTGATGAACATAGCAGAGAGGAGAATGACAGTCTTTCAGGTAGGGGGAAATGGGGAGATGTTGGTCAAGGTGTACAGTGTTTCAGTTACATCAAGTGAGTAAGTTCTGGAAATCTAATATCCAACACTGTAACTGTGATTAAAGATACTGTACAGTGTACAAAATTTGCTGAGAGAGTAGATTTTAAGTGTTCTTACCATACACAAAAATGATGCTAACTATGTAAGGAGATGGATATGTTATATAGTTTGATTGTGGTGATTATTTTACAATGTATTTGTATATCACATCATTGTGTTGTATACCTTACATATATATAATTTTTTTTTTTTAAAGATTTTATTTATTTATTTGACAGAGAGAGATCACAAATAGGAAGAGAGGCAGGCAGAGAGAGAGAGAGAGGAAGCAGGCTCCCTGCTGAGCAGAGAGCCCGATGCGGGACTCGATCCCAGGACTCTGAGATCATGACCTGAGCCGAAGGCAGCGGCTTAACCCACTGAGCCACCCAGGCGCCCACATATATATAATTTTTAATTGTCAATTATACCTCATTAGAGTTGGAAAACAGGAGTGCCCGTGTGGCTCAGCCGGTTAAGAGTCTGTCTTCAATTCAGGTCATGATCTCAGGGTCCTGGGATCTAGACCTGTGTTGGTCTCTCTGCTTAGTGGGGAGTCACCTTCTCCCTCTCCCTCTTCCTCAAATAAATTAAAAAAAAAATCTTTAAAGTTTTTTTAAAAAAAAACTTAAAAAAAAAACCCAGTTGCACAAAAAATAATAACTTCAAATTTTTAGGAAGAAACTCATGAGGAACTTAACACTATATATATATGTATATACACACACATACAATCATAAAAAGAGTATTAAAATTCTTGATCTGTGTGGCTGAATAGAATCTTTATTATTTTACTCCTATCCTCCAAATTAATTGTGTGACAAAACAAACACCTAAGAAAATTTTAAAACTCTTACTAAACAAACGAACACAAAACTAAGAACTTCCCAACTGGAGATCTCTGGGTCAATTATGAAAATAACCAACTTGCCATTCAAAAGAAAAACTGTTGCCTTTACGTATTATAGCAACTTTTACTTCTGTTTTTTTTTTTTTTTTTTTAAAGATTTTATTTATTTATTTGTCAGAGATAGATGGAGAGAGAGAGAGCACAGGTAGACAGAGAGGCAGGCAGAGGCAGAGGGAGAAGCAGGCTCCCCGCCGAGCAAGGAGCCCGATGTGGGACTCGATCCCAGGACGCTGGGATCATGACCTGAGCCGAAGGCAGCTGCTCAACCAACTGAGCCACCCAAAGTAAGTTTAAAACATGAAAAAAATGTACCATGTTAAACTGTAGAATCAGTCATGTTTTCATTGTTGGCTAGTAATGATTAACAAGAATAAGATAATGAGAAAAATTAAGATTCCAAATGAATTTCTAGGGACTATGACAATGAAATCAATAAAAATGTTTCTCCACAAATAATATAATCATTAGCAGATTAATAAAGCTTATTTTAATGAAGACAATATGAAAATAGTAAAACATTCTTTTAAGAGTTACATGTTGTTTGTTTTCTATGGAAATCACTGTAATGGCCATTTTACTGATGCTACCAGTAGCATTACAGGGTCTGGTTTAAGAAGAATCTAGTTATGTCATTCTTTTTCATCCTTTGCATCTTGATTTTTCTTTTTCTCTTAAAGACCTTCTTCTCCATCTTCTATGTTCTCCTTGTGAACATAATCATCGTAATATTCATCCTGAAATTCTTTCATTGGCCATGAGAGATCTATTTCCTATTTTCCCTTTCCCAATTCTGAGCTTGCTTCATTTTGCCTTCATTCTCCTCTTCTTCTTCCTCCTCTTCCTCATATTCTCTGGATGGTCCGGCTCCATCCTCCCCATTAGCTTGGTTATGGTTATTTCCATACTCTTTCTCTTCCTCTTCAGAGTTGATGATCATTATCCTGCTGACAAAATCTCTTTAAGTATGTTATGCTGTAGCCATTATTGGGAGGGAGACAAACCATAAGTGACTCTTAATCTCACAAAACAAACTGAGGGTTGCTGGGGGGAGGTGGGGTGGGAGAAGGGGGTGGGGTTATGGACATTGGGGAGGGTATGTGCTATGGTGAGTGCTGTGAAGTGTGTAAACCTGGCGATTCACAGACCTGTACCCCTGGCAATAAAAATATATGTTTATAAAAAATAAAATAAAAAAAAGATACTTTCTCAGATATTAGGATTATGATATCAGAGTTAAACAAGTCATGACTTTTCTATCTTTTTAATATTTTCCTGAATATCTACTGAATTGAGTACTTTGATTTTGGTACCATTAAGATTGAAGTAGTTAGAATTTGGTCATTTCTCTTTCAAAACTTCCAAGCCCCAGAAATGATATTGACACTAAGGACTCTGTTCAGTGAAGTTAGTTCCATTGCAGCCATACTCAGAAACCCTGGTTTTTAAAACTATCCATTCATGCTTTCAGTTTCCCAGTGAATGACTAGCAATTATTGAAGACCAATTTGGTCACCCAGTCTTCATTTCCCCCTCTCTTCCTCAACTACCACAAATCTTGTTTCTCCTTTCTTCTCTCTCACACTATCTCCATTTCCAAAATTTGCCAACGATTTGGAAGTGAACAAAAAGAAATGCAAAAATACCACTCACCGCCAGCAAAAAAAGATACGAAGGTAAAGAACAGAAAAACAGATGAAATCCAAAGAAGTGGGATGCTAACATTGCCTTCCCTCCTCTTTGTTCACACATTTACAGTTACTTTCCCTTCAACAGCTATTCAAGGTTTGAATGAGGTTTTTTTAAAAATATGATATAATCAGAGCTGTATTTTTGGAATATTAATCTGATGGTTGTGTTTGTAAATTGGACTAGAAAGGTAAAAAAACAAGAAGCAAGAAATTAATTAGAAATTACTTTATTATTAAAAAAAATTACTTTATTAGCCAAGGAAAGAAAAAAATGAGAAACTAAACAGCAATGTTGTCACTGGGAAAAAAACAGAGGATATAAGTACTAGTGGTGTCATAGAGTTAGAATTTGTTAGAGCTGGCTTTGAGACTGGGTGACTAGCAGGAGGGTGATTGCGACTTTATCATAAGAAGGGAGCCAAGAAGGGAGCTCAGGGAGAAGAAGCTGAGTGTAGTTGGGCACTTGAGATTGAAGGGCTGCTTCATCATCTAAGTCGGGGTTCCCTATAAGTAGATGGCCAGTGGAACTGGATGAATGGGGTTGAGACTAAGCCCCAAAGATAGGGTGTTATAGCCTTCAGCAGATTAAACATTTTTTAAAAACTACTGTATTTAAAAAGAGATACTTCGGAATGAGTCTGAGAAGAAACAGTAAGATAATGACCAGGGGAATCCTGAGGGCTAATACTCTAGAGGCTTAGAGGGACGAGAATTTAGAGAAGCGAGAGCTGCCTACTCAGAGGAAGAGAAGAGTGTTAAGTTTTTACGCCAATGGCAAGAACACCGACAGAGGGTCTAACCTGTCGGTGAAGAGAGATACTGCTTTTTCACAGATAGTAGTGTCATCCGGTTCTAGGGGAAGTGTGCAGGCACAAAATAGAAAAGCATACCCCCTTCCTTCCCCTCTTTTCCTTTGACATATGTTCCACCCTAGGTGAAAGAGTAGTTGGAAAGGTGCTTGGTCTGGTCTCTACAGAGAGGCAGAAGTGCATTGGATAGTGTTAGTGTGCCCTTCCTGAGACACCCTCAGTTTTTCTCTACTCTGCTTTTTGCCCTTTGAGGCCGAGCTGGCTGGATTCTATCAGTGAACTCTTCTGCCTCCTGTTTCCTGTTGATTTTGGCTCATGGTGATCTCCAGCAGGATGTCACAGGGCAGTAGGAAAGTCCTGTGGAGTATTTCTTCCCAGCTTCTCTATGGCACATCGTTATGCTTTGGCTATGTCACTTTGTGATGCCTTGTCTGTAGTAGGGTTGGCAGGATTTTGGCCTGATGTTAGCTCAGAGTAATGATGTGAACATCAAAAATGGCCCAAGAGGGAGCGTTTTGTAATATCTAGGCTTAATATTTCTAACTTGACCAACTATGTTTTCCTTTTAAAACTCTGGCATTCTATGATTGGAAACTAGGGTTTTGCTATTCGAAGTGTAGTCTGTGG